>NC_071411.1:303030-606060 GCF_017976375.1 Cuculus canorus | reverse complement strand
AAACCAAAGTTTCCTTGTGATAACCTTATTTTAGTGGGAATAACTACCCTAACTGCCCTGTGCTCTGCTGTGCTCTAGTGGACCACCCCAAACTTTTCAGTACTCATTTGATGTAAAGCAAGTCTCTGGCATTCAGCTCGCATAAAATGATTTACGTCAGTCTTAAAGATGTTGGTGCCTGAACCTACTGCTGCACTGGCCTGTTCAGCATCATGAGTATTGGACATCGCCCTCTGCCTTTCCTGGTAACTCGGCTTGCTTATCTTTATATCGATGTAGTGACGTGGAAATCGAATTTGTATGGATTATTTTTTTTTGTCACATTAGAAATGTCCAGGTTCTGACTTCTGCAAAGGTCAGGTTGCTGTTTCAAAGCTGAATGACTTTGCATTATTATTTATGGAGAATAAATGGAGATGGCAGATGATCACAATCTTAACGAGACTGCCTAAGGGGATGTTCCTTGACTTTTTAAAGAGTTGTTTGTGATTTAGCATTTTGTGTATGTGTCATTTTTTCTTTCTAAGGATGCTGGCTGGCCCAGTTCTGTGCAGGGACTTGATTAGATTATATATGTGCTTTCCAGTGAATTAAAAGCCCAGCAAAGATTTATGAACTCACTTTGAGTGAGTTGCAAAGAGAAAAAGATAATCTTTAACAAAACCTTTTTTCTTCTCAAATATACTTAACAGCTGCTTGATGTCAGAAATAATCTGCCCTTAAGAGAAGAAATACTTGTTGTGACCTTAGTCCAATAATTTTGTGCTTCACAGGAGGTGCGGTTGAACCGGGATTTCTGTAAGTAAATGACTGCTTTATGATGCAGATGGGAAGTGGCCTTTCCCTTGGCTTTATGCACGAGCTCTGTCTGCAGAGACGTTCTGCAGAGCAGCTCTGCCTGCGTGGGGCACGCTGCAAAAACAGACGAAGGCTGATAAAACAGTCAGAGGGAAAGGATTCGCATTATTTACTTGCGGGAATGGGGTGAAGGAGAAGTATTGCAGATAATTCTGTAGGTGTGCCTTGGTTCTTCAGGACCTACACAAAGGCTTTAAGGCAAAGTCAGCAAAGGCTGCACTGTGTTTTTGTAGAGCTGACATCAGCCTAGTTAGTTTGTGTGTGAGACTGCAAGAAGGCTGCTCTACGAGCATAATGGGCTTTAAGGAGAGCTTACTACCCATTACCTGCTTCTCGGAGAGCGTTTATGGAATAACAGAGTTTACGCCGTCCTCTGAAGAGCAATGTAAAATGCAGAGGGAGGCAGCCATTATTTAAAGAAAAGGAGATGATGGCAGACTACAAATGAGATGTGAAGCATAGTGGGTTTTATCCTGTTTCACCAAAGCTGGAACAATGCTTTCCTGTGGGTTTCTAGTCTTACCACAAACAATGAGACAAAAACCAAAAAGATAACAGAATCTTGGGCTGCTTTTATAGAGCCTGCACAGCAGAGGT
This sequence comes from Cuculus canorus, assembly GCF_017976375.1. Lineage (NCBI taxonomy): Eukaryota > Metazoa > Chordata > Aves > Cuculiformes > Cuculidae > Cuculus > Cuculus canorus. The sequence continues at coordinate 604,605 of NC_071411.1, read as the reverse complement.
GCTGTGTGCAGCTGCGGTGCACTGCTTGTGTCCAGACACTGCGTTCATGGGGGGAATGCTGCCTGCCCAGACTCTCTGTTTGCATGCACAGGAACGTCTCCTAAATGTATTGTAATGCTGTCTAGCTGCATTTGTTTTGAGTAAAGCGCAGATGCATGTTTGTGTTGCTTGAGCTGGAAGTAAAGGAAGAGTTTAAAAAAGCACTTCTACATGCTCTCGATGTGCAAGGCCTGTTCTGAGTGGCAGTGTGGCACAAGGCGTCATCTCTCAAGGAAATCAAAACCCTTCCTTGCCAAAGAGTGCGTGCTCACCACCCCTCGGCCTGCCTGTAGAGAGGCTGAGCCAAGAAATCCTGTAAGATCACGTTTTCTTTTTCAAATGAGGTGTGAGCAATGGAAGACCTTTGAAGTTGATGTGGTCTGTAAGGTGTGCCACGTAAACAACATTGAAGCTGTGGTCTCTCCACTTAGCTCAGTTGTGTTGCTTTTCCAAGGTGTTTCTTTAAAGCAAAGCGGGTGCTACATGGGCACACGGTTACTCTACCTGTTTTTCTTGCACCCGTCAATGCTGTGTCTGTTGTTGCGGGGATCGGTAAATGCTGGCAGGGGGGAAAATTCAGTCCGCTTAGGACAGGTGATGGGAGAATAAGACCAGAGTTTATCAGAGGGCACTGCTGAAAATGCTTCTGGCTCAGCTAACTCCCCATTACATAAGTAGCGTGTAATTTAAAAAAATAATCTTGTTGCAGAATTTTTAATTGTTTATTTTTTAAAAAAATGTTTTATTGTTTAATTAAACATTCCATTTTACTTTGAGCTGCCCCTCTATTGGTTAGCTCTGATCTCTTATCTCTAAAACAGACTGGCAGTGAACCTTAGGAGGAAGTTGTGACCCATTTGGGTGAACTTGTGCTTTTCTTACTTTCCTTCTTCACATCTATTTTTAGTATTCTTTTTTATTATTCTGGGTAATATCTAATCATTGTTTGAGAGAATTCGTCTCATGGGATCTTGAAGTGGGGAATGTTTCCTACCAATTTTTTTTAGTGAGGTTTTTTAATGCACTTCCATAACTTCATCTAGGTTGGGCTAATAATAGTCTCTCAGCTCGACGTGATTCTCTTCAGGATTTATGTACTTCAATTAGCTTCCTTCCTAAATGGCTTGTTACACAGATTAGGTCCCAGACCACTGTTGCCTCTCTCTGCGTAGAGCAAACCACAACCTAGGCCTTGTCCCATTTGCTGCTTTCTGGAGCGAGTTCATGTCCATTATCCTGATTGTGTCCATTATCCTGATTTTGCAATTTGTTCCAGTTCCCTTTAGTGTTCAGAACAGTGCAGCTGAAATCTCCCCAATAAGCAAAATGCACTCTGGCGCTGAATATTTGCTGTATTTGATCAAGTATGATAGCCGGACAGCTGTGCATAAGGTAGGTTCATGGGATAGAATTCACAGGATACCGGAAGGGCAAATTTTCTAGTTGGCAGTTTTGCAACAGTGAAGACTATCAAAATTTATAGATGGAGCATGTGTTGTGTAACTAATAGTGCCAGCAAGCCCCAAAATCTGGGGATCTTGGGACTTCGGTTGCTTATGGATATTGTGTGACAGGCATTGCGAATGGGTAGTCGGGGAAGGTAGAAGCAGCACGGCTAATTTAATTTAGGAGATCTTCTACTGCACATCTTGGTTATGGACATGATGTAGTCCAAACAAGGATGAAGGGTCCGGCACGTTCCTGGAGATAAGTAAATGCTTGTAAGAGGAAAAGTTGCTTACCATGTCAGCTGAACAAGCCAAAAATTAGGCTTATGCCCTTAGAAACCAAGAGCTTTACAGTAAAGGGAGTTGCAGTGGATTAGTAATTAAATAAGAACTACTAATTTCATACTCTTGCCAAACAACACAAGCACTGGGCTATATAAACAAGACTATCTGTCAGACGAAGGAATCTTTCCACTCCAGTACTGATAAGGCTCCTTCTGCAGCACTGTATCCAATTTTGGGAACCACACTAGAGGAAGATGTTGACCATCTGGAGGGAAGCCAGTGAGGAGAAGCAGGAACAAGGTCTGGGAAACATGACCTGTGGGGAGGGATTGAAGGAATCAGCATGTTTAGACTACAGCAAAGGAGAAGGAGGGCGAGATGTGAGAAGTCTTCCAAGAAATAAATAGGAATTGCAAAGAGAATAGTAATGCATGAGTTTTCAAGAGGCTGGCAGTTAAATGGGTGTGAATTTAGGCCACACATCAGGAAAACTCACCTGATTATAAGAACCATCATCTGCCCCTTGAATGGGTCCCCTAGGAAGATGACAGGGATTTCATCAAGGATGGGTTTAAGAAGACATTCTGAGAGGAGTAGTGTGGATATAGGTTGTTCCTGGAACTGAAAACCTCCAAAAGCCTTTTCTGACCTGTTCGGGTTTTTTTTTAAATTAACTTTTTCACCTAAGGAAAAGATGAGTTTTTGAAAGATTCTTAAGAGATTTCAGCCTGTCATTAGCTCAGCTATGAAAACTATGGTGGAAAAAAGAAAATAAACAGCTAATTAGTTTTAAGGTGTGTTTTCTATCGGGTGTCTGTAGCGATGTGTCTGTCATCATGGTGTCTGGACACTATTGCGCTCTGGGTGCTTTTGCTTTACACTGTTACACTTAAAACTGGAAAGAAGCACGCCAGCACAAATCTAAAAGGGAGTCTATTTTGTGCGTGGTTTATCAGCTGTTGTCGGTCCAAGACAGATGGAATATACTGGCAGATTTGACTGCAGTATTTGCATACCTGATGTTTAGCAGCTGGTGCCTAACTGAAACCAGCTCTGTCAGAGGAAGGAAAGGGCCTGTGTGAAAGGCACAGAAAGGGGATTCAAAAACCCAACACGGATTGCGTTGATCTGTGTGCGTGGTGACTGCTGGCCTTGATGGGCAGCAGAGAGGACAAACTCGAAGTGGAACATTTCACTTGTTCTGCATGTCATTGGATGATACTGTCAGTCTTGTGGACTTGTGAGAAACTTGCTCCTGGTCTTAATTCTCCAAATGATTTAGCACAAAAAAATGTCTTGGGTTCCTTTATCCTTTGTATTTTATAGCTTTTAAAAAAACCTTTCTTGGCTGCTCCTCCTCTCAGTGGCATACGCTTACAGTTCAAAACTAACAGAGCAGATTAACTGGTAAACAGCTACTGTCTCTTTACCCCACTTAATTTATGGAAATATTGAGTGTCTCTTTAAAGAAAAAAGTCAAAAAACAGCTATGTAATATCTGTGACACAGTGATTATGCACGGATGTAATCGCTGATGATGGCATTGTATCAGGACATCTGTATTTGTGATGTTTATTGGTGGTCAGCATCGCAGGATTAGTATTCTTTTTGAACCTATCTCCAGTGGTAGACTTTCTTCAGTATGTAATGTGGGGTTCTGAATCTCAATTTTACAGAAGGCCTTGAATCTCTTCCACTCTGTGGCTGAGTACAGCCGCTGCCCTGTAAATCCGTGCTTTCATTTTTACCACTTCTGTACATTAGCCCCAAAACACAGTCTTGTTGCAGGCTGTATGTAATCGTAATAGATATCTTCCTTCCCCCAAGGGAAACAGCAAAGAACCAGGAACATTCATCATTAAAAGATGGGAAAGATCTACGAAAAGGTACTACAAATGTAGACCTAATGGTCTGTGTCCAAATAACATTTTCCCCATGCTATCATTGAACATAAAAGGCTTATCATGAAGAATGACAGCAATCTCATGAGAAAAAATAAAAAAATAAATAGTCAAATATTTAGCACTGACCTCTCTTCTTGTATGAAATACTGGTTTTGGTCTGTCCGTTACGCATGCCTAGGCCTGTAGTCAGGGTAGATTTCTTTGCAGATGTGCTATCCCGAAGCTGCACAGCAAAATGCTGAGCATCGCAAAGGATTGCTTCCCTTCCAGCTCATGGGCTGGGATGTTGGTAGAACAGCAAAGGAAGAGAATAGCTGCTAGAACAATAAAAGCATGTACAAAGTGACTGATACACAGTACAACCCCTCACCGACTGGAAAATGAACAACGATTCTTCCTCCCAGCCATCTCCCCGGGTTCAGCACCGGGCATGGCATTGAATGTGTCAAATACCTCTTTGGCCAGCTTGGGTTGGCTGTCCTGGCTGTGTCCCCTCCCAGCTTCTTGTGCTTTTCCCTCCTTACAAGGAAGAAAATTAACTATCCGAGCTGAAACCAGCATGATCTCAAGTATGGTATGTAAATTGATGACCTTGATACTTCTTAGTAATATCAAAATGAATATGACTTTTTTCAGCTCATCGGACTATCATCTCCTTCACTAATGGATAAACAGATGCAACTCTTACCACTGGCTTCTTTGTAGGGAAGGTGAATTGGTACAGTGCAGGGCTTAAGATCTTGAGCTGCAGTGTTCTCCATTGCTACAAGAGAACAGGAAAGAAAGCATAAAATAAAACATCCTGGGTTTGTGTTCCTTAAGTGTTGCTGAAGTATGGGAATTTGTTCAGCCCTTAATATCGTCATTCATTTTCATGTGACTCGCTTTCCCCTGTGGCTAATAAGATCAGGGCCTAATGTTCAAATGAGATGTAATAAATGGAAAAGCGAAGATGAACTGGAGGATGAAAGTGTCATCATGTGCTTTCTGGGACTCACGTTGTATTCAAACTGCGAAACTGGAAGGGCTGAGTTTTCCTTCTCTCTTCTCCACTTTATGTCCCATTCCCTCTGATTTGCTCAGATGTAAAATCCTGCCATTTTTCACAATTGCTTTGACAAAAAATGATACTGGGAAACATTTCCAGGCTTTTTTCCTTTCTATGCAAAACATGATTTATTGAAGGTTGTAGCTTGACTAGGTGACATCTGAATATACGAGCACCACTTCTGCAAAGAAAGGAGGGTTCACTTGTCTTTACCCACTTAACAGTTGAGTCATTTCCTATAAATACAGTGAACATAATGAGGATTTAGACATGAAACTGTCTGTACTAGCATTTTAAGAACCAATTTTATATTTTTTTGTACACTTGAAATACATGCCAGACTAATCTTAGAATGCCTTTTAAAGCTTAGCAAGGTCAAACAAGTGCTTTGTGCAATCACACATGTAAGTTGTATCTAACTTTTCATTAACTTTTCAGTGTGCTAAAAAAATATGCATAATTCATTTCCCTGCTGTTTTTATGTAACCATACGATAAATGAATAGGAGAGGGGGGAAAAAGGATGAGAGATTGGTGAAACTTTGTCATATGTGTCTACTGCTGAGAAACCACTATGACTGCCAACTCAAAGAGCATGCCACTGTATAGCTTCATTTTTATTCAGATCTGGATAAGTAATATAATTAAAAGAATATTAGTCTGTAGTAAGTACATCTACTCAAACACTCCCTTATAATTGTAGAACTCTGTAATAATTACTGCTTTAGTATAGACTTTCTGATTAATGTATGCCATCGCAGTTCGTTAAAAGTAAGTAATGTGCATATGTAGTCTGTGAAAAGTTTTAAGGAGCAGATGAAGACTTGCTGGGATCTTTGCTGTGCTATGAAAGCTGGTAGCTTTTCCTTTAGCGGTTTACTCTTCTCCCTCATACTAGCCCTCTCTTTTCCAAATATTGTCTCTTCATGCCTAGGTTTTCTTACATACCTGAACATGCACTTGGACTGTCTTTTGTGCTTGTGTGCAGGTCAGATGATGATCACGGTATCTGGGCGGATGCTGCTTTGCACCATGCGAGTTGATTCACTGCCTCATCTAAACCGTTAACATTTGCTTTAGTGCAGAAATGTGTGGATTTGCCTTAGCAAAGGTCTCGTGCCATTGAATCAACTGTGTATTTGGCCAACGCTCTGAGATTAAATGCAGAAACAAGTAATGAACCAAGAAATAACCCAGACGCAGCAGAAAACTTAAAGGAGACAGTGATAACTTAATTGACAAGCCCTAGCACTGCCTGCCTCCTTCATCGATAGAGAAAGTCAGGAAACAGTCTGGAGTCACCCAGGGTACCAGGGAGAGAGTCTTCATGCTCATCCCAGCGTGTTCATTCCTAGAGAAACCAAATCATTGAGGATTTGAACCAAAATGAATGATGATAAACCAAACAGGAGGATTTCTGAAAGACTTTTTAGTGTTAGCAATGGTCACCAGGCTGTTTGTGCAAGCCATGCGAAAGGCTGGCATACAACCCACCATGCTCTTTTCAAACCTCACTCTAGCTTTCGTTTTCTGATCAGTTTGTTCCTGCTGCTGAGATCCAAGCTTTCAAGGTGTAATTAGAATAGCTAGCTGTGTGTAATAACATTTTAGTTGCCATGCTCAGGAAATAACAGCACAGGTTTGTTGTTTTTTTTTTTTTCTTCTGCTACTCAGTCAGAAAATGTTGTTTATTTTGATGAGATAAATAAATTGTAATGTAATCTATAAAAATAATATTTGCCTCATTAGGTGGTGTTTGCAAATGAGGACAGAATATGCCTCAGCCCCGAGGCGATGGCAGACTAGTAGCTAAATGTCGTTTGCATAGGCATTGCAGAGAAACCCGAAACACATAAATTCCTTCTTAAGAAAATAATACTGCTCCTAATGACTTGTTTGTGGCAGGGTATCATCTACGTGAAAAGTTCAGACTATCTCTAAGAGGTAATTATATCTGAAATCTTTGGGGGGAGGCAGTGGAGTCGAATAGTTTCGTGCTTTATATTTGTATTCTGTAAAAAATGCTATCCCCAAGGTACTTTTGATCCCATCCACACCAGAATGTGCTCAAGATAAGGCAGTACCTCCAGCATCCGTAAGTCCAGAGAAACCCAGGTCACTCCAGAAAAGCATTTTAAAATAAAATTCATCCTTGTGTTGATCCATGATTAATTAAGAGTTGGATTGACAGATACAGTGCTTTGGATGCACTTTCTCAGTAAATTGTTATTGCTGATTAAGATTAGGTTGAAAAATTTAAATGACTATTTTCTTAGTGGTAGGAATTAGACACTTTAAGCAAATTTGTATGATCAGGTGGTGGAGAATAGGATACAGGGTACAGAACAGTTGAGGCTGGAAGGCACCTCCAGCTCCGTGCTCAGAACCTTCTTGGATTCCCTCCTCTGCCTGCCTTCTTTGATCTGGGGTAGTCAGTTGATGCTATAAGTTTATGCTGATGGAAATTAAATCAGAATTTATTGTCTGAGGAAAAAGCTACAAATCGTTTTAAAGTAAGAGTAAATTTTTACCTAGAAGTTCCAAATCGATATAAATTGATAGGTTGCTGAAATGCTACAAGAAAACAAAAACCTGAATGAAAAAACACAAGAAAAAGGCTTGTACTTTTCCCACCCATAATGTATTCCATGTCCATATTTTTCACTTCCTGCTGTTTACACTCATCACTAGAATACACATCCAAAATCATTAGATAGGTATATGGATTTAATTATAGAACATTATAACAGATTAATCCCATTTAAGTGCCTAATTTCCGTGTGTAGTCACCTTAAATTCCTCTCCAGATCATGGAAAGACACAAATAGTGATACTGAAGAGGTTTTAGGAGACTTGGAATATCATCTGCGTGTGCTTCCTTCTCTTCTCGTTGTTTTACGTGTGCATGTATGTACGTAGCGTGTGTGGTGTGTGCACTGAGAAGAATGCCCCAAACTTCAGCACCGCGGCTCAACGTGATCAGTATCAGCCCCTGTCATCACAATGATTTATTATGTGCGTGGGCAAGATCTTGGCAAGAACCCACTCCTTTAAGACTCAAAGCCTGCAGGTGAGGTCACACGCAAATGTTAGGGTTGTACCTGCCAGGAATATGAACCATACCGCTGCCGTTCCTGCACACAGTTAACCACATAACCCACCGAGACAGTACATAGTTATCAGTCATGCTGGTAACTGTGGAATTAATTTGCAGTAGGCTTGGAGGTACCTGAGTCTGTCCCTGTCTGACAGGAGCACTTACATTCATCTCGCCTCAGAGCTTGTTTGTAGTAATTGCTGAGATTCGAAGGGACTATTTATAGAGTGCTTTGGAGGAAGTAGCACTATTTCATTAGGAGAAATTTTGGCCGGGAGTTGGCAAAGTGAGAAAGCGGACGTCAGTGTTGATAAATTGCAGAGCAGCCTAACAGCATTGTTACCTCCCTTTTGCAGTGACATGGGTCTCCTGAGCGGATCCAAAGGCTTCCTGATTGTTTTTCCTGGCATCTATGACTTAAAGCAATCACTTGCTTAAAATTCATGTTGGCAGATTTGCCTTGTCCTCATGTTGTTTTTTATTAAGAGCTTGAGTGTGAAAGGTGCATGGGCTTCCCCAAAACCCAGCACGAATGGCAGTTACAACCTGCAATCCGAATAAGATTTAAAAATGTTGTTATTCTCAAAGAAAATTAATTATTCTTACCCAAATGGCAGCAAGCTAGCCCTGGTATTTATGCAGTGACTGTGAGACTGTGTCTGGACTCTGTTTGCCTTGCTAAATCCACTTTTACTTGCAGCGGGAGTTGTGTGTTATTGATAAATATTTTCTTTCAGGAATTTTGTGTAGTATTTTTTCTGGAAGTTTCCACCGAAACCATTGATGACAACTAGTGTTTAAGTCAATTATTCTGTTTCCCTTGAGAAACTACTGTGGAAAGCAGGGACTGACTTTTAAACTTATAGGAATGTTGAGCCAAGTCTGCCAGTACTCAGCATGTTTTCCAGGACTGACCTTTAGATACTGCCTTGTTTTCACTGCCTTTTTGGATTTTACTCTTGCTTCTGGAGTGACCCACGTACCGTGTCCAAGGATTTAATTACCTTCCCCTTTCAAAATCTTTGTTACTACCACTAAGGGTTATGCAAACTGTTGCCCATTTCACTCTGGCGATATTTATTCTTGGAAGGCAAAGTCAAACAAATAGTAGAAAAATCAAAAGAAAAGAATCACGTTTGAGGTAATTATTTGTGATTGGGATTGCTGTCCTCAAAATGCAGCTAAAAGCGGTCTTTTTCTGAACTGTAAAATAACTGCTGTGATTTAACATTCAGCAGTTCACTGTCTTTTGTTTCTCACATCTACAGTGTTCTTGGGGGGGTTTTAATCCAACACTGTGTCCACTTGAGCATTTTCCCCTCACATACATGCTTGTGAATAAATATATTCAAGAAAATATGTAAGTCATTGTTAAAATTATGCCATTCTTACTAAAACCTGTAATTTTGCCAATTGGCTTCTCACAGTAATCTATGGAATGGGTCTTATATAGGATTTTGAATTCTTTTAAAGCAGACTTGCTGCATAACTTAAGAGGATTGTCTCGATGTTTTGCAAAAACGTCTGAATATTGCACAAAGCTTTCTCACAATTTACTCTATGCACATAAAAAAACTTTGTGACTGCTAATGAGTTTAGGGGTAAAAGAAGTTGTGCTGCCCCCATTTATATATATGTATTTTGCAGATTATGACAAACTGAGTCAGATTATGCATCTGGCAAACTAACTCATGGTCCTATCAGAAAATATTCTATCATACTCTTATGTTCTCTCCATTTGCCTTATTCTTCCGTCTGTTTGTGGTAGTTTTGTATTCTCTTTTTGCGGGCTGCTTCTTGTTTGGGAGGGGGGGTGTTGGTTTGTCTTTTAGAATAAAGTTGTGGACACCTCTGTGAAGTTCTAAACGCTGCAGAAAATGGTGTTTTATGTTGTTTCTTACTGAGTGCTTTTGGGTGCAAGATCATCAACTTTATGGCAGGTTTAAAAAATTACTGACAGTTTGAGGATTCTTTTTGCCAGACGAGCACCAGATTTGTTTTATAGAGATCTCAACTGTTTGCTTTCAGTCGATTTTATTTCTAGCCCGGGTCACCAGTGCCCGCAGGGTCCACACAGGCACTTTGTCTGTGTCTGGCCCATACGATTGCTCTCAACATCAGATGGATGTTGAGGTTCCTCTACTTCTTGTATAGCTGAAGCCAGGACACGTCAATGTCATTTCACGTAAGAGCAAATACAGTGTGTGATTTGCACTTGACTATTTTTGCTTTGATGCAGGTTGCACACTGAATTAGAACTATGAAACGGTGGTTGCAGAATAGCCTAATATATCTAATAATCCTCTGGTCAATCTATTTTATTTTTTTTCTCAAACCAGGCAGAGGGCATATTTTTGTTACCTTCTCCCAGGGTCTCCTGGATCGTGTATGACTTTTAAACATTAAATGCAAAAAGCAACTGCCTCATGCTGCCTGCTACAGAACTTCATGGCAACGTGACAGAATGTGTTACTGTGACATCCTTTGTCTGCCATTACGTTTGCTCTTAAAAACAACAGAGATTTAGGACTGGCTTTTCACTGGGAGGCTGTGATGTGAGGGTGTGAAATTACTGCAGGAGATCGTTCTGGTGATTCACAGGGATATGCTTTCTACTGTATCAGATGCTGGACTTATGCCATCGTTTGGTGACATATGATACCATGGGAGTTTTTTCTTAATAGTAACGAAGGCTGGGTCTGAACATTTTGGTAATTAAATGTCTGAATTCATTATGAAAGAGTAGGACTTCGTGTCTGCGAGTCAAATATGGGTACCTCCCTGGTCCTCATATTTCACAAAGCTCTGTGCTGTCATATAACAACAGCTCGTACAACATTTCTGCCTGCTTCGTAAAGAATGATGACAGGTTTTATAACTGCACTTTGCTCTCTTAATCTGCGTACTACTACATTTTTGGCAGATCAAGTATTCTTCACTCTTAGTGTTGCTGTTTGGCACCAACACTTCAAAGGTGAACTCTGTAAGTGAATAAGAATTCCTTGGGATGGAAGATGTGAAGCTATGATATGAAAACATCATAATTGTATGCTTTACTACATACTTCTAAATTTAGCAGTTTCGTCAAGGATGCTGAAATATGAATAGCTATTTCGTAAGATATATATATAAAAAACATATAATACAGCCAAACTATAAGTTGTTGAATCGGCATCCATCATACCCGCCTTTTTTTAAGTTTCCTTGAAATTCCTCCTCCATTTTGCTAGCAAGGAAATTAAGCTCCAGGTTGTGAAAATTATCTGAAGTTGAACCCTGAGAATAACTGTCTGACAAGCATAGTTTGCTATTAGATTATTCGAAGTGGAGGCAAGTGTAGTGGCAGCGTGTTTGGCGATTACGTGATCTCTCGTCCTTCACATTCTTTTGACAAAGTTACCTCCACTGTGCATATATTCCCCTCATTAACCACGAAAAAGAGGAAGAACTTAAAAGAATATCTAAACTCACCTTAGGTGAGAGAGCGTGCAGTGAATTCAGGGAAGAACATAACGTGAATGGTCCTAATCTCCAAAACGTACTGGAAAATGTTAAATTATAGTAGATTAGTTGACACTGTTACTGTTAACATCATGCTTTATTTTGCAGTATTGTTAAAACCTGTATTAAAGTGATTAGGTTCCTGAAAATACTGCAGTCAACAAAAGAGGTTTTCCAAAGGGAAAAAAAGGAGATGCTGAGACCTCTGTCACGTAGTCCCTACAAAAATGTGAGGATAGCTTCTAAATCTGTTAGGAACTTTAAAAAAAAGATTCTGTATGACTGTTGGCAAGGGAAAATATTTTCATAGACAGAAGAGATTAAAATGAAGAAAGTTGCCCTGTCATTGATTGTTTATCACTTGTGATAAACAGCCATGCACGTTCTTTATTTGAAAAAAACAGAAATAGAGGCTAAATATCTTAAGATGGAGAGGAGGCAGGGAAAGCGATAATTGGCTTGTGCTGTTCTGGTGCCGTTAGTCCCAGCTGCAGTAGCTGACCAGCTGTGGATGTTGTGACAAATCCTGTGCTCAGAGACTCTCCTTCTGCATAATATTTAAATCCTGAGCTCTGCACCGTGATCCTCAGTGTTTAGCTGGTGTGGTGGCGTGTGGAACCCAGTATTTTGTGAAAGTGGTCCGTAGGATGTAATGTTCCATGCAGTGCAGAATTATCAGTCAACTGTGTTTGCACGCAGCTAGTAAGAATGCACATCTAATGATTTTCAAATGGTACTCCAATTATCTGCTTTAAATGATTAATAAGTGCAGGCTGAAAATAGAACCACATTTACCTCATGTTTGCATGATTATTTTTGTAAACATTTCATTCAGGCTTCCTCTGCCATCTTTCTAAGCATTGTCAAAACAGAAATGCTGCTATTCTGGAATAGTTTTTCTCAGTTTGTTTGATCTTCATGATGACCCAGAGCGATGTAGCAGGGGAAAACACCAGAAATGTTGATTCTTGGTTGACAGGAAGCATGTGGTTTAAGATCAAATGAGAAAACTCATTTAGATATTTGCAGAATAGTTACAGGTTTCTAATTTTTTTCCCAAAGCCAGTAACACGGCGACAAGTACAAGTCTATATTTTGCTAAAAAGCTTTCTGAAAGGACTAAAGAAATATGGTCACAGCTTCTGCCAATTTTAAATAAGTTAGAATTAGTTTTAAAAGATGTGGAGGGATTTGTACTTCTTTTCTGTCGGCTGTCCTACTTTTTCGTTAAGTCCTTGCCGAGATAAGGTTAAGACTGGAATTTAAATGGTGTTAAGGAAGAAGCCAAGATAGTAATCAGAGTATAATTAACAGTGTACCATCTCTCCGGCAGCCAGGGCTGGCCAGAGCTGCTATTCACCACTAAAAAGTGGTGGAAGATTTCCAGTGTTCCAAGCAGAAATGCTAATGTTGTTTGCTGTAGCGGTCAGCAGGTGCTGGGTGATGCGCACGAATCCTTTACACCAAACAGAAATCCATCCCATCTACCAATTTTTTTTTCCCACTCTTCAAAATTCACTCCGTTTAACTTTGACGACATTTGGTAACCGGTTTTAACGCTCGTGGCAGAGAGATTATATGGCCCAACAGCGCTGTTATGAAACCTCTGTGCAGACCCCGGGAGGTTTGGTTCAATGCCCGTCGTTACCACCTCTGGCAGCGATTCCGAGATGCCATCCTGTTCTTGGCAGCACTGGGACGAAAACTACTCCTTTCGAAGGACGGGGGGTTTTTTTTGACTGATTTTCGAATACCGGCACGTTAGATCCTCGGTCTCTGTCACGCACATCCTTCGTCGAGTGAAAATGGACAGGCTTTTTCCATAGGTCCCGTGTCCCCATCTCTCAGAACCGGGGTCGGGGGTTCCCCTTCTGATTTTTGGAGGATTCTGACTGAAAACTGAATATTAAGAAAAAAACCCCAGTGGGGTGTGGTTGGTGGGAGACCTTTGTGTTGATGGGCGCCACTAACGCCCCTTGCCCTGCAGCGCGGTCAGGGCCGCCCTCAGCCGCGCCCCTTCCTCCCCTCGGGGTCCCCTCATACCCCCCCTCCCCTCAGCTCCTCCTCCCCTCATATCTCCCCTCAGCTCCCCCTCCCCTCGGCTCCTCCTCCCCTCATATCTCCCCTCAGCTCCCCCTCCCCTCGGCTCCTCCTCCCCTCATATCTCCCCTCAGCTCCCCCTCCCCTCAGCTCCTCCTCCCCTCATATCCCCCCTCCCCTCAGCTCCCCCTCCCTTCAAATCCCCCCTCCCCTCAGCTCCCCCCCGGTTCCTCCCCCCCTCATTCCCGCCGCCGCGGACAGTGCCCGTGTTCCCGCCGTGAGGCGGAGGGAGGGAGGGGCGCCGCCCGCCCCCGGCTGCCTCGCGCACCGCCAGCAGCGCCGGCTCCGCGCCCGGCTCCGCGCAGGTACGGGCGGGACCCGCGGGGAGCTGGGGCCCCCGGGAGAGGTGGGGGGGCGGCGGGGATCCCCCGGTGTCCTGGGTGCGCGCGGGCGGGGAAGGGTCCGGCGGGGCTGAGCCGCCCCGGGCACCGCGCTTGGCGTGAAGGCTGCGGCGGGGAGCGGGGCGGGGGACGGGGAGAGGGGCCGTGAGCCCCCGCAGCGCCGAGGAACGGGTCTGGAAGCCCCCGCGGCGCCAGACGCGAGGCTCATGACTGTCTCTCCGGAGCGGTCGGTGCCCTCGGCCCCGCTCCCCGGTCGCGCTGCGGGCAGGAGAAGCCCCTCGGTGTCCCCTCGGTGTGTCCGCTGGAGCCCCGCGGCGGGGCACGGGTCGTTGTTCGGGCAGCATCCCCGAAGCCCCGGGGCGGCCGCGTCCCGGCGCTCACCCCGCGGGGCGCAGCGGGGCGGCTCTCCGCAATTTTGCCTTGATGCTAGAAATGCGAAAGAACGAACGCTGCCTTGCGTTCCGTGCCTCTGGAAGGCCCGGCGCACTCTAGGCAGAGGAAACCTCTCTTTTACCTGATTAAACTGCCAAAAAGTTTACTTCTCGCTCTGCATTTCTTACTGAGCGTTTTTGCTTGAAGCTTTTCCTTCTTGTGCTGTTTTACTGTATCAACGCAGTTTAATCCCTTTCTAGTGCTTGCTTTATTTTCTGTTTAAAGTGTATGTTGTAGTGAAATGGTATTTGAGAAGCACGGATACCAAGATAAGGTGCTGGGAAGATAGGTAAGCCCAAAGCAGTGGCGTAGATTAGGACTTAACCGCTGCTAAAATAAACCAAACCTGCTGTAACTGAACTCCCAGACAGTAAAAAGAATCTTTTAAGGAATGCTGGTATATTGCTAGTAGCTGCTGCAGATCCTCAGTTACGTAAGCAGCTCTTTGAACCGAGTGGGACTGCACGCATGCGGTCGTGTTTGTGAGCCGCTCTTTGGTTTTGATCCTGTCTGCTCACTTGCACGTGACTGATTTTCATGTGGCGACTCAAATAGAAATTGGCATTTTCATGACTTTTCTGTGAAGAAGCGGTTGCATGTTGCGTTGTCTGTGTATCTTGCTCATAAACTCATTCACTATTCTTTTTGATGGCTCTGTGATCTAATGGTGAGCTCCATTTCCAAAGTGAGCAGTGCTTCAGGTTCTTCCTAGAGCAAAAGAATATGGAAGGAGCATTTGAGGTAGTGTCAATATTAGCATTTTTACTTTAATCTTTAATGGAGAGGATGTTTCGTTTAATCTTATAAGGCTGGTTATGATGTTACCTTTAGTTCCTGTTTGAGGTCGGTACCAGTTCTGTCCATTGCTCACATGCTGTAAATCCAGGACCACAACCTCTTGATTACCCAGACTCTTGAGTGTGATACTTATCCAAGTTTCTGGCATGTCTCTCCATCCAAACCAAATCTTTAACTGTGCAGTTGGCTTTTTCCTGATTACCTTAAGTAAACTGTTACTGTTTTTGAGACGTTCTCAGGGGAGATAATGGGTGCACTTATGTGGGGGATCCTGAAGTGCTGTCACTGTCGTTTTGGAGGACTGCAGTGGGGAGAGCGAATGAACCATTATAATAGCTGGTGGACTTGGTTTGGTTTTCCTCAAATAGGCGTCTGGTGTCATTTGAGATGGCTCAGCGGCCATTCACACCGCTTCAGAGGGCTGTGAGCCTTCACTGTGTCCCATGTCACGTATCGACACGATAGGGCATCTCAGATAGCAGTAGCTACCTCTTCGTAGGTAGCTGAGCTAAACCTGATGCATTTGTCTGGTTCTTTATCTTTCGTTAGCTGGAAATAAAGTACTGCGGATTGCTTACTACAGTCACTTTAGTGACGTGACTAGAACGTGGGACTGTTTGTCTGAATATAGATAAACTCTAAGGGAGCACCCAGAGGATTATCGACATCAACAAAACCTGCACATTCTGATTATTTGCCCAAAACTTCAAATAGGCAATTTCAGGTATGTCAAGTGAGGTAAAAAAGAAAATCCTGATATTCAAAATACCCTAAAGCTTGCCTTGTGACTTCAGAATAGGTGCAGGATGACGAATGCGGATGGGGAAGGATAATCTGTTGACCATGAGGAAAAACTAGAGTGATTATACAAGAGTTAGGTGATTGTTTTAATGACACTCTGATGGGAGACAATAATGGAGGAAGTAGTTGGGAACAGGACAAAGGTTTACCTTTGTGTGGCTGCTGAAATCTTTTAAAATAAACATTTCAATGAATTTCAGACTCCTCATGAAGTGTAGTATTGGAACGTGTGGGTCAGATATACTTAAGAATTCTGTCCAAAGCCAGAGCCTTACATGTAATATATACTGTGCAGTCGATGATTGCAGTTCACAAGTTCAGAGTGGAACTTCAGTAGTCCTTTGAAAGAAAAAGCGTGTAAAACTAAGTAAAGTATAAATGCAGGCTGCTTTTTTAAAGAATAGAAGTGGCAAATGCAAAAGGCTGAAATAGTTTTAATTAACTGAAAGGAAAAAAAACCCCTAAAATCTTGAGAAAGGAAAGGTGAGCATGGACAAATAATATTTATGTGTAATAGGATAATAGATGTGACAGTAATGCCTATAATAGGGGGTGAGGTACACTTTGGTCCCAGAGTAGTCATG
This sequence comes from Cuculus canorus, assembly GCF_017976375.1. Classification (NCBI taxonomy): domain Eukaryota; kingdom Metazoa; phylum Chordata; class Aves; order Cuculiformes; family Cuculidae; genus Cuculus; species Cuculus canorus. Next base: position 588,228 of record NC_071411.1, on the reverse strand, counting down.
CTACAGAATTATCAGTTAAATCAGAAAGACTCACCTTTTGCCAAACCCCACTCTGGAACAAAGCTTCATCTTCCATAAATGGAATTATTTAGTAGTGAAATATTTATTTCAGACTTCAATTTATAGTTGTGACCAACTCTTTCATGTTTACTTGATCTAGTTTAGCATATCCTAAGTGATGTGGTAACTGGCATTTTTCTGGGTCATCACGTATGCATCAGCAAGGACTTGCATCTAAAGGCTATCTTGTAAAAGGCCTTTTTTTCACTTATTTTGAACTTTACATTCAGAATTCTTGAACTTTTTGTATCCTATAAATAAAACAGATAGTGTGCTGCAGGGATGGCCTCCACATGCTAGAATGTAAACCACAAATGCTTTGAATTGTTTCATGGAGGCAGAAATTGCTACTATTTAACACATACAGTTTTGGAGGTTTCCTTGCCTACCTTTAAGTATGAAAAAGACATGGTTTCTGAGGAGCCCGAGTTTCAGTGTGAGTGCTTAGGTCAGCACCCTCATGGCCTCAGCCGCAGTTCTCTCGTGGAAGCTTAATTTATCTGCTTTCAGCTTTCTCTCCTCTGATCCAAAGGCCTCACGCTGCTGACAGATTTTGCAGTCTTCCCATCGCTCCTGTTCAAGGCCGTGCGTCCCAAGAAATACTCAGCCTCTGGAAGGTGCTGGATTTGGAGTGCCAGATACTTGAAGGGGCAACAGACTGTGCAGTTGCTGAGGGTCTGTGGAAGAGCGACAACGGTGACGCTGTGTACTAGGTGTACGGTTGTCATAATGCAGGCATAATCATTTGCACGATGAATGTATTAATTGTGTAGTGGGACACCTTTAAAAAATAATAGCACGGTTCTTTTCAGAACCAAACCTGCTCTTTTCCTTGATGTGCCTTGTGAAGGAGGTGTCTTGTGAAGGAGGTAGCTTGTCCTGCCTGCACGTAGCAGTCTGATCGTGTATGCATTGTATGGATGCATGGAAATCCTCACATGGGTCTGCAAATTCACCAAGGAAAGATTTTTAGTCGTTGAAGGGAGAGGATTTGGAGCTGAGAGACCGAATCATGTTTCCCTCTCACACCCACCAAGCCTGGCAGCAGTTTGGCCTTGGATTTGCCTTTCAGGTTTGAAAAATACCGTGCAGTATGAAGCCCAGAATACTGAAGCTGTCTCTGCTCAGCATTTGTAAGTCTGAGATTAGCAAGTCATTAGTTCCGTATTGTTTGGGGAATTACCTTTAGCATAATTTATTTATTAACTTGCCTAAAATAACTTGTATTGAATCTCATGTAAACTGCATCTCGTATAAAATCCTCCAGCAGGAGTGGACAGTGTTTAAAAACGTTGCAGCTGCTGATGTCCACTCCATATTACCTGTGTCTGTATTCAAATGCTTTAGAACTCAGGAGCTGTCTGATGAAGAAGAGCTGTTTCCTGGTGTTAACAGTGAGGCTAAACCCTAACATATTCCCATTGATGTCTCATTATGAGCAGGACATACTTTCCAAGCCTCTGGATACCTTTACTGTGCAGAAGTCACTGTGTCACCTTGCATGTATTTGCTGATCATATGTGTTCTGTCCTGCCTCTTGAATTGCACTTCGTCATCGGTGGAAGTTATTCCCACTAATGGGAAATTTGTCATGGAAGATGGGGTTGCATTCAGCAGAACATACAGAATAGGCCGATATACTAGACTAGTCGGCATTTCACGTTTTGCGCTAGAGGTATTTTCTTGATATTTTAAACCTTTTTGTAATATTGTTATTATTTAGACAGGACAGTAACGTTTAAGAGGATTGAAATAATAGGAATTTTGTTTGCAGGGAATGTTCTCTGTAACCACAGTTGGAAACTCCCAATAGGTTGTTGGGTTCCTAGAAAGTATTCTAATAGGTGTCTCGAAGTGCTTTAAAGCAGCAGTATTAAATGAGGAGATTTATCATAACTAAGAGCAGAAAAACGTTCTTTGATATCATCAGATTTCTTAGCAAATCTGTTGATAGCAATTGCTGAAGTTTAAGGTAAGTTCAGTTTATTAAAAAAAAAAGATTTTTATTCTTTGTCATCTGAGGAAATCGATATTTGCATTTTTAGACGGTGGCCTACAGTCATAGCAAAAGCAAACCGGTACTTTTGATAAAATAAACTTACACCAAAAAACTAATTGGTGTTAATATTAGGTGCATACACAGCTGCTTTGCTGCATTGGAGTTGTAGTCTTAAATTCCAATGCAGGTTTAGTGCATTGCTTTATTCTACATAATCTGTATGTTCAACAGCATTTTTCTGATATATGGAGTCTTTTACTGGCTTTAAATCCCATTTTTATGGCCTAAAAATAGAAGACTTGCGAGAGTTCTGGCCTATAAATAGTAGAAAGTAGTTATGTGAAGACAAAATGTTAAAATTTTATCTTTAAAAGATCTAATCCATGTTATCGAGTAGTTCTTAATGATAGTAAGCACTGAGTGTCTGAAAGCCCTGGCAAAAACTAGGCCCATTTTTGGTTTAACATGCAAATAACACAAGAATCATTCTGGAGGAGGTAGAATGATTCTTCTTGAAAGGGTAAATACTCTGAAAAATTCATGTGTTACACACTGTAGTCCTGCTGATTCCATGTCAAGTGCTAAAGAATTTGAGAGCAGTAGGAACAAGAAAATGCCATTATGGTCTGTGAGGGCTTGGTGTTAATAGGTTTGTTCCCTCCAGAAGATGCAGTACTCTTTAGCTTTTTGTGTGACCCAGCAGTGTTCCCTTCATATGTTTTCCTGGCACCACTAACATTTATTGCTCTCTAGCTGAATCAGATGACAAGGCAGAGTTGCATTTACTCTGAATTTTCGTGTGGATTTTTTTTTCTTCCTTTTTTTTTTTGCCTCGTGTTTTCCAAGTTTCTGGAGAGGAGAGATAAATGGCAAGGTTGCTCTATGTGCAACACTCCTGCTATATATTCTGGCATAGGCCTTTCTGTAAAATACCATTGTACTGTTTCTTTCTTACAGTCTGCAGTGGCCCCCAGATCCTTTCCAGCAGGTCTTTATCTTATATTTTGCTTGATATATAGATTTGCACTTGCCCTGCTTGCAGTTTACTTTTCAATGCGTTCTTCAATATAATAAGTTTTATTTTGAATGTTGATCTTGTCCGCTTGCCGATTGAAGGCGATCTGAACCCTACCTGCTTGCTCCACAAGCATTCTTCTCCACTGAAATTTGTTAATGTGTAAAACCAGCTGAGATGTGTTCTTTCAGTGTGCCATGTGAAATCACGTTTGCTGCCAGAGACTTTTAGTAATAACTCTTAATTTGTATGGTGTTTTGGTTGTTTTTGTAAGAAACTGTGCCCCCACTAAGCTGCAATTTCATACCTGTCCTTTCTGCCCTGTGAAAATACCCTGCTGGGCAGTTACTGAAAGCCTCACTGTAGCCCATGTAAATTGCCTGTTACTGGCTTTTCCTTCTGGAGTAGACTGGTTACCATATCAAAAAGGAAATGTCACTGATTTGACATGATTATTTTTATCTCTCAGGTGCTTATGTGATGATTTAACTTGTTTCAGCATCTTCCTCAGTATAAAAGGGAGGTGGAATGGTTTGCTGTTTCTTGCTTCTCCTTTTGAAGTTGTTGCCTCTCCACAATCCTTTGGGAGCTTTATCCGTCCTTCGTGCATTATTGAATATCATAGCTAATGTTTGGGGATGGCTTTAGGTAATTCCTTAAGCGCTCTACACTAAACTTCGTCATTCTCTACCCAAGTGACTATGTCTGCCTTCTTTCAATATATTTAGCCTGTTCTTCAGGCCTGCAGTCTGTCTTCTTGGTAAAAATCACTTTAGATAATTTTTTGCTTTTCATTATCCTTTAGAGGGAGGCATTAAAAGAATATGAAGGAGGTACTGAATACTTCAGCTTTCTCTTAGCCATCTGTTACTTTCTCTCCTTTCCCATTAAATCCTAGAACCTCTGCTTATCTTTGTCTCCCGCTTATTTTCACTGTATTTATAGTTCCTTTTCCTATTGCCTTTTGATGTCCCTCATTAGTTGTTGATCCTTTTGTGTGTTGGCTGATCTGGATCATACCTGAGACAGTTCTGCCATTCTTTTCTACTCATTCTTTGTTAAATGCTCTTGTTTCACCTTTTGTACAATCTCTTCTGACAGTCAAAGCCTTTAAAGACTCTGGATATAACAGTAATAGTCTCTTACAGTGCTTCCTATATTCCCTCTGCACTGAGATCATCTGTTGCACTATTTTATACAGGCTTTGCTGATAACTATCAGTTTTCCTGAACTCCTTGATCGTCTCTTCAAGAGATGTTACAAATCATTTGGCTGAGTTTACTGAAGTTGCTGCTCTGAATTCCACTTCTTTTTTTGTGCTTCTTTCACACTTTCTTTTCAACGTGCTGGTGGCTCTTGACTTGTGATAGTGCTTACTTCAAATGTATTGATGTCCTTGAAATCTCAGGCAATGCTTTCCTATTAATCAGCATAAAGTACAACTGCAGCCTTAGTAAGGTCTTCCGTGTTCATACCTTTAGCTTGTTAACACAGCTCCACGTTGATAATATAACGTGTTTCCTCCTCTAGGGAGCAGCGTGAGAAGGTTAAAAAGGTGCGTGCATGGGATGGGGGAACTATGGCTCTGCATAGCTTTTACTTGCATTGTTAAGGGATGTTTTTTGCCTTCATACAAATTGCTTGCCTTTGCTGGACTGTTGTATTTAATTGTTAATAATTAAACTGCTATGGTGCGCACCTAACCTGCATCTGAAGGGTTAATACATCATGACTTGTAAAACTACTGAGAATTTTGGATAGAAAATGCTGTTGCAAGTGCATTGTATTGTTAGTATCTGCAAGGTGTTTCTAGTGTTATTAAAAAAGAGTATTAAAGAGTATTAAAGACTTAAATATGATTGAAGTGCGGTAGGTTCTATGTACACATAAAAAACCAAGTCTCTTATCTGTGTGAAAACATCAGGTTTTTTGGTGGTGTTCTTGCACGCACCATTCTGAGAACCGGTGCATTTCAAGTAAAAGAACCTGCCTAGAATAGAGTACCCTTTCATCCTGCTCTAGGGAGGAATTATCATATCTGTGAGCTGAGCACTGAGTGTTGCATTCTTGTCAAGAGACCATTTCCAAGTAACATTTATGGCCTGATTGTCAAATAAGTTGTAGATAATGCAGTAGAAAGATTTAATGTATTAAAGGCAGGATTTTTAAAAGGGGAGGAATGGAAGCCAAATGGAATTTTAAGTCCTGTTGGCTTGCCAATAGGATTTGCGCATCTGTAGCTTGGATATTTTGAAAAATTGCACTCTAAATTGGTGACTAATAGGGATCTTCCCATGATAATGGTATTACAGGCTTACAAGTTACCATTAATAATTCAGCTGAAGATTATTGGAGTCTGATTCAGTACCTCCTGAAAATATTGAAAAGTTTCTGTCATTGATTTTTAGTGGCTTTGGGTTATGTTGTTAGGCTGCTCTGATGAAATAATGTCTTTCAGGGGATAATTTTGCACCTTCCAATGCATCTAAGTAGATGGAGTTGAAAGCTGTAAGTTACAGGAGAAATGGATGATGGGAGTCTTCTCTGATGCAGTTTATGGACAGGTGTTTACAAAGGTGTGTGAGGTCCTGTTCCCCTGAGTGCAGGAAGAATCACGCAAAGCGATTTTCTCTCTTGCCAGCTTTCCACAGCAGAAGCTGTGCGGTGGATTTCCTTGGGAAGGGGAGTGGGAGGTGGGCGATACAGTAGCTGTGTCTGCTGTGCCTGCTGCGGCACGGGCTCTGCATCAAACAGCAGCAGTGCTTTGCCTTCACTCCAAGCCTCCCTCCACCAGCACACAGGCACATCTGATGCCACAGCCTGCGCTGTTCTGCACCACTGAGGAGCTGGCTGTTCTCATCATTCCTTCTCTGTCTTCGTGTTTTACTGTCTGCCTCCCCTCTTTCATTTTATCTGTTTCCATTCTCAAAAACTAGCTAGCTGAATCCTTTCCCCTTAAACCATTTTCATTCCTGAGCAGTCTTACGGTTGATATTGCTTTGGCTGGAAACATGCCTTTTACAGCTGTTTTAAATGAGGGATGTTGATTAAACTGACCAGTTTTATCCAACCAGATTTTCAAGCATTGCAAAAGCACAGCACTGTGCCTGCATAATCTGTGTATAAACATAAAAAATATAAGTCCCACGTATATATTTGGGGGGACATAAGGTCTATAAAAGGACAATGCCATGGGTCATTGGTATTGTTAATAAAACAGACTTAATATCTGTGGATTTTAGGGAGATGTGGAATTTTTATCATATCAGTATCTGTGAAAAGAGATTGGTTAATCATAACAAAGATTTGTGAAAACTGTTCGTGAACACTGAAAGATGAGCTGATAGGTCTGGATCTCTCTGCAATGGAGAGAGCTATTTATCTAAATGGAAATAGAGAGGCACTGGTGTTGAACTAGAAGTCATTTGGAAGTACTTTTGTCTTCTCACACCACCACTTGGGGCCTGTTAGCAGTCTGCCTCTCTGCAGCAGCAATGAGAATGCAGCACTGGTGTGTTTTCAAGTTGAATAAAATTCTGCTTCAGACATAACCCTGCCTGACTTTCTCTGCCTGTGCAACAGCGTATTGCACACTGGAGCACACTTGGAGAAGCTGAAATGGACACTCAGGGATGCATGCGTTAGTGTTTAGTTCCTACATGCTTTTTTCAGTGTGGGGCAGGAAAGGCTTTCTTAGCCTGTTACTGTATACGGCTTCTGGCTTCAGAACTTTCCTGTGATTCAGCCTTCTTTTTTTTTGCACATTTCTGTGTAAATATGGCAAAAGAAGTATGAGATTAGTGAAGGTAATGATATCCATTCTGATTTTAAACCTGTGACTTGTGGAAGCAAATTGTAGTCCCAAATGCTTTGCTGTGTGAAAGGAGAGTATACAGAAGGAAAAGCCATAGGATGACTGTAAGTGTTGAACAACAAAACCCGAACAAAAAGCTTTCTATAAATAGTAGCATGGTCCTACTTCAGTGAAGTACTTAAGCATATGCCTAAATCCCTCCTTGTGCAACAAAGCACTTGCATGTACATTTGAATTCTGCTGAAATAAAGCATTAACCATCAGGCTTAAGTGCTTTGTTGAATTAAGGGCTGTATCTGTGCGGACAGACCTGGAGAGAAGGATGGTTTCCTTCACAGGAAAATGGTATGCTCTAAGCATTTGTGGCATAATCTTTTCTATGGAATTTCAGAAACTGCACTGACAGAGAACTATTGGACATTAAAGTATTAGAGTACTTGTGTTATCGTAGTCCAAAATCTGTGTTCTTTTCTTATTTACAAAACAGTTGGACTTATGAGAACTGCTCCCATTGTCACAGGAGGAGCTGTATTATCTACTAATGTGAATTTCCATCTTATTAGTAGAACTAATAAAATGGGGATTTTCCTTGTGGTATCAGTGAAGCAGTCTGTACTCAGGAATTCAAAGCATGGGCTTCTCAATCCAGGTTACCCCAGTTAGCACTCTGTCAAGGAGTTTTCACATATGTGGAAAGACCATTTTGGTTCTCAGTTTTTGAATTACCTACATAAGACTTCTTACAAAGGCTTATTTTCTCAGAAGATATTTAGCACCTATTTTCTTCAAATGAAATCTATTTAACCATTTCAATTCTTCAAAGTTTGGGTTGCTTTTGAAACTGCTCTGCAGTGATCCTAACTATTGTCAGCTATTTTTAGTCATCTTGTCTCTGAAAAGGCTCCACATGGTGTTACTGGGGTTGTGATGGTGGGCTGGGTTGATCAGAAGGTGATGCTTAAAAGGTAGATCTCAATTGGGCTAAAATAATGAAAATATGGAGCGTTCTGCTTTTTTATACCATGGATGTAATACAGCTAACCAGGCAATTTTTTTCTTTGCAGCAGTATGTAGGTTATAAAATGTACATTTCCATTGGGATGGAAACTTAGATGTGTCACTCCCTCATCAGGGATGCTGAGGTATAGCCTAGGCATTTGAGAGACCTGCTCTGATTGACGGCATAGCTTTCACAGCTCCAATCACTCAAAATTAATCAGAGCTAGGATTACCCGGATGCATTCCTATTTATTAGTTAGGAGAGGCCTCTTCACAGCTAGGATCCTTGTTTTTTTTTTTCTTTCCCGTGAAAATCTGGGTAAAGTAGGTAGGCAGTTTGAAGCTGGACCTCAGATAACATAAAGTTTTGACTGAAAAATGTTTTGATGTTGTAATAGAACAGAATTGCCCTGGTGATTTGGAGGACATGTATGTGGCGAGGGGATCTAGAAGAGTACGTTCACAAATAGGTCTTTGAAGTACAGGGCCTGTTTTAGAAGCAGATGGTGCAGCCGGAGCCATACCTGGTGTGAAGGGCCTTCAGTCACAGTGCTGAGCACACCGCCTTCTCTTTGTTTATGTCACTGGTTTCCGTCACCTCTATACCTGGTTTGTGTGTTTGCATTAAGGCCCTGTAGAGGAAAGCACTCTGTAAGAATGGTTAATTCAAGTGTTGTACGTCTGAGCTGATTAAAGAAATTTTAATCTGGATCTTTCCATAGGAAGTTGTAAAGGAGTTTCATAATTTAAATCAGATCAAGTCTATAAAGTTATGATAAACTCTTTTAAATCTCCCCAGTGTAATAAGGCTGAAATATTTCAATTGTATGATTGAAAACACCCCCTGTAAATATTTGAATGAAAATCCCTTGTCACTTTCCATTTTGTTTGATTAGAGCAGGTACAGCTTTGAAGAAGAGCCGTTTTGATCTGACTCAAAGGTCAGCTGCTGCAAATCATGGTTAATGTCCTCAAGTTCTCTTATGTCCTGTGATGTGTTTGGCACTGCAAGTGATAGAGAATGAGCTCTGTTTCGAACTTCATACTGTGTCAATGGCAGTTTCTGTACAAGGATCAGACTCTATTAGAAACAGGACCAAAATGCAAACATTAGTCTGTACAATGACATATATATAACTTCTGTAAAATTAATGAAGTTATACTGCGTGATGGAGTTAAGCAGCTTGGGAGATAAGGATCTAATGAGCTGGTCTTCATGAAATGTGCAGACCAAGTAACTTCCAAGAGGGTTTTGCTGTGGAAACAACAGGTCGAGTTGGCAGAAAACTGATGAAGGTTTGATGATCTAATGCAGAAATTGTACAGGTAATGAAGCAAGCCAGTTTTGCAAAATATTGAGCTTCATGTTAAAACCACTGAAAGTAATTCATCTTTTTTAATGAAATGTTGAGGAGTTGCTTTGTTAAGGTAATGTGGCAAATAAATTCTTTAATTATTTAGTCCAGTGATAGTGCCAGAGGCATTTAAGTTTTGCCTCCAGGAGAAGGAAAAATATTTTAAGTTGCGTATGAAGTACTATTACTGATTTTAATTAGCAAAATCTTATTTTTTTTATTAAGAAAAAACCATCCAATAACCTGAATCACCTTGTATTGCATTTTTCTGAGATTGAATTTTGGTATGTGTTATTGATATTGTGAGTCGAGTTGAACAAAATTATCATGCTTACTAAATATTTTTATTAACTCAATGAAGGAAAAAGTAGTGGGGAAACATGAGTAGTCATTATGTCCTTTGCAGTCCTTCTGTGCTTTTCTCTGCAGAGAGCTTTCCACAGACTTTAGTTTAAGCAGGTCTCCATCAGCTGGATATGTTCTCCTCTCTCCCTTCCTCCACCTCCTTGGAAATTGAAATCAAATTACATACTGCGGCAGATTAGTGGTGAGTGCAGTAATCAACTTGCAGAGGCAGAGATGGCCTGGAAGCTTGGTTCTTGGTTGTACCCTGCCTCAACTCAGTGCTGTGCCCTTTGCGAAGGTGCTTTCTTTCTGTTTGAGACGGCACACAAGCGAATGTGGCAGCATGTGAAGAGGCGAATGCAGAGCCTTGTGAGCGTCAGATAGTAGTAAGGGAGGGAAAAATGTATCTATCAATTCAGAGCAGTTTATATTCTCATTCCAAATCCTTCCGGAAGGTGGAAGGCAGGTTTCCTTCAACTCCATTCATGTACCAGCTACTGCGTGTCTGTGATGGTTTAACGCTTTAACAGGAGGGGATTGGTACATCTTTTTGTGTTGACTTTTCTTGTTCTTATGCAGAAGGATTGTAGACATTCAAAGGTACAGTAACAATGGTCAAAATATCTTGTTCTGAGAAACTTGGAGTATTTTAAAGTTCTAGGATTTTTTCTCTTTTGTTTTCTTTCAGTCTGTTTTCCAAGGTGCTCTTTTAGCACCATGAGAGTTGGTAGGAATTGAAGTTCTTCACAAATTAGACCAGCTGTGGTAATCTTTTCTCTATTCATAGAAATAACAAAATGTTATTTGTTATTTATATGAATACCTGTTTGAGATCATTAAGGGTAAAGGCTTACATTTAAATACAATGCACATTAAAAATATGCTTCAAAGGGTCCTTATGAATATACATAATAATAACTCAGCTTTCCGAGAGACAAATAACTCTTCACATATGCAGAACTAGGAATTACAGGGAACGGCTGTGAAGTGTTTCCTAGCTATAAATGTTTGTGAAACCCTGCCCAAGTATAAATAGTAAGGAGGGCTGCAGGCTGAAGATTTGATCTGAGAAGACACCAGTTTCAGCGAGAATGGTGCTAGAATTCTGCAGCAAGTGAAGCACCAGAGAGGTATGCTTTTTATAGATGAATATTTGTCTGCAACTATAGAGTCAGATTCTTAAGCTGACTACTTTAATTTTCTGTTTCTAGCACAAGGGCATTGTCTTCGTGATACTTGATTGTTGCTGCTGGAGTCAGATGATAGTACAAAAACAATGTTTTGTTTCTTTTTTTACTCTATCTCTTTTTAAAAAAAAAAAAACAAAAAAAAAAAAAAACCAAACCAAAAAGAAACCCCTTCATAATTGTGCAGAAAAAGAAAAATGCCCCAAATGTTATTTTAAAAGGAAACGCACACAAACAGTTTTTCTTTGCTACTTCCTCGTTGTTGGAAGGGGTGATGTGATTAGGATTTATCCAATTTCTTAGTAAGAACATCTACAAGATAATTGGGAGCTGCGTTGGAAGCCAGTTCTCTGCTGCCGCAGTCAGCTTTAGTACGTATGCATGGCATTCCTAAGTGGGTAACCTTGCCCTTCCGATGTTCAATTGAGAGTGTAAAGTAGCATTTAAACTCACTGGGGTGGGACATGCACATGAAGTGGAGTATCCAGTTGCTAGCAGGTTTACAGACACAAAATCGTTTGATGAACTTGAGAAAGGTGGCTGAAAATGAAGAAAGTACCTGTTAAATTTAAACCTTGATATGGTCTGCAGTGCTGTTTTACTAGAACAGATAGCAGAGATAGAGTAGGAGCGTTCAGTATTTTTCTGTACTTTTACTTTTTTTAAAAGAGCTCTTTCCTCTAGGAGTTAAATCCAGGTTCTGTTAGATAAGCTCAAACTTAATATCAGAGCACCATGAATAAGGCAGTGTTGTCAGCTCTGTTCTACTGAATTCCAGTGTAGTTATGGTGAGTAGAAACTGGAGTTGGAATAAATCCTCCAAAAAATAATTCTAATTGTAAACTTAAGCTTCAGAAGATTGGCCTTTGCTGGGAGGTTAATATTAAAAAATACTTGACATATGCAGAAGACTTTTTAAGGGACAGTAAGGCTTTAAAATTAGGTAATCCCAGATTAGGATATTCTGTAATCCCTGTTCTCTGGGCAGCCTCACAAGCGAAGGGGATGCCATTTGAATGAATTCTTCAGCACAGCGTGGCTGACTCTTGCGTACTCTTGTGCTTGTATCTCCACAGCAAGCAGCGCTTGACATGTTGTGTGTGTTCTCACTGTGAAAAGCGTCAGCTCTGATGACACTGTGAGGTGGATGTAAGCATAAGAAATGAATTATGTTCCCAGAGCACTCATGAAGCCGTGTGGAGGGAAATCCTTGGCTGAGTATGGAGTTGAACTCTCAGGTGCGAAAGAGTGTGCTTAGTGACTGCATTTCTCAGGATCGAGTGTTACTTCTCCTGTCTTGCGGTGCTGGGAACAGGAAGAAAATGGGCGGTTGGGAAGGTAGGATTGAATAGACTGCAGGAGTTGATGGTATTGTTACCTTGGGCAGCCGGGCCAGCACAGTGAAGGAAATGCCCTGACCAAGAGAAAGTTCGTGGTGCAGGGTGGATGAAAAAGTTTCTTTGATCTCAACTCAGACAGAAGTTAGGCTAGTTATTTCGAGTATTGGATAAAAACAGAAATGAGGCCATGAATGTTGAAAAACTTCTGAAAGTGGTTTTATGGAATTGTTAGCATGAGTAAGTTCTGAGGTGGATCAGAGGAAGAGGCCAAACCTTCACCAGCCATCATGCCTGACGCTCCACGGAGCAGAGAGTGGCAGTGGTTTAGCTTCATATGTGTGTGGTTTTTTGAACTATGGAACTCAACATGCGCAACTGCCTAAGAGTCCTCTGTGGGGAAGATGGCACACACACCTGAGGTCTGTGCATCGCACCCACACTCCGCGTGTCTCGGCTCACCTCAGGTAGGGCTTTGCAATTCTGCAGGTTTCTGTAAACTATAGGGGAACTGCAGATAGAGGTAAATTCATAACTGCATTTGAACTGTGCAGGCAAGCTTACACTTGGGCTACTTCCTCACTGTTCATCTGCTTTTGCCTTTCTGACAACTCAGTGGGTTGTTTCAGTAGAAGTATTTTGCTGATCTTATAGTTTCTGAACTTCTCATATAGCCATTAATGGGCCAACATGAGGTGAATACGCAGCCTGATCTGAAAAATCTACTGAGTAAATGTTATCTTCTACAGATGATTAGCGCGTAAAATATACAGTAGGCAAAATACTCATCTGAAAAGAAGTTTCTTCTTCCTTAACAGGTCTTGCAGAAAATAAACATTCCTTTCAGTTTCTGCTTTTCAGTTTGCCTTTCAGATTAAGTGCCTTTAATCTTCAGTGAAATTCCTCTTTTGCAAACGGAGCTATAAACATTTATAAAATATAATTATAGAGACATTTTATTGCTGTATAAATAAATGCTTTTGAACCTAGACACCGGAATTCTCCATGGAGTCACTTGATTTTGTGTGTTAACTATAAAATTCATTTTCTGCTGTGTAACTGGCTTGGAAGTGTAACCGGTGCAAACTTCACATAGCTTTAGAGGCTGCTATAGATCTGTCAGTGACTTTGAGCAAAGACTGTCACCTTCATTTGGTTTAGTACTGCTGTAGTCACAGTGGTAACCCCACATCAATGATTCAAAATGTTTCACAGCATCGGGAAAATTCAGAAATGCTTAATTTTAAAGTAAATGGTGTGAATGAGAAGAATAATGACTTGTGTGAGCAGAGCAGATAAACCTTTATGAATGTATTCAGACAAGTCAGAAGCTTTTTGAATTACTGTTGCCAGGACAGAGCTGTGCTTTTTGTAGAGTTACCTTGTATTAATTACTAACATTTCATACATGACAGATTTAAGAAAGCCTAAAACCTGATGTGTTCTGTCTCTCTTACAGCTGATATTTCTGTACTGCTTGATCTGCTTTTCTGTGCTCTTTGATTTGGCAAAGACAAGTGTGTGTGCATATAAACACAACGTGATTTAATTACAGCTCAGAATAAATGGTGAGCATGTAATGTACATAAACACACGTATGCTGTCCTCAGTATCCCTTAATTACTTCCCAGAGCAAACATCCTTTCTGTTTTCTGCATCCCAGGGCACAAAAGAACTATTTCCTTCTTTTGGTTTGGTTTAGGCACAGTAAGCTAAGTATTTATCTGAAAGATGTAATTTTATGTCTGACCACCGAATAGAAGGCAGAAACATAGTAGAGGTGACTGTGAAGATTAGAAATACATTACACTCTCTTGACATTTAAATATTTTGTATTGTATGAGATTGTGTCTCCAATGGATCTTGCTAATATGTTTGACATTTACATATACTGCAGGGGGATTAAAAATTGTATCTGGCCTAGATACGGTGGGAATATGGCATGTTTTTGTTCTTTGCATATGGACACATACATTCACATAGGTGTAGCTAGATTTGTGTTTTTCTATTTTGAGATTTCATCTTTTTCTTACAAAGATGTTAGTGGTAAGAATGAATATCACCTAGGTCTTGGGGACTGAAACTGGCAGAGTGCCTTCGCTGCATAAAATAATGTTTAAAATTCTTAAAACTTTACTTTTTCTCTCATGGCTTTCTTTTGTTTTCAGCATGCTTAGACTGACTGCCTTTTAGAATGAATACAAATTCAGCTGGTGTAAAGGGCTACAGAGGCTGAATTTCACACTAAATCATAAAAGAAGTTTGTAGCAGGCCTGTCTGTTTCCCAGTTCCTAAGGTGTCACTTTTATCATAGAATCATAGAATAGTTAGGATGGGAAGGGACCTTAAAGATCGTTTTATAATATTTGTCTTAATTAGTATTTATCGTAAGCTTAGTTGGACGATGCATCTTTACAACTGGTTGTAGGAAATAAGGCTTGAACATATTTGATAAAATATTCTATCGGAAGAGTGATAATTGACCTCAAAATTGAATATTTTTCTAGTTTTGACACCAGCTCCCCGCAAAGGTGAGGAAAACAGGCTGACAGTTCAACGCTTACTGCCAAGGTATTATTATTTTATTTGCATCTATCTGTTTATCTATTCACAGCCAGGCTGCTGACTCAGCTTCAGCTGAACGTTGTTTGGACCGTTCCAGTGGGTAAAGAGAGCTCAGACAGTTTACCGGTAAATATAATAGGCGTTTAAAGTTGAGAGCTAAAAATAAGATTAGCAAGTGATCACTAATTGGCATCCTGTTGGTTGGCTCAGCAAGAGCCTACTGAGGCAGAAACAATATTTATGCAATGCCTGGGTACCACTGTAATAAAGAGGAATAATGGCTGAGCTGCTTTCTCGTCCTTGGAAGGGGTCCCTCTGCCTCGGGGCTGGAGGCAGGTTTGTGCAGCAGCTGCCCTCGGGGGTACCCTCTGCTGTACATGAGGAATAGACGTCAAACTGCACAACCTTTTATCCTTGCTGAAATAGTAATGATTTTCAACATTCCAAATTGTGCATAAAGGAGTCAAAGCACAAATGCAAATTGTTGAGGAAGGGAGGAGACTAGATGAGAAGACCTCAGAAAGTCGCTCTACAAAGCAAACTTACTGCGATTTTGGCTATTTTCCTGTACCTTTCTTAACTATTTCATTAGCCTGTGAATCTTCTCTGTGTGTAGGTAGGAGCTTAGAAGCAGTCTCCTGTTGATGGCATCAAAGACAGGGAGTCAGTTGCCCATATTTTTGCAGAGCAAGTTGCAAAGTCTTTGTTTTGCCTTTTCAGTACTGCCAGCATTTAAGAACAGCAGTACTTAAAATTGGCAGTCCTTTGCCGTATTTATCCCTGCTGCAGTTTTGTTTCAGACTTAGAGAAGGTGATCACATCTGAGATCTGAAAAACATCCCTTAGTGGGTACCTGTAGCTAATGGCGGTGTTCTGATGTGAATCCTGGGGGCATCTTAGTGGGATTTCACCTAGCTATAAGGAGCATGCTTGCATTCCACACTGGATTAAAATCACTGTGAATTATTGCTGAGCTAAAGTTGGTAAATTTTGTTTCCTTTAATTTTCTTACTGGCTCAAGCAAATGCTTTGCAGGAAACAAAACCAGAGTTGAACTGAAACAGCAATTATAGAATTGTTGGCAAAACAATGTATAAGGCTTTACTTTTCAGCCTAACACATTTGCCAACTCAATCAAAACTAGATGTTTTCCAGATTTTCTTAAGATTAGGTGAATTTTGAAATGAAAACTCAACATTATAAAATTATTTTAACATGAAACATTGTTGTCCCAGAAGAAATATTTCACTTTCATTTCAAAATCAAATGTTTTATATTCTGAAACTTTTACTCTCACATTTTTTCCAGCTTAGCTTCTTGGTCAAATATGACTTCAAATCATAATTAGTTTTAGTCATGACCTCTTTCTTCTACTCCTGCACTCCCAGCTATCCCCAAGACACACATAATTTTCCGTGCAGCTTGCTGGCTGTGTTATTACTGATCCCACCGACTTCTGCAAAATGTTCCTCTGCTAACTGAATGTCATTTGCAGGAATGACTTGCTCTTCACTGAGGGTTTCAGTCAACTGTCTGCTAAAGAAAACTCAGTCCATTTACTTCCAGAATGACTGTGTGATAAGCGATGTGAACAACCCCCTCCCTAAGTACTGAAAGTAGGAAAATCTAAGATTTCTATATTAGGTTATTCATATTCTAATTCTTAAAATGGATTAAAAATCTAAAGTGTGTATTATTTTTAGGCTCATCAAGAAATGCACACATACATAATTCAGAATAGAGTAGAACCGTGCTGTGTGCCAGTGGCCCTCATCTAAAATAAATGGAGCTATTTCTTCATCCAGGACATTTCCCACCATCTGATTATTACCGTAGCCGTGTGTGCTGTTACAAGATGTATGTAGCAAAAGCAGCAGTTGTGCTTATATCTGGTAAGTAGTCTGAAAACTTTTTTGTTTGTTTTGGTGTAATTGTTAGAAATTCTGCTGTTGCAGACTTGGGCTACAATCGTTTAACTTCTAAAGTAATGCTAAATGAAGAGCAGCTGACATGAAATTTCCGGCAGGGAGATGCCAGCGGAGAGGCTGAGCAAAGTTGCGATGCAGCACTGTTAGTCATCACTCACATACAGCAGTCACTGTGTCGCGCAGTGGCATCTTCTGTCATTTGCTTTGAAGACTTCTGTATATCTGTTAATCATCGTTCCTGGCTTTAAATGTAAAGGCTCTCAGCTTTGATCTCCTGGCTTTCCTGCAGCCCTGCCTAACATAGCTGTTAGGCAGGCTTTTCCCAGGCCAAATATTATCAGTCAAAAAAAACCAGAGAAAATGTCTGCCCACAAATTTCTGATTTGCATATTCATCTGGACGTATTCCTGGTGCAGAATTGTCTTCTCTTTCTTTTCCTTCCATTAAAATCTTCTGCTGAGCACTGAGCTCACCACAGCACTTTTACTGTCTCCATTTCTTAAGAAAAATGGCCTGTGTAAATCACTGCAATGGCATCACTGATTGCCGCCACAGTCTTGTACTGTAGCTGGGACTCTGGCAATGATTCATCTTTGGCATTGCTCAAGGTCTCCAAAGATGAAAGAAAGGAGAAATAGTTTGAATTATATACGGAAGGTTTTGCTGTGAATTCTCAATGCCACTTGAAGTCCGCTGGCCAGCTATTGTAGATCATCACTATTGTTGATCGTGGGGTTTTATCCATCTGTCCAATGAAGTTTGGCTCCCAGTGATGCATGGGAAAAATAAGACCAGAGTTTTGCTGTTACATTCAGACCCTGCAGGTATGTTTTGCAATATCCAAAAGAAGAAGAATTTGAACTCTCAGAAGAACAGCAAGGGATAAATGGCTTATCTAGAAGATCAAATCAGATTTTTCTCCAGTACGTTTTCCAAGCGCCTCTGAGCCTAACAAAGAGGAGGAACAACCACCAGCTCTCTTTGTCAGATAATCCACAAGCTGTTATGATCAAATGCCTGTATGATCACCTTGGTGTGGAAGGTAATAACAAGCCAAGAGAATGGAGCAACTGAATTGCCATAGGGGCGGTGTAGCAAGGATGGTGTAGTTTTCACAAACTTCATAGTCAAATAGTGAAATGGCAGCTGTCAGAAGAAATTACTGACGCAACTGTGTGGTGGGTAGTGTGTGCTGAAATGGGAGTCGCCTTAGCTCTAGTAGATGCTCATACACTTCTAGTTTTATAAGCATTTGAAATAACCTTCTAATGTGCCACGTTTGGAAGTACGTCATCTCTGAAACAGAACACCTACGAGACAGATTTGAAGACCTACAGTTCTCCTAAGAGCTATAACTGACGACCTTTATTTTTTCCCCAGAAGTTTTACAAAATGTAAATGTATTCCCCCGTATTCCTCTGCCTGCTGACTGAGCAGGATCCAAAAGTCCACTGCCCATAAAGGAGAGAGGAGGGAACTGGATCCGAGGCAAACAAAAATGTTTTGGTGAAATAGGATTAGTTCTTAAATCTCAAAAAAGCTTGTGGAGTCATGCAAAACAGAACAGAGAGGTTTAGCCTGCATAGAAACAAAATCACATGAGTGCAATATCATTCAGACTTTCACTCGTGACGTTTGGTTGTTGTTGGAGACAAATCTTTGAGAAAAGAAGTACAGTAGTTTTTATAGATAAGGAGCTCAATTTCCTTAGCTTTTTGCAGTACATGGAATACAGTTATTGCAAGGGGGTTGAAGTAGGAATACGGCAAATACTCTTCTAACTTGACTGTGCGTGTGTTTTCTTGAAATAGTGAGGGTTTTTTTTATTTAGGGCAAAGTGTTTTGATTTGTGGGCTGTAACAACGGGTGCAGCATGTGTTGCTGCTAGAAGTTCACAAGTAGCTATAAGAGAATGACAAGGCCTGGGGACAGTTGTTAAGTCCTGCCATAGCAAAAGTGCAGTTAAAAAAGTCACATCCTGCAGCAGTGGCTAGAGAGAATGAGGTTAGTTTGTTTGTGCATAGGAGCTGCACGATTCCTTCCTTCATTTTCTTGTAGACCTCTGTGGATAATTGTCCTCATCCACAAAGTGGATCCACAGTGTGTGTTGAAGGTTAGAGTCTTCCTGGCTGTCAGCACCTGCAGAGCGCTGTGTGTTTATGATGCTCTGCACAAGAAAGCATGAAGGATATAGTGTGCTTCCTGGGGTTCGGTTCGTCTCAACTGCTGTGTTCTCTGAATGAGTGCTGTTTGCTTTTGGACTGCAGGTTGCTTGTTAGTTTTCTTACTGTTTTGAAAAACCTGGAGCTTGACTGAAATAAAGTATACTGCTTCAGCTCACTCAAAGGAGGCATAAAAAATAACGTTCTATTGCCTGAGATAATGCTGCATCTCCAGGTTCCTCAACACAAGGCAGCGATTATCAGTTGTGTTGGCAGTGGACTAGAAAATGCATTCAAATATGGTAGAAGTCTGAGGGAGTCCAATTGGCAAATGCCCCCCCCCCCCCCCGCCCCAAAAGGCTCCATTAGAAAGGAAATTCTGGTGCTCCCTCCCCTGCCTCTTTGCTGAGGCCTGTGGCAGTTCTCTAAGGCACTCTCATTATGTACAGGGTCAGAGCAAGCACTCTTTGCACTTGAACTTCTGGCATAACTGGGCTATCTCCACTGCATGTGTAGGATTTGTGTGCTGCAAATCACCTTTTTGGCACCATTTTGAAAAGATCCCTTTACGTGAGTTGATTGCAGTACTTGGAGATCTTTCCGATGTGGTAGTTATGAGTATGTTCTGCAGTGCACAGTCATCTCCTCTTTGGTCTCTGATCTCTGTAATTTAGAGCGAGATGAGCTATGGTAGGTGTCTCTTGCTCTTTTAATGATCCTGGTTCAAAGTGTGAGTGACGAAAGAGTGTTGTGGTCAAAATACATCTCTGATGGAGTTCTTAAGATACAGGAGAAATGTGGGACTAATGGAAAAGTGAAGTAAGGAGCACTTGAAACTTATATTAAACTGTGACATCATCATCATCATTGAGAAAAGCGTGTTTTTAAGTTGCTGTGTGTGCTCTTTGTACTTAAAATTTGGTTTCTTGCCACTAGTCTATAGGAAACCACCCTTCTTGGCAGCCCTTCTTCAATCCATGACAAAAAGTAAACCTCCCTAAATCACTCTATTCCATAAGCCAAGTGATGTATTATTCCCAAGATGAAAAGTGGTAACCCTTACCAGTATTAAATGCCTGCTAGGTACTTGTCCGTAAGGGTCAGTTGTCCTGCTGGCAGGTGGGGGGATGAGTCACAGCGATTTCTTTCCCTTGCCTAATGGGTTGTACTTAGCTTGTCAGTCCTCTGCCAGTTTGACATCAGTTCATGTTACAAAAAAAATATTCCTTTTGTGCATTCTCCTGCACCTAGACACAGTTTGCACTTGTACTGTCAAAGAGTCAACATGGGTGCTTTTTATCCATGCTCATTAATTTGAGGGAAATAATGTTCTGATGGGAATGTGATTTTTTTTTTTATTCTAGTGGATTGTACCGTGTTCTCCTACGGTGAAGCTCCTGTGCGCAGCTTCTGCTGGTTGTCTGGTTATTCTTAGTAGTCTGTGTTGTCTTGCCTTTGTCTTCGATGCTGAGGTAACACCTGGCCCCACTGTCGATAGAAGGGAATGTCTTCTCAGCAGCTTTTCTTCCAGAGGCAAAGAAAGTTGATGTCTTCTCTACTGAAACCCAGCCTAGCCTCTGGGTGATTTTGAATGCAGTCCAGGGAATGCACTTGATGTTTCCTGCAAGCTTGTATTTCACTGATAGAATTTTTGTCAAATCTGCTTTTTAGGAAAGACATTATTTTATGCTTATTTCTATTTATCTATATTTATTCTATATATATTCTATATATCAGTAGAAACAAAATACAAATACAAAATAGATTGAGTGCAAAGTGGATTGAGGCAGCATGGATGAATGCGAAAAAATGTTTTCTCTGGTCAATAGTTCTTACAGAAGAAGTAAGTCAGCTTAAAGGAAACTGGTGTTGCATTGTTAAATGAGTGTTTTATTTAAATGTAGTAATGCCACCAGCTGTAAATCACTTAGTGACTGTCTCATACGTTTTTCTCTTTGGGTAGATGTGTCTGACTTCTGAAGACAGGAAAGGTTTATTTGCATTGATCCTGTAGTACTGACCTCGGGCTAAGTGCCATCAGTTTCGAGTTTTAATAATGTTTATTTAGATGGATTTCACATGATTGATGTGAAACTTCTTTATGCCTTACCAGTATTGAAGCTTTTCCTACTCTTCATATGGGGAACAAGTGGGACTGTAATTTCTTCATAAGGGTGACAGCCAGAAGCTCCAGTCAAAATGCCATTTTTTCGCATTTTTTCATTGAAGAAGTACCCTCTTGTTTCAGATGTGAGCTGCCCAGTCTGGCCAGCTCTGGAGACCAGCTCTGTCTCAGGAGTCCTGTGTACAGCACAGCCTGTGGGGTGGCAGCACCCATGTTTTCAGCTCAACTTGGGCCGTGCATATGTGCTGAAGGAGTAGGCACTCCAGGACACGCCTGTCACCTTCCCTGGCCCTTTCCCTTCCCTCTCTGCCTCCCCTGCCTGCCCCAGTGGCCGCAGGTGGGTGCTGAGCTTCACAGAGACACAGATGGTGGAATTGGGCCAGAATTTCACCCAGACTGCTCTTCTTTCTCCCATTTGTTCCTTGTTTCTCCAGTTTCCAAATGTTCCCAGCAAGAGCTGGTATTAAAATGGTGCTGCCCCTCTTAAGGACCTTCCCTGCTCCGTTGTACACGCCGACACTGCGGGAGCCTGCGTGCTGAGCTTCCCAGGGTGCCATTTACAGCAGAAAGAAACCAGAGTCTGTAAGTGACAGCGGGCATTGAAAAGAATTCACAAAACTCAGAGCAATGTGAATACTCTGGTGGAAAGCCAGGAAGAGGACGGAAGAAAGTATTTCCCAAGGAATGGGATGACCAGCAGTGAGGAGATAGACCCAGTGGAATTGTTACAAACCTTGAGACTTACCTTTTCTTGGTGGTGCTTTGGTTTGGTCTCTGTTGTTCCTGTCCAGCTTTTCCCTCCTCTCTCTGCTTGCTCTGTGTTTTGTGGGACTGCCGTGTCTTTCTCTAGCGGTTCATGCTGTCACGTCACACTCCTCGCACGGTATATTCAACATGTTTCTAGTCAAGGGGTTCAGCTAAGGAGATTAGTTGCTCTTATAGAATGCTTGTGGACAACATTAATACTTGAGAATTACTGTGTAAAAGAAGGTTTGGGCTCCCTGGGTCGTGGGAGGTAAGCTGTGTTTTCCCCCTCAACTTCTTAGTTTTCTCTTTTGCTCCAATTTGATGATTTTCCTTGTTTTAGGCTGAGGTATTTCTATGGGGCATACTGAATGCAGAACCTTCAGCTTGTTTTTAAAAACAACAAATAAATATTTTTTATCTTGGGTGCTACAGATTTCTTGAAACCCTCTAACCTAGGACCCTGGCAGGTATTTCCTGGCACATTTTATATGTAAAAATTATGATTTAAATGGATACTGTGGGTGACAAAAGTAACATGTTATTTTGCAGTGTCTTTTAGCGCGTTGTTGTAAATCAGTTTAACCAAATATTTGCTTGGAAACCCTAAAATAGCACATTATATTTCACTTTTAATGTAGACAGGTATAATTTCATTTGAGTTAATAGCATGTCATTCATGTTAAAATTAGCCCACATTTTGTGATAACTCAAAATTGCCTGTTGGAGTCATTTCTGGAGAGCAGGATTAATACTTCAGAAGTCTTGCTTGCAATGAGCAAGAAGGTAGACAGAAATACAAACACAAGCCTTTTTCCCTATTGCTCACACCTTTCGCTCCATTTACATGCTTTTTTCCCTACCTACCTCCGTGCATGGGACTTCAGCAAGTGCTGGTGTTGGCACTGTGCGCAGGCTGCCTTGCAGTTCTTTGGGAAAAGCTGGTCTCACTGTGGGGGAATATCACTGTAGGAAAGGCTGCTTTTGTATTGCTTTTATACTGAAAGGTGGTCTTTAGGAATATGTAACTTTAATGCCTGAGGTTACTGTACAGTACCCTTAAAAGCTTTGCCAAAAGTTCACCTAATTTTCTACCCAAACACCTGTGTGCCCATTACCACAGCCTGTTCTGGGACACTGGTATTTTCAGCTCCAAAGGCAATGGCTCCAAAAAGTCTCAGTGAGCCGTGAAATGTATTTCATAGCACTGCAACTGGACACATGCATGGGCACAGCTTCATTTCTGAGGGGTTACTTCACCTCCTGTGTTGGATTTTGCTGATTCAATGTTTTAAATGAACTTTTCTGCTCACTGTGGTGGACCTCAATGTGCGTGTGAAACCAGGTAGTAATAGTTTTGTGGCAGATGAAATGACTGAAGGTGAAAGAGAAGCCACATTAGTTGGGAGAGGGAATAAATTTTATCAAAGCAGTTGATATCGCTATAACTTGTAAATTTTAAAGTATTATGTGTGAGTGGGAAGGCAGAACTGAATAGAGCCAACGGTTGGCCTTAGGAAAAACAGTGGAGCAAAATATAACTCTTGGAGGAGTGGGATCTGTGAAACACTTCTTGCTTAGAATACCTCTTGTTTCTTCTACAAGAGGGGTCCAGTGAGAAAGAAGAGCAAAACCTCATTTGTATAGCTTTGAAATCTCTCTAAATGCCTCTCATTCTTTTTAACTTCTAGCTGTAATATATCTTTTCAAGTTCCTGTTTTGGACAAAAGAATTCTAGTCATTTTGCCATTTTGCTGCTCTTGAAACTCCAAGACAAAAACATAGAAAGTGGCAGCTAAATGTTAAAAGTAGCTGTTAATAGAATCAAAGTATCTTTTGCAGAAGCTTCCACTTTGTTGGCACCAGACTTGCACATATAACTACTCAGAATTTTGGTGGAATTTGGTGGAATTTGCTACTTTTCCAGTATGCGTTTATGGTGCCCATAGAAGGATTAGGGTAAGCAAGAGGGTGAACGAGCACATTTACACAAACACTGAACACCTCCTAGGATATAAGTGGTGTTTAGCTCTTTCTGTGAAGAGCTAATGTCATTTTATTATAAATATATTTGCACATTAGTACATTTATCAGCCGTCACTGCCTGTCTCTCAGTGGACATAAGCCAAGATGTATTTGAAGAGTTAAAACATTTGTCTTGATCTCTAACCCTTCAGCAGCACCGATTGTTTATATAGTAACCAACCCATCTGTAAACTGAGTTCATTGCCAGTGTGGGAGGCCGATTTCCATGCAGTTGTTAGGGCAAAACATTCATCGGTGGCAGTTATGCCCAGAGAGTGAGATAACAAGAGAACAAGTTGATATTATGGCATATATCAGAGTCTTTTTTACACTCACATGCACAGAACTATGTCGCCAAACTTGTTTTAATGTTTGAGACTGACAGAAACCCTGGACATTCATCTTCTGACTAGGGGTGGCATATGTTCTGCTGTCGTTCCTCCTCCAGCCTGGGAATTGGCATTGCTGCCTGTAATGCTACTGCTTGCTTACCGGTAGGAGTGCTGGATGAGCTCTGTGCTTTTACTGTTAGCCTCTCTCATCAGAGATGGCACACAGAAATACAGCCATGCATGCCCAGGAAAACGTGAGCTTATTTTGCTGATGCTGGAGCAGGTTAGAAATCAGTGTGGCTCCGAAAGTGAGCTGAGAGTATTACATGTGTGCTGAAATAGGCAGTTGTGCGGGTTTAATTTGTGTTATAGCACAGGCAATATGAACACACATTTGATTACAGATTGTCATTTAGAGATGCTCAAAGCCATTTGAAAAATTCCTTCTTTACAGCAAAACCCCTAAGTGAGAGACTGGCACCTGCCAGCCAAGGGCTTACAGAGCCTCAGTCACTGAACAATGTCTGTTTTGTTTCCATCTTCTCTGTTTGTTTGCTCAGAGGCTAACGACATCCTCTTTCTGCAGTGGGAAACCGCTGGTGCTTTCTATTGTTTTGAGGTTTCAAAGAACTGCATGTCCTGTCCAAGCAGGACCCTGGTTGAGCTCAGGGTGCGATGAGGAGTGCCCAGAGGTGGTCCTGGTGGGACCCCGGGACTGCAGGGCTGTCACCGGCACGACCCCGCAGCTAAGTGCGGGTCGGGTACCACTGCGGTCCGTGGCGCAGCCTGCACGCAGAGTTGGGCCTTGCAGCCGCAGGCAGCTGGTACAGGGGGCAAGAGGGCAAGCAGGAACCTGGGTGTCCCTCCTGCCCTGTTTACAGATCGTTTTGGCACCTTCTTGGTAGTGTCTTGTGCTGGTAATCTTGTGGTGCTCAATGCTGGGTGCTGAGCAGAGCTGCTGGGGGAGGGTTTCAGAAGGCAAACCCCAGCATGCGGTGCCCATTTAAAAACAAATTTGGACTGCTCTGTGTTGCCATTTATTTAACACCATATGGAGGGAAGAAATGTGACCTTTCCGACTGTTATACGGTCTTGAAGCCATCCAAGTAACTGAGTAACACACAAGGTTTCTTTTCTGTAATCTGTGTTTTCTAGCATAAAACTGCAAGTAGAAGCAGCTGATTGTATTAAATCCAATTATAACTTAATAGCTTTATGGAATCTTCTTTGCATTTCTTAAAATATTACACATTCAGGACACATACTGAGAGGAGATGATGGCAGTGTAACACCTGTACTCTCCATTATTATTCCTGTCATCAAACTTATTCTTTGGAAAACTGTAGCACTGAAAGGAAACATCCTGCTGAGGTGAGATAGTGACAGCGTTTCTGACTGCGAGGGACATAGAATCACCAGGTTAGAAAAAACCTCTTGGATCATTGAGCCCAACCATTCCTATCTGCCACTAAATCATGTCCCTGAGCACCTCGTCTGCGCATCTTTTAAATACCTCCAGGGATGGGGACTCAACCACCTCCCAAAACGTGAAACTGTGTTAGCCCTCAGCTTGGTCTGTTTCCACAACTGCTGCTGCTGTCCTGTCTGCAAACATCAGGCATTGGTTGTAGATTGATGAACATAAACGTTTTGGATAACCTAGGCTCCTTCCCATTCTGTCCAGCATTGTAACTCCCCTGATGGGGTTACTCTGTGTGAAAAAAGAGGTGGGTGGGCAGACAAAGGTGGAAATGGCTTTTACCTTCTTCTTAAATAACCAGCTTTTGTGACTTTGGGACTGCTATTACTGTCCAGAATTTGCAAAGTTCATCTAGGGTTTGTGCGAGCTCTGTTCAGAGCCCTTTGCAGAGGAAGCTGTTCAGAATCTCTCTGGCTCCAGGAAGCATCTGAAGCTGGGCATCCAAAGCACATG
This sequence comes from Cuculus canorus, assembly GCF_017976375.1. Taxonomy (NCBI): domain Eukaryota; kingdom Metazoa; phylum Chordata; class Aves; order Cuculiformes; family Cuculidae; genus Cuculus; species Cuculus canorus. Next base: position 562,303 of record NC_071411.1, on the reverse strand, counting down.
CATGTATCCTGGCCTCTTCCAGAATTGGAATCTGACTGTTCTTTCCAGTTTGGCTGTGAGGCATCTGCTTGGCACACTTAAATCGCATCCTCATTAAGTGACAATTAATAGCTTTGTTGATGTTTGTATACATATGTTAATATTTCCCTCAATATTGTCAACCCCATATGCATATCGATGAAATGAAATTTCATATCATTTAGCTTTTTTAATGTAGCATAAATATAGCTGTTTGTTTAGGCTTAGGCACACTCTTTTTTTCGCTTGCGTCAGTACAGCTTCTGGTTTCAGTGAAGGCTCCATCAGTAGAAATGAGATGGGAAGCTGCCCCAAAAGTGAGAGTTACATAACAGGAAAAAATCCTTTTTGGCTATAAAATATTTATTCAGTTATGTAAGAAAATGGAAGAGTTTGGAGGTGGAGAAAGAAGAGGAAGAAAAAAATCTAATATAAGATTTGAGTGGGAACCTGAAGCAGATAAAATCTGAGAAAGTCAGCCTGGTGGTGATGGAAACAGTCTATTTAAGGCTTCCTTCATGACTTCATCGTTAATTCCCAAAGTTTTGAGGCTGAGGAGAGAAAACAAGTGTACAGCTTCCCGATGCACAGCTCTCTTGTATTCTCAGACTTCAGTGAGACATGTCTTTTATTTCCACCATAAAGCTTTTATCACGCCATGGGAAGATCTAGGGACACTTTTTTCCAGGGATTTCTGACTGAAGGCTACCTGCCCTCCATGGCCCCATCTGCCTGCCTCGTGTGAGACTGTCAGAGGCACGTAGTGGTGGCTGAGTACCTGGAGAAGAGCACCTTCTCCCATGCCAATTCACACTTCCCAAAAGCCGGATGTTCGCCATAGACATTGTTGCAGCTGGGGATACACAGCAAAAGTTTTTCAGCCTGTGGTGGAAGCCACACTGCTGTCCACTTTCTGTGGCTGAGCCAAGACTTTTGTGATGGATGTAGTGTTTTCTGGATGTCTTTGAGTCGGAAGTAACTCCTGGGTTTGTTGAAGAAGATTTGGGTCAGTATTTGCAAAGCAGAAATTGGAGGTTGTGGGTTGTTCTGTTGGTTTTATTTATTTATTTAAAAATTAGAGGTTCATGCTATTTTTCTCCAATTTTAAAGCCTCAGTGGTTTTATGGACTCTTTAAATTAAATCTCTAGTGTAGAGGGAGGAAAAGTAGTGGTTTTGTCATTATTTTTCCTTAATAGTTGCCCTACTCCTGGGAGAAGGACAGTGGCAAGCATGGATAGCACACATACTACCTGTTAGCTTTGTAAATGATTGCTTTCAAATATGTGGCCAGAAAAGTAGGGCTGAAATCAACTGGATGGTATTCCTTTGTTTGAATTAATAGATGAAGAAAGGGTTCTCATCAGGGAAAACTTACGATGGTCTTATCTTGCTGTCAAAGCACATGATGATGAAAATGAAATGAACTTGTCATAGGGAAACTTTGGTGAGAACTCGTCTGCATGCGGGATAATTCTGTAAGCATGACATCTTCATTTAAAGATGTTTCTGACACTGCACAGAGAATTTGTCATGCAAATGAGATCCTCATTAGGAAGTAATATTTTTAGAATACTTAAAGCAAAAGGAAGCATGTTCTTCTAAGGGCTTTCTGTACTCACAGAACAAGTTTATAAAAAGGAAGGTCAGGCTGGACATGGTTGTATTCCTAAGAAAAGCATGTTTTGCAAGATCTTCTCATTAGGAAATCTAAGTTTGGAGTTCCTATGTGATCCACCTTTCACAAAATGTTATCCTGTAAAGGCTGAGGTTCCAATGTCTACAATTTAACCCACCTACGCAAGGTAACAAGGGACTGTTGCTTTGCTGCAGTGCAACACTGGATATCCTTCCTAATCATTTTGTCAACAAAGAAATTTGGCTGTTGCACCCAATTTGCATAGAGAGAAATACAGGAACTCAGGTCAGTCTGACAGGCAAGTCCTATCTGACCAACTTGGTGGCTGTCTATGATGGGGTAACCACAGCAGTGGACACGGGACAACTAAGGGATGTGATCTATCTGGACTTCTGTAAAGCCTTTGATATGGTCCCCCACAACATCCTTCTCTCTAAATTGGAGAGAGATGGATTTGATGGGTGGGCTCTTTGGTGGATAATAATTGGTTGGATGGTTGTATTCAGAGTGTAGTGGTCAATGGCTTGATGTCCAGATGGAGATACGTGACAGGTTGTGTCCCTCAGGGATTCGTACTGGGACCAGTGCTGTTTAATATCTTTGTCAATGATACAGACAGCGAGATCAAATGCACCCTCAGCAAGTTTGCAGATAACACCAAGCTGAGCAGGGCAGTTGCCACACCAGAAGGACAGAATGGCATCTAGAGGGACCTGGAGAACCTGGAGAAGCATGCCTGTGAGAAGCTGGTGAGGTTCAACAAGGCCAAGTGCAAGGTCCTACACCTGGGTCCTGTCAATCCGCAGTTTCATTACAGGATGGGGGATGATGTGATTGAGAGCAGCCCAGCAGAGAAGGACTTGGGGGTGCTGATTGACCAGAAGCTTGACATGAGCTGGTAATGTGTGCTCGCAGCCCAGAAGGCCAAAATGTCCTGGGCTGCATCAAAAGAAATGTGGCCAGCAGAGCGAGGGAGGGAATTCTGTCCCTCTATTCGTCTCTTATGAGACCTCATCTGGAGTATTGTGTCCAGAATCCTCAATGTAAGAAGGATATGGAGCTGTTGGAATGGGTCCAGAGGAGGCTACAAGGATGATCGGAGGGCTGGAGCACCTCCCGTATGAGGACAGACTGAGAGAGTTGGGGTTGTTCAGCCTGGAGAAGAGGAGGCTCAGAGGAGATATTATATCAGCCTTCCGGTACCTGAAGGGGCTGCAAGAAAGCTGGAGAGGGACTTTCTGCAAAGGCTTGTAGTGATAGGATGAGGGGTAATGGCTGTAAATTGGAGAGGGGCAGATTTAGACTGGACATAAGAAGGCCAGGTTGGATGAGACCTTGGGCAACCTGATGTAGTGGGAAGTGTCCCTGCCCATCACAGGGGGGGTTTGAAATTTGTGTTCATCTTAATTGTGCTTCTCTTTTTCTTGTTTTGTAATGCAGATACTTTTGTTGGTAAGTTCTAGTCAGTTCCAGGAGTCAACATTTTCTCTGTGTCAGCAGAAGGAGCATTGACTTTGCTGATGATAGAAAATCTATAGTCTCCATGCAATCCCCTGTGGTGCGAGAGGCAGAAGAGCAGGAGGTGATGAGGTTGCTCAGTGAGCTATCCTGCTCCTCTGCAACAATGAGGGGAGGCCTTTGCTTTGTACAGCGCTCAAGCAGTGTTAAGGACAGAAATTTTTAAGGTAGAGAGGAAAGGTGGTGGTAGAAATTAGGAATTCAGGTCACTAGCTGGTAGAAGTGACAAAGAGCGAACTAATTAGTTCTCACATCACACCATTTACTACTCTGGCTTCCTTGCTGGTAAGACCAAAGCGATATTATTGAGAAGAAGCAGACTATGAACTTATAAAGCTGTGAAGAGGAGCAATTGGTTAATATTAACAAGGTTGGTATTGGTCTCCTGTGAAGCTGATACAGTTTCAGGAACTGAGTTGATCTCTAGTATCTGTTAGCCTGACTTACTGAAGCAGTGAAGTGAACTCTTCTGCTCAGTGTGCTTAGGAAATGCATAATGGCATTTCCTAAGTGGAAGTGGACACTTCTCCTGAGGTGATCAGAAGCTTTGTCACATTAGGTGGGTTTAGATTCTGGTATTCGGATACTCAGAGAGTTGCCTGCAAGGCTTCTGAGGCAAAACTTAGAGAGTACTGCTCCTGGCCAGAATTCCAGGTGAACATGTGTTGTACCATTTCCTCGTTTTGTTCTTACCTGTGTTGAGATGCAGCACCCTTATTTTCTTTTAATATAGATTCTGAAGTTATTGAAGATTCAGAAGTCATTGGTTTTCATTGTAATCATCTCAAAAAAGCCAACTGTGAAATTTCTAGTTTAAATAATGTAATAAATTCTTAATGCTTTTCTATTCAGTTTTGTAAGATTTTATTACTGTAACATGTATTACAAAAGATAGGCTTTGTTTTTTAGTGTGTGGTTTTACTAAGCAAAGCAACTTTTCCTACAGCTACTTAGATATCAAGGAAACAAATGCAGCTCCTGTTCAAGAGTGTGTGGTGGTCACTTTGAAATGTACTGTGGAATCTGGGGTCCTTTTATCAACTGCACTGCTGCTGTTCCTCTGAGGAGGACAGCTAATGTGAAGGCCGAGGGTTGCGCTTTGGACTTCTGCATGCAGGAAGGGAAACGTCAAGTGGACTGGAGAATCTGGTGATGCAAAGAAACAGACAATAGAATTGGGCAGAGAATTGCTTGGAATGGACTTTGTGATGTACGCAGAATAGTTTTCATCTGGTGTAGTTTTTGTCTTGTTCCAGAAAAAGAAACTTAATGACATACTTTAACAAATCTTTTTCAAGGAAATATCAAATTTCATCATTAAATTCCATTCCCCCAAGCTACCCTCCTCCCTCCAAACAAAATCACCACCCCCAACCCGAAACACCAACCAACCACCCCCCCAAAGCAAGAAAACCCCCGATATCACGGCCCTGGATCTGGCTAACTCCTGGCAAAATGGAGAAGGAGTGACAGTAGTTGGGAGCAAACAGAAATGGAAATCTTGTCATCGTGCTGACTCTTTTCCAGTGGAGGAAAACACTGCCTAGCATTTCTTACAGGTCCAATTTAGTGTTGTTGAATGAAGTATAGGTGTATTTGTATCTGAGAATCTACAGGCGAATGGAATGCATGTGACCTGAGTAGCAATGCATGTTCAGGCAAATGAGGCCATCGACAGAAAGCTGTATTCTTGATGAAAGTAGGAAAATGGGAGATGGGAACAGAAATGGGAGATAAAGCATGGGTAGAAACCTTGATAATAAAGGAAATCAGATATGCAGGCAGGTGTTAGTGAATGTGCATGAGAGAGCCCCATGGTGAGGAATGTTCTGTGATGCTCTGCTGCCCAAGTGCTGCTGCAGGCTCTCATCACGGTTAATGAGCATACTCTCCAAAAAAAAGCCAGTGACTTTCACAGTGGCCATGTGTCTTTGAGAACGTGATGGAAGAGATACAGAACAGTGAGGACCAGAGGTGCTGCATTCCAGGCTTCATTCCAGCTGGCAGGCACCTGGCACCAATGTTTTACCAACCTGCAGTATTGACAGAGATAATTGCAGCACTTCTGAAAGGAAAAAAACAGTCTTGTGGCAGCCAGCATGAAGGGGATTCCTTCCTGAGGCACCTCAGTGCACTTGGGCACTGTTCTGTGGGACATGGCGTGTCCTGGTGTTGTTGGTAGGTTCTGTTCAGTCCTGCAGGGAGCAGCAAGAACAGAGTGAGTTACTGAATATGCTGCAGAGAATACAGTGACTCTGCTTTACAGAATTGCAAAGGCATCCTTGTTCCTTGTGCTTGTGGTCTAGGGCGTGAGGTCCTGCTAGAACATGGGCTGGTGTCACCACTGCTGTCTTACACGAGTGTCTTATGGGCAAGGCTCTGGTCACAGTCTGCCCGAGTCTGTGAGGGCTGGAAGAAAGCTACCTCCAGAAGTGGTAAGCTTGCAGCTGGGATGTCTTGGACAATAAGCCACTGTGTGGGTTTACTGTTAAGATTCAGCTTCTGTGACTGATTTTCCTGAAAGGATAAAACTGAAAGCATACCTTTATCAAAGGCAAATTAAGGGAGCATATGATTTTTCAGTAAGGTGCTATTTCTGTGAGGGGAATCAAATGTTCTGAGGTGTGGATGACTCAAGTGTGGTTGCGTTTCTGTAAGGAGCATCTGGAATCAGAACTGATGGCTGTCCAGACAGAAGTATATTAGCACCAAAGATCTTATCCTCCCAGTTACAATACTAAAGAAGGCAGCACTGTTTCCCTTGCACAGACATAGCAGCAGGGTGAAGGACTGGGTGTGTAAGAATGCAAACTGATATAAGACAGAATGATTTCTGCAAGGCCAATGGCTATCTTGGGGTTCAGGCTTAGTTCCATGCTTCTTTGTTTGTGATGTCATACTTTGTTGATGCAGTTCTCGGAATAAACAGCTCTCTAAACTGCGAAGCAGAGTAGCAGAAGATGGATTTTGTTATGCAAGCATCTAACAGAGCACGAAGTACCCAAGAGTTCTCCTCTTGCCATCAGTGAGGTTTTTTTAGGCACAAATGCTGCTGGATTCAGCTAATTCCGTAGCACATGCAGCAGTCTTCTGTAGGTGGGTTATTTAATAAAAGGTTAGTGATTGCTTTTATTAGTTCATTTAATAAAGTAATTTATTGGGGTTTGTGCCAAATTTAATTATTCAAATAATATCTTAATTGTGCTGTAATTAACCCTGATCACAAACTGTAGTCCGTAAACACTACAGATGCACGTACTCTTTATGAACATCAGCTTACCACAAATGCTTGCGCCGGATATCCTAGCATTTACAACTGCCTTCGTACTTGCTGCTCTGAGTGACAGAAAGTATAAACTGTTTTGAACAAGGACACTCAGGTGTGTTTGATGAGAATTTAAACTTTCCCATAGCTGTTCATTCCTTGAATTCTGTTACCAAAACTAATCTGGGAAACTGTACTTTTTTATATATCAGGACAGAATTCCCATGACCCTGACTATAAATAAAACAAGATTATTATTTCTGCAGGCTGATTCTTCTAATACTCTGAGTAGTTTTCAGGGATGCTTTCTTAAAATTAAAACAAACAAACAGACAAAAGAGATTAATTCAGCCAGTTTTTTTTCTCTGTTTTCCCCAGTTCACTGTTTTTCTGTTAACTACATCTTAGCCCTCCAGCCAAGGCTGTGCCGACACAGCAAAGCGTTTGGATTGTTTACCCTTTGGAGAAGTTGATGGTAAGTAAGAGGAAGGTTAAGAACTTACAAAGTCATAAATGAAGATATATGCAACTGCTTTGCATTTTGCATTCCAAATACAAGGTTGGCTATGTGCTGCATTTAAGTTCTCAATTCCTATTCCTCATAAAACAAAAAAGCTGAACTGTGGCCCATGTGTTTCTGGCTGGACATTCTGCTAAGCTGGCCACAGTTGGAATTTGCACAAGGTTAAATGCAGGTAAAATAGAGTCTTAGGGAGATGTGCTTTATGTCATTTATCACTGATGTTTTTTCAGTGGAAAGGTTAGATTCTTACTTCCAGCAAGAGAGTGGAAAAAGAAGGAACTTCCCAGACTTGCTCAGAAATGATTTATGCTTGTGATCTCTTAGTCTGTAGATATAAACCTACAGGATGAGTCTGTTGGAAAAGTCCTTCTGTCCCTGCTGGCTTTCAGCAGAAGGCTAAAGATCTTGTGCTCTAAGTGTATGGATTCCATAATGCAAAAAGATAACATGGTACGATTAAGATATTACATAGGATGGTAAGTAATGCAAATTCTTTAAAGAAAACAGAAAATTGGAGAATGCTAATGGTGTTATTTATGGATGCTGTGATCTCCACAAGCAAAGGGCTTGGCTGTATTTTTTACTGGTCTTCGAAAGAAAATAAGGCAGCCAAGTGGGGGAATTTGATGACAACTTGCAAAATCTGGTCACCTTGCTTGAAAGCTTTGAGCTGAACGTATTAAAGGTGAAATTTTTAGATCCTTTAAATAAGATTCATTGTTATGGGTTATGATAAACAAGATCTGAAGCATGTTGGAAGAGAAAGTAAGTGGTGTATGCATTTGAAAAAGAGTTCCAAACTAGTACAGAATTACCTGAAGTGGCATGAGTCCCATTCTCACACTGTCTAAACAGTTGTTATTTCTGTAAGCAAAGCAAAACATAACTGTAACATGAAGTGTGTGTGTCTTATTTGTGCACACTGCAGCTGGGGTTGAGTACAGGATCAGGTCCAGGAGTGTTGTTCTTCCTCTACAGCTCAGTCACTGGGGCAGAGATGCTGGTACTGGGCTGTCACTGCTCTATCCACAGAAGCCAAGAACTGTGTGTTGGTATGAATTGGTATGTGGGACTGGAAGAAATTACTTTTGCGTGCAAGGCCAGCCCCTTTGATTGCAATGACCATGTGATGGGTTCCTGGCTATAGAAATGTCTACAGCATGTCTGTTCCATACCTCCAAGGGTACAGACGCTTTTGGACAGCTGGTCTGAAACTTGAGGTTGATAGCAGGTAACCACAAAGCTGTAGTTGTAGTGGTTCACTGGAAGAAAGAGGGAAGGACTGAGGCCTTTATCCTTGTCCTTGGTGCCTTCCAAGCTAGGATCTGTAATTACAACTCCACTCCATTAATGACGGAGATTGTGCACGTGTGCTGCTGGATCCACCTCCTCAGTGGCACAGGAGGCTGGGGTCAAGGCACGGCAGTTCCTTTCTACTGCTCCTTGTTCCTCACTGCTCCTTCCTCCTTAACCATCTCCTCAGCTGTGGTGACCATCCGCAGGCTGTGATCCTTCCGGGTGTGTCACCAGAAAATGCTCGGAATCCAGATGTGATACCGGGCTGTCCCTGGCCTGTGAGCAGGGCTGCTGAGTGTGGAGGATGTGCGGAGCCAAGACACCTGGTTCTCGCCGCGCTGCTGGACTGTTCTTTGTCAAGTAAGCAAATGGCTTCATAGACTGATCGCAGCTTCTGGTGATCCCTTTTGCTTGGCACCAGTGATGGAATCCATTCATTAGCCTGGAGGTGAAGCATTATATTCTAGCAAGGACAGTCAGTGACAGCTCTTACTGGAGGAGCTCTCTGTAGTGACACTATTACTCTGCTGGAGTAATTAATTTGAAACTGCTGGCAGTTCCCTTTGCATGTACTTCTTTGCAGAGTTTAGGTACATGGAAGGAATAGAATTAATGTGACTGGATCCTTGGTTCCTTCTTGGCAACACCTGCGAGAAGATGTTGCCTGAGGACGAGGAAGCAACTGTATGGTTGGGATGTGCTTATTTACAGCAGTAGACCCTGGAGATCTCTCAGCTCCCTGCAATGTGGTAAGTAGGATGCAACAGAGCTTGCACTGAGCTGAGGTACCAGAAGGGCAAGGAGAGCTGCGGGAGGTGCTGTGCCTTGCCTCAGTCTGTCCTGGGGCTGCAGGAGTAACTGGGAGGCAGGCAGTGTATGGCTGCAGAGTGGTGTTCACAGCTCAGGATGCGATGAGGTTAGTTTCAGTGTGTGAACCACAGGTTGCCTGCAGACCACAATGTGGACATCCTTGCCCCACACTGATGAGTTGTCTGGGGTTTGGTATGTTTGCTAGCACAGCGTTCTTCTTGTTGGTTTCCGCCTCTGTAATCTGCTTAGTTTGTGTTTGATTGCACTAACTGCTTTCAGGTTGCATAATCTGTCAGTCCCTCTGCAGCAGGTCCATGGCCAGGCAGGTGGAGGAGGCAGCAGTCTGCGGAACTGATGCCCCTCTGACACCCCTCTCTTTGGCTTTGCCATTTCTTCTTAGCTGCTCTTGTTAAAGTTACAGGGAGGAAATGCCTTTCTTCATAGATTTTGTGTTTTTTCGGTGGTCACCAGAAATATTCTCCTTCAAACTCCAGATTTGAAGGAGTAATTGTTGCTATTTGCTTTATTGAACTGATTCCCGCTTCTCCCTCCCCCACCCCGAATGACTCCAGTAGCTTCTTGAAGCCTTTTTAACTTGTTTAATATTCCCATGTTTTCTGGTTACAGTCTTGTGCTTGGATTAAAACTAGAACTGCTCTCCTAATGAAAATTGTAGAGCAATTGTAGGACAAATACCTCACTGTTTTGGACACATTTGATTATAAAGATTATGACAATTTCATCTTCAGTGCCTTAATCCATAGAAAATGCCATTTCTTTTATACCACTGCAATGCTGAGATTTGGAAGGGAAGCCCAGCGTGCAGGGAGAGGTGTCAGTGGCACGTTGCCATTTTCCCTTTCCTGCCTTCTTCTGTGCTTGGACCTTGTGTAGCAAGACCTCACCAGCACCAGTGGGTGTGGTGATGTGGTGAATCCGGCACCTTGCCTCATGCTGGAACTCTGCCTGCTGGGAAGGGCAGAGTCATCGGTGGTGGCTGACAGCATTCTCAACACCGAACCTGGACATAATAATGCAGTAGGAATCGTGAGACAGACCAAAGTTTTTCTCTTCAAAAATAAAGTAGGGGCATTAAAAAGAGAAGCAGAAAAAAGCAAACTGGAGCAGTCAGGGATTTAAAACGGGCCAAAATGCAAAGTTTGATTTGTTACTTTGGAAGACAGTGAGATTACTGTATGGCGATAAAGCACAAAAGAAAGCATTTAGAAAGTTCTGTTTATCTGAGTTTCTGTCATTTGATGAGACATCTTCTGGTTCCCGCTTGAATGCGATTGTCTGTGTTTGAGCTAGATGTTTGTGTTTCAAGGTCAGAAAGTTTGAGGTGCCACAGCCTTATAGGTTCCAAAGGAAAATAACTTGCAGCAAAGCTGTACATGACCTCAGATGTGAACACACAATGAAGTAATCCGCAGGATCTGCAGACTTGACTAGGGTGTGTATGAGTTTCAAAGGAGGATTTGACTGTGTTTCAAAATGATAGAGCATATTGTTCCTCTCTTCACTTTTTTAAGAGGGTTTATAGGTATCTTTTTTTTTTGTGTGTGTGTGGTAACAATGATTCTGCTTTGTTACTGTGGGATTTGGTGGGGTTCCAATTTTATGGCTGTCAGTGTTGGACTTAAGTGTGTTTAATGGGTCACAGGTACATAGTAGGCATCTCCCTAGGTTTGTTTTGTTTCACTCGGTTATTTTTTATGTTATTTTCTGCAATAATTCATTTGCAGCAAGATAATAACAAATAACTAGCTAATGGAAATGGCGTGTTTGTGTTTTGGTTCCAGCACCTCTTCTCTATTATATTGATACTTTTGTTTTCTTGTGTTCAGTAACTTAGCTTTTCTCCAAAAGAAGATAATTCAAAGTGTAATTATAAGACAGTTTTCTTATGAAAATACATAGCTTGTTCAATGTTAGTGTGTAGGATCTTGTGCAAACTTTGTGAGCACGGCAGCATTGCGTAGTGATTTTTTTAGTTTGGCTGTTAGCTTGCTTTTTTGAGATCTGTTTTCTAGCATAGTTCATCTTCCTTTGCTTTAGGCTAGAGAATTAATTTTGTTATGACGGGTTGAGAAGTAATTTGCTTAGGCTGTCGTTCTGTCAATGCAATGGAAGGCAGTCAGTTTGGATTAAGAGGAGAACAGAGGTTTGTGCTGTATCTTGGAGCATCTTCCTTTTAAAGCTCGATAATGTGCAATATCTATAACTTGGGATTAAAACCCAAGAGTCTGAGAGGAGTCCCAGGCTTCAGCAGGAGAAACCACCCCGCTGTGGTGAGAGGAACGGAGACACGTGGCCTCCTGTGACCAGTCAGTGATGTTGACACATGGCCATATGGTCAGAGAGAATAAAATGAACTTCTCTGAAAGGCAGAGGGTTTTACTGGTAGAAAATGCAGGGACACATGGGATGTTTTTTTCTTTATCTTATATTGCTGTTCCAGTGCTTTTTCATAACATTGTGTTCTGTGTGGCATCCTGAAGTCTGTGGTTTCATTTGCAGTGCCAAGAGATACTGATAAAACCAGGTTTCGGCAGACGAAGCCTATCTGCATGGGCAAGTGGTAGTGCTGATGGTTCGGCACTAGGGACCACCACCGACATGTCAGGGATGCAGCAGTTCTTTGGCTGCGCTATGGTACGTGTGATTTTGTTGTTATAAGTCACAAATGTAGATTTGCATCAATTTGCTGTTCTTTCGGAATGCTCCCGTTTCATTGAGGTGCTTGCCTTTATTCACCATTTTCTGAATGAGCCCTTTTTCGAGATAATTTCCTTACGCTTTTTTCTTTTTCCATTTAATCTCAGTGTTTAAAAATAGCAAATTTTCAGACATCATTAAAGCCTCTAGCTCCATGAAATTTTAACAGATGTGGTACTGTAGAGGCTCTGTAGTGAGCAGTGATCATTTATCAGGCAATGCTTTTTAAGACTTGCATTATTATTAATTATTATTAATTAAAAATCCATAGGAGTGAAAAGATACCTCTATAAATATTTCATTCTTTTTTGTTTGTTTGTTTCCCTACAAGAATTTTTAAGACAGTAATACCTTTTCTGTCAAGCTGCTCGCAACTACGGGATGCTTTTCTGTGGGCAGTACTTGTGCCAAGGGAGGCAGCTGGAGAAAAGAGTACTTAAGGAAATGGCTTGGTGTGTTGGATTGTTTCAGAGAGTGCACGTGGTTGTATTTTTTTGAGAATGAGAAAAAAACAAATACTTTAAGTAATGGGCATATTTTGCTTGTGGTGTTTTTGATGAGATACTGGGAAAGCTTTAGCATTGAGTGGAGTTAGGAACTGCTGGGAGAAAATGCATAGCGTGAACATAAAATAGAATTGATCAGCATACTGCAAACTCTTTTTTGCGATGTAAATGGCTGAAGTCCTGTGCATATTCTGCCTAATTTCCACTTCTTTATTGCTTCTCTTTCTACCAAAGAACGTTGGATATCCTTAGTTTTTGGACATCTGAAGAAAAACCTTCATCTTTTCCTTATGTTCCACTACTAAATTTTCATGTTTTGTGTGTATTCTTAAAAAGTTACTTTAGCGTTGATCCTTGTGGGAGGGTAAAGCTGGTGTGTGTGTGTTTGGTATGCAGTAACTGCCAAGCCATGCTGCTCTCAGTGGAAAGAAGGTGCCCAGGCCGACTATGGTTTGAACACCTAGCTCTTCAGTCACAAGGCAGTGAATTTCCAGCTGGTTTGCACGTAGTGTGTTGTGTCACTGGGGAAGGTGGATCATCTTTCTTATTTAGAGTTTTGCTAATTCTACCTTTGGCATTGTCACTATGTTTCTTGCTGCTTCACTGATTTTGATCCTGGGTTAAGTCTGTTAAGGACAGTACTAAATTCCAAACTGAATTCCCCTCTACTCGTGCTTGTCAGCTTAAAAAATACTTGTTTAATTTTTTTTTTAGTGTAACTGGGAAATTCTACTAAATAAAAACCTCTTACTCCTGCAACTGATATCATACTGCATGCAACGAATGTAGCACCATATGCCAATGTAAGATTTGTGCTGTATGTATCGACCTATGCTGAAATAAACTTGGTTTTAAATGGACAGGGAACGTCTGCCTACAGAACTCCAAGTGATGTTTCCTTTGCTTTGAAAAGATTACATCAGTTCTCTTGTTTCATCCATGGCAGTCTCTTGATAAGTAATTTCAGAGGACAGTTAAAGCTAGCTGGACCAAATATTGGAGGTATGAAAAAGGTTTGTGGTTTTTTTTTTTTTTCTCCTGTTAGTTTTCACTGTTGACATGCTCTTTCCCTCTGCTTACAGCCTTCTAGTCCAGTTCTGCCTTCTGCTGTCATCTTTCTGCTGTTCAAGGGCCTGCAGATTTCGCCCCAGGTGATGATCTTTTAAGTTACAGCTGTGGTAGTTCTCGGCTGACTCACAGTAATTGCTGTGTAGTGTGCAGTTCAACATTTTGTACTTTCTGATCTCATGTCTTAGATTTTGACCGAGTTATCTGCTTTTACTATTTCATGTTGAAAAAGCACTTGTTCAGAATCTCCTGGAGTAGCAACATGTGCACAGAAACTTTCTAGAAGTGTCTATGAAATACAGCAAGTGTGGCAAGGCAGCGGTTTAAAACACTTCTTCATGAAGCTGGTTTGTAAAACCATTGCGAACAGAAGACTTTGAATGGAGAAGGCTGAAGAGGAATGGACATGTGCATTAGCTCAGTAGATGTGCCATCTCATCTCTTGTCAAAATCGACTTCTTATTTATATAAAGCATAGTAGAAGTTCAGAAATGAGTGTGAGTGAGTGCTGCTCTCTCAGGTATGAATAACAAATGGGGATTTCAGCAGTGCGTTAGTCAGATGTAGTGAGATGGCACAGAGTTTGTACTCACAGAACTAAACACACACTGTAGTACAATGCTAAGAACGACCTTTTAGGTTATGTCTCTCCTGGTCCACTGGAAAAAAATGATCTCTTGCAGCAGTGGAGCGGCATAGGAAAGAATTCATTTGGTATCTTCTCCAATAAGAAGCTGGTTGTATTGACAGTGTATATAGTTTTTTATTATTTTTTTCAACTGAATGATTGATTTAAACAGTTTTCCTGGAAGCAAGTTTTAGTAGTAGTACATTTTGAGGGTGGTAACTGAAACTTAAGATAATTGTGGTATGTGAACGCTTACTCCTTTATTCTTAAATATGCATGGATAAACACTTAAAGGAGACATAAAGACATATCTTTGGTTCATGTATGCTTTAGCTGGGGCGCTGTGTTTCAGTGAACGTTGCATTTCTATTTGTCTGTCTGGCCTGTGTGAGTTCTAAAAATTGTAGATGAACCTGAGGAAAGTTATGTTAGGGACCCTGGTTTTGTTTTGGAAAGTGGCATTCTAGTTTGGAGAGCAGCTGGGCAAGAAGCCCTGTAAATAACAGCTTAAAGAAACTGTGTCTTCCATGTGTTGCACTGGTGTTCTCATTATTTCAGCATATACTTAGTGGCTCAAGTGGTGTGTACATGTTGGTGTCCACCTCTGAAAAGGGAAGGGACCTGGGAAATGCTTTGTAAGCTGCGCTTGCTTCCTTCCCCTGCAGATTCCAGGTGGCAGGAGAGTGTCCGAGTTCCTGTTAGACTTTTGTGGTTGTGAATGCAGAAAGCAGGTTTTGCTCTGACAATGGATTTTTGTCTGTAGGAAAAATGTACTGAGTTGTCCTCATTGTGCTTCTGTTTCTCTGAACCTATTCATGTTTCAAATAATAAAAAAGGCATTGTCAGAGCCAAACGCTTTGGTGACAACATAACAATATTTGCAGAAGATAATCAAGGCTGTTTGTTCTGCTTTGCTGCTTTCCCTTTGTCTGCAATTCAGGTCTTCATTAGGACGCAAGATGGTGTCTGAAGCATTGTCTGGAAAGAGGTGAAAAACAATCCAGGCAGAATAGAGCTAGAACTAAAGCACCAATGGAGTGGATTTTGGATAGCTGGCATGTGCCTGGACGTGCAGTGTACTCTCCGTATGTTAGTGCACTGCTGTGTGCCATTGCTGGTCTCCTGCAGGCAGGGCTGTCATCTTCAGAAGAGAAACCTAATGAAACCCTGACACAGGATATGTCTTTATATATAAATAGACAGAAATTTTATTGTACTTGGGCTTACACTACATAGAAAACCTGAGATTTTTATCTTTATTGTTATAGTACTTCAATTGAAAATAATGATACCTTTGCTTTGTTTGTATATGCAGAATCGTTACTTAAGCAGTGCTTTAATGACTGGTGAAATCTTCCGCAAAGCAGAATTGAAACAGTTGTTCATAAGGCAAAAAGTAGGAATGGTAGTGTAGTACTAAAAGACAGCTTTGCTCACAGTACAACTGTTTCTGCATGCTCTGGGGGGTTGGATTTTTTTGTGTGTGTATTTGGGGTGTTTTTGTTGGTGGTCCTTCAGCCTCTCATTTAGTCCTCAAAATAATGAATATTAATAAAAAACGGCCAGAGCATTTGCATGAACAGGAAAGCAAATAAAGCATCCTTCTAGGATGCCTTTCTGTATCCTGACTGGAAAGTTGTCTGATTCTGATGTGCTATGGGAAGATATATATAGAGAGAGGTGGGTTGGTTTGGGGTGTTTTGCATGCTGAAGATGCTAATTTTTCTGTGAGATTTCTTGCAGTATGAGACCTTTCTTAGAAGAACTTTTTGCCACTGACACTTTGAATAATGCTGTATTGAATTGATTTGGCTTTTCATTCTTGAGTTGGAGGAGGCTTCTTGCTCGCTGTGCATAAGCAGTGATTATTTCCTAGGGAGGAAAAATCCAGCCCCAAGCCCCCCAGAGCAAGCATCCTAATACCCAAGTGTACCCTTAGGAGCACTGAACTTGGCAATTCCCAGAGCTCTGTTTGGAAGGAATAGTGATGATAATGTTAGGACATTAGGGATTGTCTTGTTTTTTTTTTTTTTTCCTTGTAAAGTCAACTACTTAATACTTGGAAATGACAGATCCTTTTCTCAGTGATGATGTTTTAAGGAAGTGCCCTGCATGTGTCAATATGCTAACCATAGTTTTCTCATGTGCTTCTGAGATAAGGCTGAGAAACAAAGTGAACAGACCAAAAGTTCAGTGCTCAGGAGGGGATTGTCAGTCAGGTAAATTGAAAAGACACGTGTGCGTGGTTAGGATAAGCAAGAATGGATTGCCCATCTCTTCTCTTCTGCTTGCTTTCTTTTGTTTAGTGTTTTTTTTCTACCAGAATGTAACCTGTAACATGGGGTAAGTACCTACTGTTATGTGTTCTTTCAGGTTTTTACGATACTTTCAGCCACTGCTGGTTCTCCAAACCATATAAGCTGAGGGCTTGCCCTTTCCTGAGCGAACCTGTGCTTACATCAGTTAGACCGTGTGTCTATTTGCTTTTCCACATCAGTCTTTAAGTCACTGTATTTCGAGAAAACCAGTAGGACCAGTTTTTTCTTAAGAGCTTTTTGTTGTCTGTGCTAATTCCCAGTGATGAATTTATCAACACCATGTGAGTGATAACGGGAATATGGATATTTTTGTGGTGATAGGTGAAATTCTGTCACAGCCCACTCCCGTCCTCCCATTCTCTTTTACAGGAAATCTGTGTGGTGATTTGGAAGAGAGCAACACCATGGAACTTCCGGGGAAAATCCAGGCTGTTTATAGTAGTGTTTGTTAAGCTAATTGCTACCTTCTGATTGGGTTCCAGACCACTTGTGCAGTGACTTTAATAAGCTGGATGATGCCCTCCTTAGAGGGAGAAGATTTATTCTCTGCTAGAGAAACTTAATTCCTTTCAAGGTGTTTTAATTTTTCTTAAAATGACTTTGGGAAACCTGTGAGTTCCTGTGTGTTTTCAAAGGTTCTTGACTCACCTGCTGTTTGGAGCAATGCAATTGGATTATTTGTTTTTATACAACATTATTAGGTAATGCCTCCTTCTGTCTTCATCTCTTTCTGTCAGAGGATCAGACATGCAAAGGATGAGGTTGGAGCTTGTTTTGGTCTGACAGAATGTTTGGGTTTTTTTTTAACCGTAAGTCATGAAACATTGGGAAAAATATAAAATATATAAAATAAAACCAGTCAGTGTTAATTTGTTCCAGAAAATGAAAACATTATTAATTATATGTGGAGGCTATTTATTTGTACAGCTATTGAGAATTAGATTCCTTAAATGCCCACTCCGGGAGGTATTTGTATAGGCTGGGGCTACAGAAGATGTTGAGAGGTTGGAGGTGTTAATCATGCTGCCAGCAGTCTGCAGTAATGAATTTACTTGCTCCTCTCGTACACTGCAAACGAGGTTTACGCTTCAAGCACTACTCAACTGTGGAGTAGATAATGAACTGAGCAATTGTAAAATAAATCACTGAACCCCCTTTCATTCTGATAAAACTGCAGCTCAGGTGTTGCCCGGCCAATGGTTGGTCACTGTGTAATATGTGAACAAAAGCCCAGCCTTGGTTTAAAGAGCTGCGCTTGCCTGACAGGAACAAGTTGTCTGTTCATTGCTTTCAGATGGATTTGGAGGTTGTGGTTACTGCAATAACAGTAGGGAACTCCTCCCCTCCCCACACCACCTTCACTCTACTTCATGAAAGAAAGGAGTTTATCATTGGCAACCTTACGGCATTTCAGATGCCTGCAGTGGAGTTAGTTTGAGTGGCAGGAGCTGATAAGCAGCTCTGGCGGAATGCCAGCAAAAGCTCTTTTTTCCCCTTTCTCTCTCTCCTTTTTCTTTTCCCCTTCCCCCGTCTGCTGTGCCATTACCGTCTTTGTGCTGGATGAAGGCCTTCCCCCACAGATCGATTGGCTTCATCCCTGGAGAGGAGCAGCCAAAGCCATTAATTATTCCCATTTCCTTTGCTGGGGAAGGCAAGTGCAGTAGGCAGAAAAGCAATCTATTTCTAGAATTTATTTTTAATAAATTCATTCATCACGTTATTTTAAGAGGTTATTTACTTAATGTTCCATTTATTTCTGACCAGCCTCTTTAATGTTAGCTTCTTTTGAAACATTCATCAAAATGCACCTAGCGCTACTCAGTGGATTTCATCCTTCCCTTGCCATGCACTCGCAGCCATTGTCATATGGTGGATCTGTGTTTGATGTTGCTAACCTTTTTCTGACACAGGAGTGCTTCATCAAGATGAAGCGTTATGTGGAGAGAAGTGTGGATGGTTGCCTTGTTTTATTGTTTTAAATATGGACGAAATAAACTAAGGCTCATTTTCTTTAAGGCTTTATAGACGTCTGCTGGTATTTTTCGGAGGAAGCCCTGTTTGTGCACTACTGCATTTTGATACAGCCAGTTTTCCTGAGATGCCTCCGCACTCGTTGGATGAGAATATAAAATGCATTGAGAATGTAAAATGCGCTCGCCATAGCGAGATGGTGAAGCGTTCACCCGCAAAGTAAGGTTTACATTTATTTCTATCCAGAGGGAGAAATGTAGCTCTCTTTGTTGTGGTATGGTAATATTGACCTTTTACTGACTGCCATATCAAACCTCTTTTCATGAGCGGAATCAAAGCAAGCTTTGCAGCAACAGAATCTGCTGCTTCCGCTGCGACCCCTCAGCCTGCTGCCAGCACTGCAGTCAGGTGGAGGCTGCAGAGCTGCGCAGCTCATCTAGCTGTCACACGTATCTATATACGCATGTGTGGTGTTCTTCCAGTAGGAAAAATTAACTTTTTCTGATATGTTTTTGTTCCTCTAACAGATAAGATTGATATATTCTGTCATAGTTAAGCTTATCTTTTGGTGGACCGTGTTAAACCAAAAGCTTGTTTGCGCTCAGACCTGACAGGCGGCTGTATAGAAACAATGGCAGTTGTTGTGTAGTAGATTGTGGTTCTTGTTTTACTCATTTAAATGCATTTTTAGTACTTAAATGAAAAAGACCAACACGTAAAATCCATTTGGCCATCAAAAATTGCCTAGTGAGATTCTCTGCCCCTTGCTAGCTTGTCGGAGTTTTTAACTGATCCCCATGGCGCACAGTGCGTTTCTGTCCTCTCTCTTACCAAAGAGCCTTCGGAGATCTCTGAGAACAGCAGCAGGCAGCCCTCCACTGAGCACGGCGGGAGCTGTGTGGAGCTCCCACAAAGAAGGTGAGGGACTAGCAGTAGCATTGTCTCTTTCCATCTCTCTGTGAGCCTGTGTTCGGAACCATCCCTAGAGCTCCTGACGAAGCTATCGAGAGGTTGCAGCCAGAGCAAAAGTTGATGTAGAGCAGCTCCTTGGCCCCAGATGGTGTCTGCACTACTTTTGATGGACTTCGAGTTTTAGGGAGATGGAGGTGTTCCTAAAATACACAAGGAACTGGACTCTGCCCACACAGCCATAGCTGCCAAGGTTTTCCTCTTAAACTAGAGGTTGCACGTTGATTTTATAATTTGCATTAATTCTGCATTTTTAGAAGTTGCCATTATATAGCAGTTTTGACACTTTGCCATGCAAACTACAGTCAGAAATTATCCAAGGCCATTCTTATTCCTGTTGCAGAGAAAGCTGAGCTGGAATTACAGTCTTCACTGTTGAGATGTTAGAAGCTCGCTGAGGTGCTATCAGGTGGTGTTACAACTTCCTGTGATTCTGGTAACTGTAGCGGTAAGCGCTGAGAGAGTCACACACCTACTGCATATGTTCTTGTGATGATACGTAGTGAGGAGTGGTTTACAATATCACGTAGAGGTTTTGTGGTCTGCTGACTGGAGCGGGGACCTGAACGTAGTGCTGTGCAGTATTTAGTGAGGATTTTCTGAAGGCTGAGCAGAACTATAGGTTGCTTTTCTTGCTACTGTCTTTCTTGAAGGGATATTTTGAACATGAATCTGCTCCTTTGTTTAATGGCTGGTACACACTGTGCTGCCTTCTGTGTTCAGCAAACCAGGTGACGAGGAACGGCTCTGCTCAGCCTGCCTACACAGTCATTCATTTTAATTAAACTTCAGCTGTGCATTCTGTGTGATTGGTATAAATGACTGACTTTAATTTGCCCTCCTGGAGTGTGAAGGGGGTTCAGACCAGCTAGAGGCTGAAAGTGGCTGCCCCTCCTGGGGCTCATGAGGAGTGGGAGCTGGTGAACCGTTTTTGTTGGAGAAACACCGGTTTGAGCCCACACAGAGCTGGGTGGGACAGGACTCAGCCACTTTTCCGTTAAGCGTAAAATGAAAATAACGGTAGATTTATAATAGTTATGAGGAGCAGTCTGGCAGGAAGACAGACATTTATTATACTAATTATATGCCTGAACTTTGATATAATTTTAGCAAAGTAGGCTCCTACTTAGATCCTCTGGATGTGTTCTCTGGAGACTTGAAGCATGTCATTCTCAGTACTTTTTCACCAACTGCTTCCAGTGTGCAGCCTTTTCCTGGTGGATCCTGTGTAGGTTGCAGTGACCTTGACGGGAGAAAAGGGCTGGAGTGCAGTGCCAGGTCTGCAGAGGCCAACGCAGGGACTTCAGTTTACTGAGGCGTCGCGGAGCCTGAGTGACAGGAGGGGGAATGACTTGAGAAATTGTGGCAGTGAGGATCAGTAGGATAGCTGTGCTTATTAAGGACTTTACAGAGGGAATTCCATGAGCCAGGATGGAATGGCCTCCAGCCACTCAGCACCGAGAGAGACGAACTTCCTCAAGCGAAGGGGCAGAGGTCGGGAGCAGTTCCAGCTCCAGACTGGGAAGCCTCTGAAGTACAAAAGGATATGCTCTGGAAGCCACAGAAGCAGAGAAGAGACTGTCACTGATGGCCGGTGCAAGGAGGACATGAAGATAAAAGTGTCATTCCATTCTTCTGGTGAAATAATGAATAGCTCATAAGGATCAAAAAAAACAGAGTTAAAGGGTGCATCCCTATGTGAAAAGAATCACTATGTGAAAAGCATCCCTATGTCTTCTGTTTGTCAGTGATTTCTTTTCTGTGTTGAGATGGTCCTGCCTTTGTGAAAGGGAAGACTAAAATTACAAGCTGATTTCCATTTTAAAGGGAGAGAGAGAGTGTAGAAACAAAGTGAAACTCTTGGGAGCTTCCTGAAGGCAAAGAATTGAAAAGCTGACTCCATTTAGAGTAAGTAGTTGTAACCTGAGTCACCTAGAAACCAACCTGGAAGAAAAATATGAATCTGGAAGGATTTTTTCTTCCCCCCCCCCCGCAGAAGTAGTACTTAGTTTTTTGGATTTTTTTGTAAGCAGCTATTAGGGTTTTATTGGCTATAAAGGTTGTATTTTTTATAGTTTTTATTTCTTTTATTTTGGGAAATTATTTATTTCCTATCCAAGTTTGAGTGAAGGGTGTGGCAAGAATTGTAGCACACCATGCAGATGTTTGGGTACTTTGATATTGAGAAAACCAAACTGCAGGTAAAGAACAGAGGTCCAAGAATGCAAAATTGTACAGCCATCCCAAAATGCCTGATGTAGTTGGAGGTGAAGGAAGGGCAGGACTCTCTGTGGTGGCAGCAGCGAGCCCTGGGCTGAATGGGTGCAGGGGCAGGTGAGAGAGAACACGGCATGGAGGTTTCCTAACAGGAATGACTGTTTTAGGCAGGTCAGGTCTCCACAGTTAATGGGCAGATATGTCCTTGAATTAGTTCTTTGGAATAAGAAAGATGAAAGCGTACACGATTTGAAGATTTTCTCCTCCACCCCTCTGCTGGCACTTGCTTATAGCAGTTAGCTGTGAGACGCGCTCAACCTGAGCAAGCAGATTGTATAGGTGAAATGGGTGGTGCTGGAGAACAGAGGATTTCCGGGACTGCCTCAGCACAGTAATGAGTTGGGATTAGTGAAATTCTTCTGGTAATGTCAGGCTTCTGCCATATTTGGATTCTGTCTAATGTTATCAACAAATCCAGTGGACATGTGTGAGCACTAAGTGGGAGAGAGTGACAAGAGTGGTCTTGGGAGACCTCCGGAACATGTTGGCCACAAGCATTGAAGCCCACTTGACCCGGCGTCTGTTTCCTGATGGTCTGTGATGCCACTGTATACAGAGCTGATTTGGAGAGAACTCTGGAGATGAGAGGAGCCTCCAGGTTTCTTCATGTGTGAAACAATGGCTTCTTCTCATCAGGCAAAGAGGGAAAGCTTTTGAGAGCAACCAGTTCTGACAGATTGCATTTGTTTGCCCATGTGTACTACTGCCATATGCTGGGAAGAAGTTTAATTGTGTACTAATCTCTGATTTTTCAGTTAGATCTGTTTGGTTTATAGTTCTGTGTTAAAATAATTTACTTAAAGCTTACCAGGCACTTGGAAAAACTCTTCGGTAAATATTTCTTACTGCTCTCTGGACTGTACAGGCATGTATGGAGCACCTCTGCCTGTCAGCTGCTAAATACAGTGCCCCGGCCATCACTGCCGATTTCTGTGTGCTCAAAAGACACAGTAAGCTGACAACCATAAAGTCATCTCAGGTATTATTTAGTCTGTTTAAACGTTACAGAATGGTAAAGTTTAGCTGGTAAGAATATTATCGTATGTTTGATATTATTGAAGTATTTCCAGAGCTAGAATAAATTTATAGAAGTTATGAATTAATAGGCTACTCTGCATTTTGATCATCTCTTGTTGCTTGGTATGGATGACTGAAGCAAAGTTAATTCTTTATATTCATGCAGGCAGTTGTCAGTCTTATCAGAAAGCATAAAGACCTCTCTAGGTATTGTTACTCTTTTGTTTTATAAACTGATAAATTATGCATTTAAAACTAAATTACTCCTGGAAGTTAGAGCTTTCCTTATCTTTCCTATGTTTTAGGAAACCAGTGCTTGGTCCACTAAACATTTTCTTACTTGAATTACATAGCACGTTTTGTGGTTTTCTGTAGTATTAGGTACTGATTTCCTAAGATGTTTTGGACATCACTATAATTTCTGCAGTTAAGTGATTTGCCATCTCAAACTTACTTCTAAAAATGCTGGCGTTGTTTCCTGTCTTTTGGGTATGCAGCGCTGCTGGTGTATGCTTTGGAGAGGTTTGTCCTTTTTGCGATGTGCACAACACATCACTCGTTTCTGGGCCTGAGCAATTATCCTGTCTGACCCTGCTGGCTCCCAGACCAGGGTGAAGGGAAGTAAGTGTTTGTGTGCTTTTCTTTCCTGGATGTAGAGAGGGGAAAACTTCCTTGTCTTTCCTACATGCTGTCCTGTCAGAGTCACCAGCCCCTCCTGCTTTTTTCAGACCCTGTTTCACTTCACAAGCTCAAGTTGCATCTCATGCATGCTGAGACACAGAGGCTGTGGGCTTGGATGAGCAGTTTAGCAATTATCTGGTGTTTGAAATATCTCAGGGTGAAAGGCCAGCAACAGGCTATCACAAAAATCATGGATGTAGATGGGTTTTTCTAGCCTTCTGACAAGGGTTAGAGTTACAGGATTTAAATTGTGACAACCTTGTTTTGCCTACGTTGATTTTAATTGTACTTTTCCTTCCTTCACTATCAACGAAATTAGAGGGGCTCAGTGATTTAGTTTAGATACTTACTTGTTTGACAGCTTGTCATCACAGAGTGTCAAATCTGTGTGTCACGTTTGACTGTAGTGCCAGGCTCTGTGCACAATCTGTGTTTGTGTATAATTTGCACCTGAGTCTTTGATGCTGTCAGGATTTGGAATCTGATCCGTGGCTTTTCGCTTCTCTCGTTTCACCCTGTAGACTGCCGATCATTTGCTGTCATTCCCTTGGTTTTACGGGGAGGTGAAGGAACGTGCGAAATTCGTACTGAAGACTGGGGTTGTTTGTGCTGTGTATATGCAGCACCCTAAACAAGAGTGGAATCTAGCCCAGACTTGAGTAGACCGTGAGAAGCAAATGTTTACTTTGTAGGAAAAGAGGAGTTATCTTTATATTCATCAGGTTTTAAGATTCTGCTCGTTAATGATGGTCATTTTTTATCCCTGCTTTTTGCAACATGTTGGTGAAGTGAAGGATGATCTGTGAAGTCTGTTCTCACCTTGCATTGATGACAGGAGTGAGTTTAAACATCTGAATTATTAGTGCAACTTGGTTTCTTGCTATTAATCCAAGAAGATGCTTTATGTAATTTCAAACGAGTAGTCCATGCCTGAAGACAAGAACGTGCTAGAAAATATTTAGGTAATTTAGATGAATTCAACTTGGTTAGGCCCAATGAAAATACTTCCTTTGCTATTTAAGTTTGAAGTATAATTTACTGCCTAGAGATTTAGTTCGAAGGAAAGATTCCCGGAGAACTGGATGGTGTGGGTGGGAAGCAATGTAGTTGTTGTTTGTGGGAGGGTAAAGAGGGCCCTGACTGGGTATTTGGAAAGATGTCAGGATGGATTTTTTAAAAATGAGTTTGACATTACGTAGAGGACGGATTTCATTAAATTGTTGACAGGTTTTACTGAGAACCCACCTACTTTATGGCTTTGAGAGCTGAACTGGGATACCAGAAGAGGGAAAGAAAGAAATGTGGCTTTTGGTGAAAGAGAAGGTATTCTCCTCTGATTAAAAGTATCCATCTTATTTTCCCAGTGTGAAAAGACTGGTCTCAACAAGTATGGTCATCACGTTCCTTTTGTGATGTCTTTCCATGGACGTAAGAGGAAAGTCTCGGGCATGCTCTGTATTTGCCTGCGGGTGCCTAGAACAGTCATTGCAACTCTGTGAGGCGTTATTGCATCCAGTAATTGCTTTTATTGTTTTCTTTTCAAAGCTTGTAATCAGCTAATGTAATGAGGCAGCACATGCATGTGAAGTTTCAGTGAGTTCATATTGCTGAGCCTCTCCTGCCACAGTCCCTTTGTTGTGTGCATCAAAAGGTCAGGGGGTGGAGTGCTGATCCAGTCTTGGATTTAAATGGGTTGTTTCCAGATATCAGAATGGCCAAAGGTGGCTCTGCCGCTTCCCTCAGATCTTCAGAGCTGGGGACTTAAGCACTGAATAACACTTGGACCCCTCCTGTCATCAAGCAGCTTAACAACTGAACATAACTTTTACGCTCTGTGACTCAACTGCATATTTTTGAAGTCTGATTGTTAGAAGTTGTCAAAAGATGAAGAGTTTGTGATATCTGTTGGGGGAAGAGGAAGAGCGTAACTGTGTACCACTTAACGGAACCAGGGAAAATGGCACAGCATCAAAACAAGCGGCAGTGCATTTTGGTTATGAAAATTAGTTAGAGTAATGAAAGATGCTTACATACTTTTTTAAAGAGAGGAAGGAATGATTTTTAATTTAAGTCTGCTCTTTTCAGGCGAGGTGTGTTAACAGCTTATGGTAACTGCACAGCCCTGGTTGGACTCCCCACGTTTCGTTTGGTTCCCTTCCTCGTGCGAGCTATCAAAGCGCGTTGTTTTGTGGTGCTCACTTCGGAAAGCCCCACAGTTCTACTTGTGAGCTGAGCAGTTTTTATTTAATTTATTCAGGAATGTTTAATCTAAATAAATAGGCCATTCTTTCCGTTAGCCTCTGCTCATATATTTGTATGCTCTGTGTTTAAGCAGCCGCCTAAATCACTGCTTGCTGCCACATACTAATAATGTTGAACAGAAATTAATTAGACAGCCTGACAATCCAAAGTAAACTGTTTATTTCAAGTTACTCTTACATTTACTACTCTCACATTTGAAATCTCTCATTGGCCTTTTGCCTTTGCATGTTATTCTTTATTAGGACAACGTGAAAAATCTGTTTTCAGATATCTTGTTAAATTAAGCCAGTTAATCCTGACTGTGTGCTTAATCTAAAGTGAAGTAACTTGTGAAGAAAGTGTAGCAAAGGCAGAAGAGACAGCGAACTTGTCACTGATGCTTCGTGTTGTTCGTAGGAAATTCAGTGTGGAGTGGTTGCCGAGGGAATGATTGGTAAAACGTTAACAGATAGCCAAGTCTTGTTTTGTGCTCAGCAAATTATATCAAAGACACTTACCAACTGGAAGTAAATACTGTAACTCTTCAGAAATGTACCCTGAATGTTAACAGGATTGACAGATATTTCATCTGAGGTTCCTTATCTGTTAGTATCTTTGCGTTCCTGACAGCTCCTCAGGAACAGCAGCACTGCCAGAACCCGCTGGCCTTTTGCTCCCGATGTTTCTGTAATAACTGAAATAGCTTCTTGGGGCAAATCCTGGCAGACAAGGGTTTCTCGGGTTCTTTACTTGACCTTAACCCTTGGAGAAATACAAGAGTGAGAAGACAAAAACTTGAAATGTGGAGGACTCAATTTCATCTCTGTTTCAGTTTTCTACATGGTTCAGTGCTAAGAGTTAGGAGTTCAACCTATATCAATAAAACATGCTGCCCTTCCTTTGAAATAGTTAAAAATATATATAAAAATACATTTATGTTTATGGATTCCTTTTGTCTTTTGGAATTCTCTGAAGCAGCAATCCTGAAATTTTTTAAATGTTTAGGTTTTTTGGTTTATTTGGAATTTTCTGTGCTTCCCAAAGGGATATTGGGTAGGGTAGAAGGTAACAGTTTAACCACCCCACCAATGGGACAACACCAGCACCACATATCAGTGTCTTGGGGTTGCTGTGGACACAAATTGGAATTGCACAAAATCTTGGAGCTTTTTGAATGTCTGTAATGTCAAACTACATGGGATGCAGAGCAGAAAAGAAGGAGGTGGAGGCAGCAATCGTTGACTTGGGAAGCAGTGTCGTAGAAGGCAGTTGGATGCTGTCTGTCCTTTTCTCCTGGTGGGCTGCTTCGGGGAGGTGTGTGCGGCAGCTCCAGGGACTGGGCAGTGAATGAAACACTGCCAGCATGGGGCAGAGCATGTTTTTATAGGCTTTGGTTTGTATGTTTCGGTGTTTTTCCTCAGTCTTAGTGGTAGTTGAAATTGTCTGGTTAGTTCCAGGAATAAATACCTTCTGTGTATTTGGTGTACATTGCTCTTCTTGGGCAAAACAGGTTTCCATGTGTCCGTAGAACTCTGAGGCCTGACCGGTCTGTCTGGCCTAGTAGTACTAAAGGTCACATAGGGAATCTTTCAGGCTCAATTCAGTATTTTCCTCCATTCACGATATTCTGTCAGTGTCTCGTTCCTCCTAAGAATATTGTCATAAATCAATTGCTGAGAACCTTGAGGGAGGAGGGAAGTAAAAATAGTTAAAAAACAGTCCTAGGTCATGTACTGAGTAAGGGAATTTATAGCTGTGTTTAAGTTATTATCTATAGTTATAACTTTATACAAATAAACCCCACTGCTCTGCAATCTGTGTTCTTCTGAGGGAAGAAGGAAGCTTTTATCAGGTACTTTTGATGCAGGTCAGACTAGGGCAGTGTGTCTTTGCTTTATGTAATCTTTCATTCCTTTCCCTGAAAAAGATTAATATTCTGAAGCCCAGCTGAGGGGGATTTGATTTTACGGTTCCTTTGGATTTCACCTCACTGGAACATCACTTTGATAAAAATCATCTGTTCTGTCAAAATCTGTCTCTGATTTGTGGGGGCTGGTTTTGCTCCCAGTTAATATGGTCTTGACTACAGCATTGATTAGGAACAGTGTCAATTGAACAGACCTCCGTGGGGCTGCTGTCTGTGGGGAGCACTGCTCAGAATCGACGTTTGGCAGTGCTCCTCATCCTGCTACATCTGCTGTTTTAACTGGTCCCAATTGGCCTGCAAATCACAAAGCCTTAAACGCTCCTTGTTTCTATGAAAACAAAGGATGGCAGGAACAGTGACTTGGCTGTGTTTGGTTGTGTCAGCGTTTCCACTGAAAGGTAACGCTGCTCTGAGAGGGAGACCCTTGTAGCCATAGTGAGAAACCATAACTGAAGGGGATTCTAGAAGGGGAAACTTTTGCTTCCTTTCATTAAGACAGGGGATGAATATAGGAAATCACACATCTTTTGAAAAAATAAGGATGTATAGAAGGCAAAGAGAGAAGGAGTTAGCATTAGTTTTATTCCAGCAATAACTAATGCCGATTCATGCAGTCAAAATACTCTGCAAATAGAATTCAGATTTTAAAAAAGGTGATCAACAACATCCTGGAAAAGAGGATATAGGGCGGCAAGGAGTAATTGTGGGAGAGTGTACTTGTTAACCTCGGAAGGAAGAAAATAATCATCAATGGTAAATACTAATTCTCTCCATTCTGTTATAGAGAACTTGTTATCCCAAATAAGAAGTAGAAGTCATTCTCCAAAGACAGGTTTTTCATGTGTGTTCTTGTGCTTTTTTCTCAGCCATAGCTAAAATAACAAGCATATTTTGTCTGATAGTTACTGAATTTCAGCATAGCAGGAAAGTTACGGGCAGGAGGGAGTCAGTAGAAAGTTTGCTTTCTTCTTTTGAGAACATTGGTTCAAGAGTTTTCGAGCAGAAATGGATTCTCTCCATATGCTACAACATACCTCAGGAATTTTACAGAGTGTCTAGATCAATGAGTGCAAGATGCCTGAGTGAAGGGTGTGCCCTCTGGAGGAAGAGGGGAAGTTGTACTTGCATATGTTGTGAAAAGCATATGCCACTAAATTTAGCTCATACTAGCAGATTCAACTTATTTTGAAGATTGTTTGTGGGATACTTCCAACCTTGTATGAAAAAGGGCATGGGAAGATTTTTATATTTCTATTTAGGCCCTCGCATCTCCTTTTCTCCTTTCTCCCACCCTCAAGGAGAAATGCCTCGGAGCAGAAGACAAATTATTTCTCTGCCTACACTTGTGTCTTAGGAGTCTGATTTTAGCACTGTGTAGTCATGCCGCAAGATTAATTGGCATATGCTGGTTTTTGTTTTTAGCCTCCTCCGGTTTTATACAGTAGCTAATGCTTCTCCCGTAAATCTTAGCTTTAGCTGTGAACACTTAGCCTATTATCCAGAACAATTTCTGTCCTGTTCTTTGGAAATGCAGCCATGTTAGGAGCTGCTGCTTATTGTGTGCGATATATGTTTTGTATAATTGATAATAAACCTGCTGGAGGCAAAGAAGAAGGGCTCGATGCCTTAATGTTTATCTGCCGGCAATTTAGAGTCTTTACTAACCCTTTTTGGTGGGTGTGCTGAGCTGTAAGTTCCGATTGTTGTTCACAGAAACAGCGTCAAATGGACCTCGTAAGCTATTATTGTTAGAAATGTTTTCTCCCCTCCCTGTGGTCAAGGAAGTTGAGCGCTAATGCGTCATGAATCTGGCTTTGATTTGATTGGAGAAGTATTGGTTGCTTTCCCTTTTGACAGAAAACCCCACTGACATAATTGCATGTCACATCCAGCTGAAAGAAAAAAATACCTGTACCCTGATGCTTGCCTAGAGTTTCTTCTCCTAAAAGATACTTTCTCTCCCTGAAAATGTTGCTGTGCCCATGGCATACTGCTGCCTATCTCAAGATAAACAAATACTAGTTAGGTGAAATAGATTTTAAGGATTTAATGTATTTTAAGAATTTAATTGTTTGATGTTATGGAGTCAGCCAGTGACCACAATGTGTTCCAATCCGGGGATTGTACCTTGGTTTTCCAAGCAGTAAAACAAGGTGGTTTAGTCACTGTTCTGTGTCGAGATATTCTGAGAATCACCATGTAATGCAGCAGTTTATAAAGTTATTGGTATTTCTTCCTTGACAGCGTGTACCCCGAGGGATCGGATGCAGAGGTTTTGGCACACAGATGGTAAAAGGATTTATAAGACATTTTTTCTAAGAAGGTCACAAGTGAATGCTGAGCTGCCGTTTTTAGAGGTGACTGTCCCAGCTGCTTTTAGAGTGTGTCCTTTGTCTCCAGAACCTTGTTTTACAGCACAACTGCTGAAGGTTGAGTCAAGTTTGTTCAGAGCTGTGTCCGCTGGAAACGTATTGGCAAGCATGAGTTAGCGCTGCTTGTCTTAATCCCGTACATTCCTGACCACGGCGAGGCGACACACTCAATAAGCTTTATTCCACAC
Source organism: Cuculus canorus (assembly GCF_017976375.1). Lineage (NCBI taxonomy): Eukaryota > Metazoa > Chordata > Aves > Cuculiformes > Cuculidae > Cuculus > Cuculus canorus. The sequence goes on along the minus strand of NC_071411.1, from coordinate 532,355 downwards.
TAGATTTCCAGCACGTAAAGTCTGCAAAGCCAAAGGTATTAAAAAGACAATACGAGAAATGAACTTTGTTCTTTTTCTGCTTTGTAGGTAGAAACGTTGGAAGTCTTAGAAAGAGGCTCTTGCATAAGGTGAAATTGCAGTTCTGGAGTATCTTAGGAATCAATCTGAAGTGTGAAATGACATAACTATTTTCAGCACCATTGGGTTCCAGAAAGATCTGGGGCAGTGTGTGCTGGCAGTACACATACACACATCTAGTGTGCAGATAAGCCAATGTTCACTTGTTCCAGTGACTGCTTCCTTTAGGCCAAGGACCTCTCGATGACCAGCCTTTTTCTAAGAGAAGTTAAAAAGCTTCCAAAATAATGCTAAGTTATTCTGTAGATCTATAGAGGTGAAGAGGACACTTCCGTGTTAAAAATCCTGTACAAAGAGTGGTTTCGGGCAGTTCTGCTGGCAGGAGGGGCTCAAATGGCTGCACTGACTCCTGTCAATGGCAAACGGTTAGAATATGTTTTGTGAGAGTCTTAATTATTGCTTTTAAAACAAGGGTAATGTGGCTGGACTCTGACTGTCTGGAAGACCTAAATTTCATGCCAGTTAAGCCTGTCCCATGCTGGAACGTGGTTTCATCTCCAGCTAAAATTGTGCTTTCATTTCAGGAAGGTGGATGAAGTATTTCAGTAATTTAGATATAATTTACTGCAGTAGGGCTCTGCAGAAAGCTGAAACTAATTTCAATCCATAGGGAATTCTTCATCACAGAGTCAGAAGCTTTTGGGAGACACTAGAGTGTGACTGAGTGTTATCACTTGGTTGTATTTTATTGTACTTACACCAGTATTTATGATGGTACTACCATAATATTATGACAAGTTGTCTCAAAAGCTCTGAGGTAGGAGAATCACTCCTGTCTACCAAGAGAAAGTGAGTCATGCAATACTTGAGCAGTTGCTTGTGATCTACAGTTGATCTTGTGGAGCAGGATAGAGTCATGACACGGTGACTGAGGGCTGTGGGCCAGGACTGCGGGCCAGGACTGCTGCAGCACGGCGTGCACAACACGTCCTGTGGCTATGAAGGCAGCTATGGTTTTTTTTGTTTGTTTTGGGTGTTTCTTTGCTAGTGTGTGTGTTTTTATTTTATCTACTAGCCTAACTTTTAATAAATGAGTAGAAGTAAAAATAGTTGTTACTCCTCTCATGGAACCCCATTCTAATTGAGTTACCCCCCCGCCCTTCTTTTCTTCGCTATGGCCCATACTGGGCACTGTGAGGCTCGGAGAAGGCAGGGGCTGGGGAGGAGAAAAGTGGGGAGCCCCACTTGCTGGGGAATAAGCATAGGTGATAGAATCTAAGTAAAAAGCCCGTTCCTTTCATCACTAACAGTTTCCCACTAGATCTTGCAGTCTGGAATTAAACCACCATATCTTCACTGCTTGCAGCTGTGCTCGGACACCAGAGCTTTCTCTGAAAAGTGTTTTGTTGCAGGAAATGTGAGTTTCTCAGACTATCAGTAAATATAATTTACTGAGGGAAATTTCCATTTTCATAACTATTTTCCTTGCTATTTCAGGCCATTTTAGTCTTGGAGAAGGATAAGTTGATAGGTCTTTTAAGGCTAGGAACCCCTTTGTGCAAACTTGCTGTGCCAGTGTTTTGGGGAGGAGCTTCTGTTTTGGGAATGGAATCGGAACAGGTTTTGCAGGAGGTTACTGAACTCCTCAGCACAATCCATAGCCACTTGAAATGGTCTTCGAGTCTTGGCTACTTCAAAAGGATTTGTTTATATCAAAATGCCCTGAGTTATTTGAAGGGAAGAATCCAATATAGTTTTCAGTATCCCTAGTCGGATTTGACACCTGGAGGTTCTAGACATTGCATTCGTACATTCCACATGATTATAGTTGTGTGTAGGTTTGTTCTCTGTTTTACCACCCTCATAATTGTAGGTAAATTAGAGGGAAATGTAACCACGTATCTTGCAGTCTCTGTAAAATCCGATTTCTAATATGGGAAGCGTTACTAGAACCTTTACATTAACATAATACACTAATAAATTAGCTTATGGAGTTTCAGAGATAGTTATTTGTACTAACAAAGAAGATAGCTGACATATGCCAGGTACGATTGTATTTCTGGTTTCATTGTCACTTTGAGTTGCTGTACTGGAATGTCAATATTATGTGCAAGATGAAAGCATAAATGCTGGCCTAACTTATGCTTTAATAAACTGTATTTGCCTGAAGTGGGAGATCCATTTAATCTCTACAGCAAGAGTAAGATCTTTGTTTTGAAATGTGTTATGCTTGTGTCTTAATGGCAGCTTCCAGTTAAGGTTAGCCAGTATGCAGCCATTAACTTCGTGCTAGCCAGAATCAGGCATAATCCTTCAAAGTCCTTGTTCCATCAAACTGTTATGCGTCATCATGGTTTGTCTTCCACTCAACATCCCCTCCCTAATGGAAAAGCTGTTAGAGATTAAAGCAAATAGTTTGGGTTAGGCTAGATTATATTTTTATTCACTCTCAGAGTTTATTCTTTGTTTGGAGGTTAGTCTGTGATGCTCGATTAATATAAAATGCATGATAAGGAAAGGCCCTGCTACTCTGAGCTTAGAAAATAATCGGTCTTTGGAGAGTGGCTCAGTCGCTAAGCTGTTTTTGTGGCCGCGAGCCTGTCAGGCGGCTGGTCACCAGCGACAGCTTGACAGCAATGCCTCAATTGATTGCTGCTGAAAAATGTTATCAATGGTACTAGTGAGAAGAATGGTTTGGTTTCTGAAAGGACTTAATTTCTTGCAGCAAGGAATCATTTTTAGAAGTACTTTCTTTACAGTAACATTTTTCTGTAGCAGAATCTGGGGTGGGAAATGTGTGCTTGTAATTTCTCTTTCAGAAATAACAGATTCGGGCGTGGCTCTTTCATGTAGTTGTGCAACATCACAGCAGAAGAACTGAAGAGCTTCTGTGCTGAGATGTCATTGGGTCAGTGATAGTACGTTTCTCTTAATCTTTTAATCATGAGGTAGCTAAAACAGCAAATCTAGTGTGTTTGTGACTCAGAATACTGAGTAGTGTCACCTTGTCAGGAGCATTAATGTGGATACTGTCAGTCCTGTCAGTAATAAGTTTGTACGTATTGACAGCACTGTTTCTGTTCTGGGCTCCAGTGTTCGCTAACTCGCAGTGGTAGCTCCGAGTCTTCAGCATATTTGGCAGTTGCAGGTTGGAAAATGCGCTGCATGTGATCAGTGAGCAGGGGTGAAAAATGCTGTTGGCTCTGGGTGGTGTCAGAATTCTGCAGTAGCTGCAGAGAGAGCATCCAGCTGGCCAGAACTGCGTGACCAACATGTTCTTTTTATGGGTCTTAATTTGGTGGCAGGAATGGTGGAGACTCATGGCAAACCCATTTTTGGCTGAAAAATTAGATTCATTGTAATCCACAGTGTTTGTGTGAGTACATCCCTTTGAAATTCTAATGAACAGACCGTTGAAAACCACTCCTTTCCTGCTGGCTCTGAGGCTCTGATCCAGTTGGATGCATGGCGTTGGCGTGGGGGGGCAAAGGGAGGGTCCATGTGTTCAACAGGACTGGGGCAGCGCTGCTCAAGGCGGTGATCACAGTGATGCTACCTCAGGGGTTTGCAGACTGCGTGACTGAAGTGTGTAAAAGTACCATCGATCCCAGTTATCCTAAAGTAATTATTTTGAAAGTGGTTTAACTTCACAAACAGGTTCTAAAGCCACAGTTCAGTGTAATCTTCTGGGCTGGAACTGTTATGTGCCCAGCGAACAAGGTTTTACTATATATGACTGGTGCAGAGAAAGCGAACCTCTTTGTATTCATGCAGATGCTTTTATCGCACAGTGACGTGTTTCTGCGAGGTGGTGTTTGCATGTGTGAGCTCTCCAAGCCCCTCCCCTTCTCAGGGTGTCCAACACCTTCTGCTGTTCCAACTTTATTCTGCATTGGGCTCAGTGTAGCAGAGTAAGCCGTGCTGCTCTGAGTGGTTTCTGTTGTCACTGGAACAGTCCTGGCTGGGAAGTGCTTGTGTAATGATTTTCAGCTGGGCTTTTTTAATACGGAGATGGACAAGGGTGAATGTGACCTGCTGTGACCAGGGCCAGCAGCTGGCAAACCGTTAGTTCTTAGGAGTTTTGAGTTTATATGAACATTTTAAAGTTGCTAGACACTTTAGTACATCAGACATTAAGAGTTTGGGGACCTTTTAGGATGGGAAGTAGTATTTTTACCAAGTGCATAACTTCATTTATGAGGAAGTATTGCGGAGTCTTGTTTCATTCAGGTTTTTACATACGGAAGCAGGAGCACCAACACACAGCAGTGCCAGAACCAAAGACATAGGCCTGACTGTATCTTGAGTGCAATTATTATTGATTTGAATAGAAACCACAAAGCCTACCGAGATGTGCAGAGGCAGAGTCTAATGTGTAGGCTTCCACTGCTTTTTGACATTGGGTAGTGCTGTCAGCCTGTTACTTCCCTCTGTATTCCGTATTCCAGAGATTACAGATCTGTTTGTGACTGGGTTTTCTTTCAATGTTTTACTAGGATTTTCCTAATTTGATTTTGGCAAATTAGAGTTTGCCGGTTTCTCCAGAGATCATAGAAGTGCTCAAATATTGGACCTAGTTATGCATTTTAAAAAAGAGCAGAGTCTGATGAAAGTAAAAATGAATGGGAATGTCCTGAATATATTTCACTGATGCTTGGTTTGGAAATGCCTTACCTGGTGAATTAGCCATTTTGTAGCGCTTGTTTGGGCTGAGGGGTTTTGTGGCTTAAAAGCCTTTCTGATTTCATATAAGTGAGTTTGAGAAGAGTTTTAAAAAAATAACTGATCTCTTTTGTAAAGAAAGGAATACGTTGATTTCTTTAAATGACAATGGGCCTGTTTTGTCCATCCAGCAATTCCACATCAGTTTTCCTTTCCTCGTGTAGAATGGAAAGTGTAACACATCTGCACCGTGGATGTAACATAGAGGTTTTAACCCAGGAAAAAAAAACCTAGAGATTACAAACCTCTGAAGAGCGGTCTCAGGACCTTTGGGTATGTAGTCACTCTTCGAACTGCTTTTACCTCCACAGCGTAGAGTGTCTCTGTCCTTACCAGGCAGGGCTGTGGTGCCACACGTCTGTGTAGTTTCCACAGGTCTTGTGAGGAAAGCAATAATTATATAAGAGGAAACATTAAGGGCTTTTTCCTTTGAACTTTATTATGTTGTCAGTCTGATCTGATACCCTGCATCCGTGGAACAGTTATGCTCATTTAGAAACATGGCTTTTTGTTGAGCCAGCTCTCTTGAGTTTAATAGTACTCCAAGGTGTATCGGATCTGTGAAATCAACCTGTTATTGTAAGTACATCTGAGGGAACCTTGAGACAAAGTGAAAGTGCTGAATGTTATTGGCTTTTTTAAATAGTACAAAGCAGGAAGGCTTTATAGGAAGTTGTCTTTAGAACTACGTAACTTTTTGGCTTTATTATTTGCATAGCATATTGACTTAAAAACAAGCGAAAAACCAACCCAACCCCACTGCTTTTTATGGCAAAGTAGCCTTCAGCAGAAGGCCAAGCAGGGCTTTGTTGTTATTGCTGTGGAGGGTGGATGCAGCTACACTCTTCTGAAGGAGGCTTGTCAGACCCTTAAGGATGAAAACTAAAAACCAAACCTTGTTTCCCTGGTGCATTCTCCTGGCCTATACCACTTTGTCTGTGCTGTTACTAAACATTTACAGCCGTGGGGTTCCCTGTTTGTGGATTGGAGGCAGCGCATGGGTTTGTCCTGCTGAGTTTCCTGGGTTGTTGGGCAGTAGCTTACAGGTCTACCTCATGCTTCCCCACTTCCTGCTGGAGCTCTGGGCTTGGCTCTCCTCTCTGCAAACCTTCTGAGCCAGCTGGAGCTTGTTTGGAAGAAGGGGGGCTGTGAGAGAAAAGCCCGTCAGACTTTTTAACTCGCTTCATTGAAACTATAGAGTGAGTGATGTCAAAGGGCCAGTCTCACATCCGTTCTTCAAGACATCAGACGTCACTGCCAATTCCAACTGCAAACTTTTCAGACAGCCTTAATTGCTCACTGTGTGTAACAGCAGAGATTGTTATCGCTGTATGTTGACAGTAGTTTTGCAGCTGAGATTTTGACTGTGGAACGATTAGGCTTACATCAGTAGGCTGTTGCATTCTACTTTTGAAGTCAAGTATTGAAGTTGCCACACAGCTATAGAGGGACCAGTGACCACTTGGGATCAACTTTCTGGGAAACAAGTTGTTTAGCTCAGGTAAACCTTAACTCTGTGGCTTGGAGGAGACAGGGAATACCGGTTTGGTTTTGCATGGAGGATGCAATGTTGTAGTAATGCATGTCAGAGAGGAAGGCAGCCACTTTTCCCAAGCACTGGGAAAATACAAAAATGGAAAGACTGCAAGTTCACTTTCCCCTCCTCCTTCACTGTGACCGTCCTGCACTGAAGTTTTCTTCCCAAGAGCCATTTATTGCTTGGCATTCTTTCTCCCGGACGTTGTCATGACAGTCTGTGTGAATGGCAAGGTCACCTATTGTACGAACCCATTCGGATCCAATTATTATAGAGGTAGGAAGAGACATCGGAGTGTTTCTGGTACAGAAGCACTAGATTTGTTGCCCTTTGACAGTTTCTGCCTCTCTGGAATGTTTGGGATGGGTTTTTGCAGACACATGACAGTTTTGTGTTTTCAGTCTCTATATTCCTTTGCTTATCAGATACTTCTGCGCAACTTGGACTTGAACTTCTTAACTCAGTCTGGTGATGTTTAATTTGTGGAGTAGTACTTTTTACAAATGCACACAGATTTCCAGACTCATCGGACTCGGAGATCTAGCAGTATTTTCCACTGCCATTTAATTGAAGAGATCTCCTTGTGAAGAAGCCCCAGGAAAAGGCATCACTTCTGTTATGCAGAATCCCAAATTGCACCTTAAGTTTTCTTTTAAAGGTAAAAATCTGCAGAGCTCACTGGGATTACACAGCTTGTTCATGGTTGAAACCATTGATTTCTTTAAGTTAGTTTATTTAAAGGGGATAACTTTTCACTACTCACTGTCTCCCTCTGTTTTGCAGAAAGAAATCTGTTTCCATATACTAGCAGCTTCAAAAAAAAGGTTCTAATGGTGCTGTACTGTCTGTGAAACAGAGTACGGCAGTGCTTGACTTGGTGCTGGATCACCATGCAATTTTATTGTACGCTGGTATTGTCTTGTGGGGCTTCCTTGTGCGTAGAAACAATGCAAGCAAGTAAAGGAGAATTCAATTATGACCACTGCGGAAGCTTTTACATGTTAATTAATGTTTTATATGGTTTGCAAGTCGAAGACCTTAGCATAGATTTACGTCTGTACAGTATAAGCTGTATTAAGTATGTTGCTATTTTGGAGGTGAGATACTTTAACTAAACTCACCTTCCTATGTGACAGGAATTCCTAGAAGGTGAGTTCCTACACTTTGTCACAAAATTCCGTAACTTTTTCTCTTAGATTAAAATCATACTAATAGGATAAAATATTGTTAGCAATGTCTGTCCCGTTTTATTTTCTGAGATCAATTCTGTGCTAAGAGCAAATGAAAGGCTGATTTAAACCATCATGTAGTAGCTGTTATTTCAGCAGTGCCTGGCATTCTGAGCATTAGTGAAGTCAACCCGCTTCCAGCAGCCCGGCACTCAGACACTCGGGGGTGGTGATGCCTCGGTGCTGTGGAGGGACACGGAAAACAGGCAGTGCAGAAAGGTAAAAATAAGGGTATTTAATTCTAGTAAGTCTGCACTACCACTGTTAGAGTAGATTGAAAGTAGTTTGAATGCAAATAGTTCCTTTACAAACTAGCTGTCTGTTTCAGGCAGGAAAACTACTATCTGACAGGAGGAAAGCCTCATCAATGTAAGAAATCTGAAGAGTGAAATCCACACAAATACCCCGCTGTAACAGTGTCTCTTCATCCTGCTGTTTACATCAGTGCTTTGTTTCCTCAAAACACTGCAGTTTTTGCCTGGCCTAGAACTATGTTTGATAGTTTCCCCTCAAATCGTAGGGAGCTGGCTGTTCGGTACTAGTAATTGCATAGCATTTCCATTTGATTTTCCTGGCAGCTGTGTAACATGGCAGCTGACGTTTGCTGGTGACATTTGTAAGCATTCAACAAGAATTCAGATATGCTTTAGGGCGCTGGGTTCTTGTTATTTTTCCCTCTCTCTCTTTGAGTAAAGTGAGGTATTTTTTTCCTTCCATACATTTTCCGTGAGTTTTGGAAGAGAAGAAACAAGGGTGTTAGAGCAGCAGCTCTGTATGTGGTTTCTCAGTGGGAGGCAGTCTTTGAGAAAAATCAAATGGGTTACAGCAATGACATTTATCTCCTTCATGGGGAGAAGCCGTTCTGCCACAGAGATCACCCCTCTCTAAGTCGAGAATCATGTAAGGCCCCAGTGATGTTCAGCACAGCATATCTTCATCCAACAAGGGAAGGGATTTCTTACTGCTGTCAGATTATTTTGGCTTGGGCGCAGCTGATGAGGCTTCTCTGGGACTGCAGCTGCGTGACAGTTGCTGTGGTTAGACGTGTGCTGTGCACAGAACGAAAACTTCCATCAGACCTGGAAGAGGAGCTATTCTGGCACTCTGGAGTGATGAGGCTGGAGCAACAGAAGGGTAGTTTTCAAAAATTTCATTTCGGCCTTTGGCACCAGGAGAAGTGTGAAGGAAAAAGTTTTCTTTCCGCCCACCACATGTTGCATCAGGGTAGCACAGAGTTCGTCAGCACAGCTACAAAACGTTCATGTCATCCTGCTGGAACTCTTGCTGTTGGCATGTCAAGAGCTGCCAGTGACATGACACTTGTGACATAGCCTTCTACAGCCAGTGCAGGATGACAGTGATGAAGTAGTCCAAAGCAGATGTTTGTGTATATATGCTTGTATTATTGTTTTAATTAACCAGTTCATTAGAGACGAATCAAAGTAGTCACACACACCTCTCTGCACCATTAATTTAAAAACAACCTTTTAAACTGTTTTGGGGTGTTGTTGGTGTTCCTATTACAATGTATTCTCGACAAAAAGATTTGGTGGGTTAGAGTATGAATTCGTGTGTTCTAGATGGCAGGGTTTCTAGTTAGAGTCACTAGAAATTGCTGTGGGTTTTTTTTTAAATTTGCTCTAGCTGATATTAATTCTTTCAGGGTCATTAATGAGTTTAAGGCAAAATCCCAGATAATTTAATCAACCACATTAGTTCTTGAGATCAGTCATTGCATCTCTGTTATCTCATCCTAGATTTTGTTCTGGATAATACCAGTCACTGGGTAACAAAGCCACGTCCTTGTTAATTTACAAATTCCTTTATTAGTAAGGTTTTGTCTAGGAATGTGCTTTTCAATATCTTGGTGGGTTTGCTCTTCGGAAAATTGTGCTTTGTGGCTCTGGCAAACCTCAACAGACAGTAGCAATCCTCATCTTCACCATTGGGAGTCTTTTCTGACAAAAGTAATAAGGAAGTGCTTTGCTGCTTTCACACTGAGCTTCTACCTCCAGCACAAGGGGCGATGGTGCTGGAGGGAGGCGGTTGGTTGGTGTCATCCGACCGGAGGTAGTTCCGCAAACAATGATGGTGCCTTTGCCTGTAAGGAGGAGGTATCATCTAGTGATGCCAACAGAAGCAGTGTCCGCGTTGGTTCCAGTCTGTGCCGTGGATAACTGTTGGTTACCGGTTTTTTGCTTGCCAAAGCCTACTACATTTCTACCTTCCTTTGCGAGCAGTTACTGAAAACTAGTGCTCATGTTTTGCCAACTTCTGTTTGTTGGCTCGGTTCACCTTGCTGAATGGAACAGTAATCATGATTTGTATTGCTTTCTAGCTTTATTAGTTTGGCCTGTGGGTGCTAGTTCTGTGAAGTTGAATATTTGGCATCAATTGGAATTTACATAATCTTGATGCATTTTCGTCAGATAATCATCACTGGTGTGGTAAACATCTCTGAGCATTCTGTGCAAGACTTAAGGTTCTCAGGCATTTGGCTTGGCACTATTTGTGTGTGCCAAAGCCGCTCGGGATCTACATGCTGATCACCTCAAAGGAGGGTTGGAAATCTCACAAAAAATGAGTATATCACTTACAATTGATTACATCACACCTCACACAGTTTAATACCTCTACATTTGTCTGTGAATGACACATTTGACAAAAGAAGTTATCATTTATATTATCTTAAGTAATTTAACCACTTTATGAATAGTGTTTTGGCACATACTTGCATTTCATATTTCTGATCTCTGGTACAACTGGAATGGTGTTACATTTCCTTTAGTTGATGGCAGTGGTTTTATTCTCTTGGATCCCCCTTCTGTTTTTCCATGTCTAAAGGTACTCTTTATTAGAAAAGGGAGATATATGCGGTACAGTGCTATAACTTTTGAAACAGTCTTATTTTGTATCTTTATTTCCTTTAGTATTTGTTCACAGATTTACAAATGACCTTGAACAATCAGTTTATTCTGTGTATTCTAAACGCATCAGCAGAAGAGTCAGTAAAACCAAAACTCTCCAGTCTCTAATAAAGGATCTTTTTTAAACCTAGAACATTTACAGATGTTAGCAAAGCCCCTTGTCGCAGAAAAATTTCATGTAATGCATTTCAATGTAATGCATTCTAGTAGTTGTGAAAACACTCGTGACTCATCGATCTCCTCAGGTGGGTAATCCCCAGGAAACCACGCCGGCTTGGTCATCGTTTCTGCTGCTGCGCTGGGGAATAAAATTCGCTGCTGGCTGTCCCCCCTTTTGAAGGGAGCTTCTTCTCGCAGCCAGCGTTTTCTGTCGGCTTGTGCTCCCTGATCCCTGCCCTGTCACCAAGGGGAGGTGCAGCTGGCCTGGATTTGGCCTCTCTGAACACGTGGGGAACGCTCCTGAGGGCAGAAAGCGTTTTAGGGAAAGGTAGACAGGACACGGAACAGGAGACTTCACAAAAGGTGCTGCAGCCCCCTCTGCACCTGGTGCTGCAGATAAGCGGGCTGGCAGCTGCACCCTTGGCTGCAAAGTGCTTTCAGTGGCAGATGATGACTCCCCTGAGCCAGCGCTGGGTTGTTGTAGGCCGAGGTGCGGCATCACATTGAGGCCTGGCCAGGAGAGGCCAGCTTATTGAGGCAGAATCTTTCTGGATCTGTCTGTGGGTGGCTTCCTGCTGGAGCCTAGAGAGCTGTCAGTGTCACCTCTGTGTGACAATAGTGTGGGGGAAAGCTACTCAGAAGTCTTGGAGAGCTAAGACATGTTCTAAAATACTGCTTTTCCTTCAGGCTTTGCTGGAAGACCAGTGCTCTGCCTTTAGTAGAAGAGACATCATAATCGCTTGGGTTTTAAGGAGTGTTTGTTGGTGTGCTCCAATTAATTCTTTTATCAAGAGCTCACAGGGAATAGTCCTCAGCACGTTGAAATGCTGATAACAAAACAACATTCCTCTCACAGCTGTCATAAGTGTTTTTCTTAAAGTCCAGCAACAGATGGTAGCTGGAGTAGTTTAGGAAGAGAGTTAACTGTCAACCAAAAGAGCAACGTTCACTGGCATCTCATCGTTACATTTTAATTGATAAAATGGCCTATGGTCTGCTTTGCAATCAAAAGAATTCTTCTTGAGCCACTTCTGTACATGTCCTCTAATAATTTCTGTTTTAGTTAATCAAAGAAAATTTAATTGATTTCCGCTTTTGAGTCATAGGCATTAATAAACAGGAAAGCACAGCAAGTCTGGCATTAAAAGCCAACAGATTAATTCACAGCAAAATCTGTGTCAGCTGCTTCTCGCCATGCGCAATGTTTTACCATGAGGACGTAAACAATTTTGCCAGTTGTCATTATGGGCCCATCGTTCCTCGTGTTCCCCAAACCCACCTTGTTCGTTACCATTGTTATTATAGAGAAAACTGCTGCTGTAAAGAAGCTGTTCAAGTTGCAAGATCAAAGGAAATATTCAGAAATATCTAATTTTCTGCACATTTTTGTATCTTTCTACAGCAGCAAATGCTGTAGAAGAGCAGACGTGCTGCTCTAGTGCTGTTCCAGAGGAAAACACGCTCGATAACAAAACCGTATCGTGGCTGGAGAAAGCTCAGCGACCTCCGCTCAGCATCCCACTTGTGTTGTAGACATCGAAGGGGTGGTGGTGGGGAGTGTTCACAGTAGATTCCTGCCTGGACCAAAGGTTTAGGGTCACTGGAGGAGTGATTAAAAGAGTAACTTGAAAGTAACCTGAGCATCCATTCCAAACACTCTGGGTTTGAGAAAGGATTTACAGCTCCCCATATTCACAGAACTGCCATTAAACTGCTTTTCTGACAAGTTCTACCTGCAAATTGATTTATTTTCTCTGTTGAGGTGTTCCAAAGTGTTAGAGCTCTCTCCTGGTAGATGAGCGTTAGCGAAGCTGCAGGTCGTCCCTTGGCAGGCCTTGGCTGGGGCTACGATTTTTGTACAGCGGGATGCCCGTTCTGGTAGCCAGCACAACAAGGTGAGAGCAGAGTCACAGCCCTCCTTGTGAGGGTCAACTTCGAGCGTCTAAATAATTTTTTCTCTAGTGGGTGAGAGAGATTCGCTCAAACGGAATGAAGTTATTCTCTCGTGCGCATCAGCTGAAAATCTTCCCAGTGATATCTGGGTGGAAAAGAAGCAGAAGGAAGCACAAAAAGGAAAATTCTTGTTATCCTTTAAGGTTGGAAGCAGTAGTAGGGTGATAAAATTCCCCACTAGCACAGCCCATCCTGTGACACAGTCAGGATCACGGATGTCCTTGCCAGCATCTTGTAGAACAGCAAGCAGAGCAGTAGATTAAACTGATTTTCTTTGCATTAGTAAAAAGGTTAACAGTCTTGCTAGACAGTTTAATGGCTTTAATGCAAAGGTTGATTCATATTTCTCACATGAAAGCTTGCGGTACTGTGAGCTTTTGTGAGATATCCAAGTTCAGCATTTAGACACGCACTGAACTGCTGTGTTAAACTGATTGCAGTCCTTTCTATTACAAGGAGGTTGCCGAAATGAGTCCTTTCTGTACACACAGAGCAGTCTGGCAGCATAGTCTGGCAGCATTCCTTTATTGCAGTGGCATAAATGTGGCTTTAAGGTGCCTTCCAACTCAAAGCATTCGATGATTCCCTAGTTGCAGGAGCTGTACTTTAATTGGCGTCAGTTGGGGAGGGTAGCTTCTCTCCCCCTTGTATTAATTCTCTCTTAAATGTGGATTATAATGAAAAATGTTGAAAAATGCTTTTGACTAGATTATTATGAAAATACTTCATAATCTTCTCCCTTTCTCTTTCCTTCAATTGGTCATTTATATTCTGCACAGCCTAGAATAGCACTGTGGGGGGAGCACTTAAATAGGAGGAAGATATTTGTCATCTGTCACACTCTGAAATTAAACTTTCAATATCAAGTTATTGCCTTAGAAATAACTTCCAGAAAATTTACATGCCGAGAAAAGCACATGATGGGGGAAGCTGTTGAACTGGTTGTGTAATAACACTTTGTAAAATCCTCGGTAGCGCAGCAGAATACTTGAAAATATTTCTTCATGAATAAATTAAAAGACATCCTTTAACTAAAGCTTTCGGTGGTTCCTTGGCTACTTCTGTGGATTTTTTTCCTTTAACAAAATCACAGATGGGGAGGCTAAGGTTCCCACAACTGTTTCCGGGACTTCTAATGAGAAACCGATCTCCAGTTTTGTTAGATGGCTTTGAAAATTCTCGTTGTACGTTTCCATGTATTAAGACAGTCGAGGGTAGAGGAAGGGAGCCGTGTCTGAGGAGAGCTGCTAGCTGTGCCGTTAGGGAAGTAAAGCTCATGAGTACCGAGAACAGGTTGTATGGGAGTAAGTCAGCGGGAATTTTGCTGTTCCATAGGAGCTGCAGTGAGAAGGGGGGTTGGGCTTTGGCATGATGCTGCTGTTGTGGGGAAAGGTGTTGAATAATTATAAATGAGATGAAATAAAGGAGTGGCTTGCCCCATGGCTGGGGAACAGTTCCTGGCTGACAGGTGCAAGGATGGACTCCTCTTTCCCACAACCGCCTCTGTTTCAAGACACTTGCAAACGGAAAATACCCATAGAGTGGCTGTGTTCATTAAACCTGTCCTTTGTGGAGATAAGTGAGCAGCTCGAATTGTTTTGCTAAATCACGTTGCTTGCTTTGTGGTTTTGTTTATCCCTGTTGGCAGCTTTGGCTGTTGTGTGGAAAGCTCAGTGGCATTGCCACTGCATTAATGCCCTGGGCAGCAAGTGTGTTTCTTTGTGCTCTGCGTGGATATTCTGGTTTTGTCTGCTGCAAGTAGATGTGTCTGAATTTGCAGCCATCATAGCCAATGGTCACGTCCTTTCTTCTCCCAAATGGTTACAAATTCTTCTTTTCTCTTCCTTTGGCACCAAGTTGGTAGCAGGTTTGATGTAGCATAATGAGACATGTGGTGTGAACGTGTCCGAGCTGTCGCAGTGGAAGGCTGCCTTGCAGCGGAGGGGGCTGGCAGTGGCTGGCAACATGCAGCCCCGCCATCTGATTCCCTCTGTGTGTGCCGTTAGCCAGGTGGGAGCTGGCTGGGTGCCTGCGCGGCACACGGGGTGCTCGGCATAGCCCAGGAGCCTGACACACCAAGGAAATGGGGCTTGCTAGCTGGGAAGGCCTGGAAAGCAGAGGCTTGTTAGGCCTCGACTTGTGTCTTCAGGAACAGAAGATGTTGTTTTCAAATAAGAAATATTATTTTTCACACAGAAATGATGGGTTTGGTGAACCTCATTCCTTTCTGCTCCTTTTTTTTATAGAGTGTACAGCCTTAAACTGTCTAGAAATGTTATTGGACCAGTGCACTGATCTCTGGGAGAAAGCAATCCAGTATCTATGTTGAATCCAGCTGTAAAGCTCTATAATATCATGTAGCTGTTATTGTCTGAGGATTCTTCTAGCCCAGATAATCCTCTAGACTCGGACAGAAAATGTAAAGGAATTGGTACTAACTCCCCTTGATGAAGTGCTGGTAAATGCAAACAGTGAAGGAGCTTGCACGTAAGCTGAGTCATAATTGCTTTATTTTCTTTGAAATTGTTTGAGTTCTGCTACAAATCCAGCCCATTTGTTAGAAATAAAATGGAATATAGAGAAAATAGATGTCTAGTATGTCTGTGGTAAAGATGGTGCTGTGCCTTTTGAGATGCTGAACATTTTTGTAAGCAAAACAATTGCAGGCAAACAGGAGTTCAGCCTCTTGGGATATGAATAATGTGGAGGGGAATGAAGCTTGGAGATCACCTGGAATCTTTTGAAATACAGGGCTTTGATTCCAGCACTTAAAATCCTAAATACCTGTGTCATTATTGATTTTAAGACTGAGAACCTTGGGCGAACAAAGCAGTGTACTGTTGAAAAGACACTTACCTGATTTCTTTTTGCGTGTTGTAAATCTAGAGTAGGTGGCCTTTGAATAAAAGGGAGAACACAAATTAATGCCCTAAACCGCTAACTGTCCCGAGTATGACGGAGGTCAACAAGTAAATGCACAGCTGGACCTAAAAACATTTTAACATCAAATTCATCTGGCTCTCTTTTCTGTCCAGGTGAAGTTGTCCATTTATATCTGTTGCCTAAACTAACACATAGAATAGTTGCTGTATGAAATACTTGTGTTTAAAAATACATTGTGGATTGAATTTAGGAGTTGTTTCTTAGAAGTCAAGTGCCTTTTTCGTCATTCCGACTAAAAGTCTTTAAAAGAAAGGCAAGGTAAGGAAGTAAAGAAGGAGGGGAGAAAACCCCAAAACAAAACAGACAAGCTCCTAAAACCAGCAAAACAAATGCAGAGCCCAACCCTAAACCTTTTTTACCTTCCCTCCAGCAGAGGAACATTTCCATTGACAAAACATCCCTAAAGAAGTGCTCGGTACTTTGTGAGGTGCCAACCCCGCTTCTGTCCCTGGGCAGGGCCACCCCCCAGTGTGGGTTTGACACTCCAGTAACGCCTCTGTGATCCGCTCTTCTTCCTGACAGCCGAGGTCGCTGGGGAAATAAAGCAGCTGTGAGGCCATCCATGATCTCACATCTCCAAGTAAAATGAATTGCATTATTTTAATTAAGGTTTCTGTAACTTTCATAGTGAAGAAGAGAATCAGTGTTGTCTGCTTGGTGCCTACAACTCCTTTCTAGCTTCAAGAGCAACTCAAGGTGCTTGGAATTTCACCTTGATTTTAATCTCAATCACTTTGAGAGAGGAAGCACCAGGTTTGCATGTTTGAAAATCTAGAACTGCTATGGAGCAGTGCTTCCAGTGCAGATTTCTAGTTAAGTATTTTCTGAGAGACAGAATAACCTCTTCAGAGCAACACCCTTGACTTGGATGATAGAACAAGGGAACCCATTGCTTGCTGCTGTTTCAGTTCGTCATCTGATGCGAGGTGACAGTGGTTGTACCACCACCACTGTACTGTACTGCCTGTCTTCTTGACATATGGAGCTGTCAGCTTTGGTTTGTAATGCTGTAATTACTTATACTGAAATTCCAGGGAATTATAAGAAGGGTAAGATGCATTTCTCATTGAAAGCTGAACTTGGAACAATACTAAATCTGTGGAGGGTGGAAACAATTGGAGGTGTAGTAGAGATCTGTGGCATTGTTGCAAGGGGGCGGTAGTGGAAGACAAACCCCCTCACAGTGACCATTCAGTTAAAGAAAGAACTAATGTCTCCTCTTCCCATGGGATATATTTTCCAAGTAGTTTGTCTTTCCTGTTGTCTTCCCTGACTTGCAAATGTGATTCCATTTCTATACCAGCTTGAATTGCAGATACACAGTTCATGATGGAATTTTGCTCTTGCTGTTGTCTGCGAGGGTCCACTTCAGAGCAATGGCAGTAAAACATGAGTAAACTTTGACCTAGGATGCAGGAGCCAAAGTGGAGTGGGGTTTTGAGGTCCTTTCCACAGCCTGCGAGGGAAGCGCTGACCAGCAGGATGCCAGGCAGTCCAAGAAGAGCTGATGGGTTTATTTGTCCCTGATTCACCCACAGCTCTTTCCCCGTTTATGTTAACAAAAGCATTATGCTCGATTAAAAATCTACACCCATGATAACGAATTCCATTCACTTTATCTCAAGAGACGTCACTGTATAGCAGCAGCATTCTAGGACACTGGGAGATAAAGGGGAAATAAATTCAGTGGTGCTGCAGTGAACGTTTTGTACTGGAATTTGATGTAAATTGAGAAATACAGAACAATGTGGATCTGGGCTTTGTTCAGAGTGTTGCCAAGTACTGATGTCATCTCTCTAATTTTGTTAAAGTTGTTGTCTTTACGAAGATGATTCTCTGTGTTTTTATGTAAGTATGTAATGACGGACAGCATATTTTTCAGCTTCAAAGTAAGCCACTGTCATTACAGCCTTTGCAAATTATGTGTAAGCTTTCATTTGTGAACTACGAGTATCTGCTTTGTCCATTGGCTGTAAAGGAATAAATCAAATAAAGGAAATAATGGAAAATCTCGACTATCAGATGGCAAGGGTGCACGTGTTGAGTAGTGGAAAATGCTGTGAGTGGAAAAGCTCTTTTTAGGTGTTGGAATAATTGTATGTTGCTTGAAGCACACGACTAGAACAGTTTAAACAATTATTAAAGAATGCTGCCAGATCTTATCACTGCAGTCATGCACATAGACCAGTGATCCCCAGTGTGAATGAGGTATGCTTACTAAAAATAGATGAGTGTGACCTTAAACTGCTGGAGAGCACTGGGTGAGTGGTGCCATTTTAGCAGTGCAAAATTATCTCTTGAGATTGAGTTAAAAATGTGTTTAAATGCAACTTTACAAGTGAGTTTAAGAGGAAAAAGAAGTTGCAGGCCTTGCCCAAGCATTCATTAATGTTTAAACAACCAAGCCAAGTCCCACGGGAGCAGCGTAGTAGGAAAGGGTCTGAGATGCGCTTGGGGTGGCTGTGATGCAGCTGCTGAGCAACGCGCACTGCATGTGGCTGAGTCTGGAAAGCATTCACCTTGCACCACTCCACAGGTTCTGCTGTCTTTATGTAACCCTTATTGCATCTTGTTATGTTTTACACATTACTGTTCCAGAGAATATTTGGTTATTTTGTCAGTCTGTCATTTGAAATGATCACAAACATGCTGACATGGCTTTAGTCCATCTTTTGTTCTGAGTTAGTGACCAATTTCCAGTTTTGCACGACACTCAGTGCAAAACTAGTTTTAAAAATCTGTGACTAATATGATAACAGCCTCAAAGTTCCTGTGGTTATGTTAGAAACTGCAGAGAGTACAGGACAGGGACATTTCTTATTTTAAGCAATGCAGTGGCGTCTGAATTGATGACTGGTCCCCAGATGACAAGGAGATGCAAACAGTAGCACAGCTGGACTCACAAGGGGTCCAGTGCACCCCGTTTTGCTCAGGCTCCATGTCCTCAGGCTCTTTCTCCCTGACAGTAGTTCTTCATGGCTGCCAGCTCTCTGGCACTTCTTAAAATAAGTCAGTTAAAAATACTTGATCATCTCAACTCGTATAGGCAAACTGAGCCCCTGTGCTCCTCCACAGCAGCAGCACACGTTTCTTCTGTTCCCCTTCTCCCTCAAATATTCACGAAACATCAGTTTAATTGTGGATGTGATTCCAGCTTTTGGAATTAAGCCTCACATTTATCAAATGATTTCCATCGATGTTCTGTTCTCTTTTGAGCTGTTGAGTAGAAGACACCTCCTGTATTTCTGGGTTTACTGATACATGTTTTCAAAAGAATTATTTTTCCTCTTGATTTTTACTGGCGGCACCTTGAGTCCTCATATGGTTCCACCCCTCTTGGTTCTGTTATTTTTTTCTCCTCCCTCCTGAGTTCTCTCTGACCAGCCAGATTGTGCCCGTACTACTCGGTGCCCTCTGCTCTTAGACCAGGCGGTCATGAACAGCTTGTCTTAGCTGGTGGGGTTAGAGATGTTGTGGAGTGGCCAAGGCTTTGAGGAACACAGTCTTTCACTCTTCACTTAGGTTCAGTCGGCCATGAGAAATCTGCCTTATTAAACTGTCGAGGGAATCAGCAGGTACATTCAGTGAAGCTGCAGTCACAAGGGTGCAGTCACATTTATAAATGCACTGCTGTTTCATGAATAAAAATGTTTAATCCTGGCATATTCATTGTCTTCTTAACAAGCACAGGTACCCATGGGGACAATTTGTCTTGCAGGGTCCTGAACAGCCAGCGGTGAAGGTTTATGGGCATCTTTGCAGATCGTGACCAAGGATGAGCCCTTGCTCAGTTGCACATGACATTTAATTACCCACCCCTCTGTGGTGAGAGTTAAGGCAAGAAGAAAGGTTTAACATCTGTCAGGTCTTTTAATGCCAGAGTTTCTATATTTCCTGGGTTTTGCTTTGGTTTATTCCCTTCTCCCTCGTTCTAGCGATGGAAGCTCTTTTCCATGCAGTGCCTGCATTTTTTCCATGGTCTCTTGTACAACACTTGGCTCTTTGGAGCAGTTCTGCTGTTCTGCTGGTGCTTGCTGGAGGTTTGGAAAGGCTGCGAGGATCTTAGTGCTGACTCTGCCAATTGAATTAATCAGGGCCCCCCAGAAAGACACCTAATGGCTTTCTGAATAATTTCACTTTCTTGTAGTCTCAGATTTAAAATATTGGACCGATATTTTGTGCTCTGAGCTAAGGTAGAAATGTCTTTGTTTTGGGAGTCCATCCGACAGCAATCGGCTGCAAGTGTTGATGGTGGTCTCTGAGACAGGGAAGCATATTTTTTCTTTGCACAATTACTGCATAAGGCTTGGCATCGCTTAGCTAAAATATTGTTTACCACAAATACAAGAAACCATTGTAATCTCAATGGCTTATAGTTAAATTTTACTAATTCAAATTGGTTTTGTGAGTTGGACAAGTCTGACGGTATTATGGTAAGTCTAATTTCTTTAAACACATTTTATCAAGACTGGCACGAGACCCCAAATAAACTGAACTATAGCTTTTCTGATTTTGATGGAAAAACCCATTTTATGCTGTCCAATAATTCTTTAATGGTTTTGAGAGAGATAAAATGATTATTAAACCCGGGTATTGAAAATTCTGCTCACAAAATACTTTGTGGAAAAAAAATGACAAATCTAGTGCCAAAAAAATCCGCATAGTGATATAAAACTGTTTGGTGCTTCCTTCTTTTTCTAGTTTATATTCACGAGAAGAAAATAGGATGAAATAGCAATGAGAGATCAGTTAAAGCTATCAGTACAACCAGTCTGTGAAAAGAAACGTGGTGCAGATGTAAGTAGATTGCTTTTCAGTTGTGAATTAAAGGTAAGTCATACGTCTGGGCTTGCAAATACTCAGTTAATCTTTTAGTCTCTAAAATACGTCTGCTGTAGATGATGCTGAACTTGGTTTTTTTTCCGAATTGTTTTATTGGTTTACGCGCATCTAACCTATTATGGAAATAGCAGGCGTGCTCTGGGGAGCCCCGGCTGGTGTTCCGCTGGCCACGTGCTCTAGGTTGGACCTGGCATCATCAGTCACCTCTGGTGCATGGCTGATCTGATTTGGGGACTGCAGTTACTTTGAATCATTTGTCATCTCTTTTCTCTGCCGGAATGTAATTTTCATGAGAATTTTCTTGAAGAATCCAGTTTGTTACCGAACAGAGAGCGGTTCCTGTGTTTCCTGAGCATGACTCTTGCCACACGCCTTCCTCTTATCCCAGAAATGCTGCTTGTGGCAAGAGGGTGCTTTTAGTGGACCTTTAAAAAAATATCATGTTTAAATAAGAATCGTAGAACTTGTGCAGTAGATGGGGCTTTTGATTGCAGGTGTTCATAATTAGATTAATTTACAAAGTAGATCAAGCCAGTGAAGGAGCTGTGGAAAGCTTACTGGGAGCTTATCAAATTAACTAAGTAGAGCAATTAATCAGACAGACCGTGACTGCTTGGTTTCTTTTTTTAATCATCATCTTGAGCAGTGTGTGATGTTTTTCACCTTCCATTAAAGGCAGTGTTTAATGGGAACCGTGTCTGGTGAGACAGTTTCCTTGTTGTCTCCTTGTGGCACACGTGTCCTGGGCAGCGTCAGCAGTGGCAGTGAGCAGCCCCACCGACGCTGTGCCGCTCTCAGAAATCCGCTGACATTCCCAGTGCACAGAGCAGTGTCCTGGAAGGGAAAAAAATGTACAGCATTCTCTAACAAGTATCTGGGACCTTTGGCTAAATTCCCGTTTGCAGATACTGCAGCCCGGTCAGTGGTGTGCTTGCTCCCTCTGTTAGCACCGGTGTTGTCGTGGCGGTGGTTCCGAGTGGCGTGAGTTCTCATCACAGACAGTTCTCTGCACTCCATAGCAAGTTTGGTGTTGGTGTAGGCCAGGAGAAAGAGTTGGTTTTAGTTCTCATTATTCAGACAGTTTTCCACCGTGAACATTTCTCTCCAGACCCAACCTCCAGAGTTACCTTTTCCTTCTCTTCTTCCAAAGGCCAAACCACTTGCTTTTCCACATTGCCAACGAATCCTAAGGCATATCAGAAAATGAGGAAGCATGAGAGTTAACACTTTTTACACCAAAGCTGGAAAAAAGGCAGCCTAGCTGGATTTGGCAGTGGGTGGTTTCTGCTTTCAGAATTTAGAGGAGTGTTACCATGCGCTGATCTTTAAAGTGATTTTCATTCTTCTTTTTCTGCTATAGAGCAGCTTTCTCCCCATGAGAGAAAAGCTAATAACAAAGTCAATTTTTACTACGATTGCCCTGCCGTTGTGTGCTCACCCAGGACACTCACTGTGACACCCCAGGCTGCCGAGTTCCTGAAGCACAGTGCCGGAGGATGGGCAGCTGCACTAGGGAGAGAGTTTTCCTGGATGTTCACACCCAGAGATCGGGGCGAACGGGTTAACACAGAATCACGGTTGACAGGTTCCAGTGTGAGAGAATTCTGAACGCTTCCGTCAGCATCGCACCGCTGGGGGGTCTGTGCTGAACATGACCTGCATTGCTGTGCTAGTACTGGGAGTACCAGGACTGTTTCATGTTTTCCTTTGGTCTCTCTGAACAAGGGCAAGATACCGGCATGTGACCAATAAGTGAATCGATACAGCTGAGCAAGGCCTCTGCATAGCTTGTGCCTGGAGAGAACCCTGACG
This sequence comes from Cuculus canorus, assembly GCF_017976375.1. Classification (NCBI taxonomy): domain Eukaryota; kingdom Metazoa; phylum Chordata; class Aves; order Cuculiformes; family Cuculidae; genus Cuculus; species Cuculus canorus. Next base: position 510,153 of record NC_071411.1, on the reverse strand, counting down.
TGCGGAACTCGGGGAGGGTATTTTGCTGTGCCTAGGCTTGAATTAGTTGATTCTTTTATCGCTTTGTCACATCTAGGCTGGGTGCTTGTACTGTATTTTGCTGGTAAAATACAGTGTTTTTACCAAAATGTGTCAAGTTCTAAACACACTGATAAGACATGATCTTAGTTCATAAACCTTTATTACTGCTAATTACTTAGAAGCACTGGTTCTGAATTTGCAGTCTGGGGGGGGTTCAATTTATTGCACTACTTTCTGAAAAACGAGTGGCATTTCTGAAGTATGAGGATATAGCAGCTTCCATGTCTACATGTGAGGAACCCGGATGACATGGTTCAAGTATCTGGTAGAAGATGTCACTGAGAAATTCAGATACAGGATCAAAAATATCTGTCTGAGAAGTGTCAGAGATCATTTATCTACTGGTAAGATCAGTGTGTACTTAGTGCTAGTCCAAGGCAGCCCCAGAACTCAGAGCTGTGCTGCATCAGGGGCAGCTTGGAGTTGGAATTAGCTTCTAGCGGGCTTTTGGTGGGGGAGATGAGAGCAGCACCAGGCTGGATGAGGCTGTTCTGTTGGTGGAGGCTTGGCTGCGCTGGCTGGTGCGGCGTGCAGGGGAGAGTGTGGCTCTGTCAGCTTTGCTCTATGCAGTGCCTCGGCCGCGCCACCCCTACGCCTCCAGTGAAAACACCGATGTCTGCAGGTGTCACCCGCCGTCGCTCTGCTGAGAACCGACCGGTGTGCACGAAACTGACTTGGAGAACAGGTAGCTCTTTTCCACATGGCCGAGCGCTCTGAAACTGTTAAATTCTCAAAGCCTTTCCCTGTGGACGTGCAAAGTAGCTCCCTGCCTGCTGTTCTGTAGGGCACTGTAGCTTTCTCTTTGGTGCAGGATGAGCCTGCTCAGCAACCTGAAACGGCCACCTGTCGCCTTCATTTCTTTCTCGATGGTGTAGTAAAATGTTAAAAATATCACCTTGGAAAAAAGACTTGAGAGCTGTAAGAACAGGGAGAGAAATATTATTATGCTATAATAATGATCTATAATATATACTATTATATTTATTAAATTATTTTCATTTCATTGATTCCCTGCCTATATTCCACTGGAGGCAATGTTGTTCTACCGTTCCAAGTGGCAAAGCTCAAGAAGAGGTGATACAGTAATGGTAGTCAATAATCCTTCTCGATCTCGTTTCTGTAGGGCATATGCCATTATTTGTGATTTTGTTTAATCCTTATAAGTCTGATATAACTATTTTTTATCCCCTGGTTAACTATCCTTAAACTTGCTTTCATAATAGCTTCTCTGTAGGATGTATTTTGTCCAGCATCTTTAATCAACGTCATTGTTATTTTTGGTTTGGTAGTTGGGTTTGTTTCTCCTCCATGAAGTACATTATTTTTCTCTGAGAACCTTGATGTCATGGATGAAAAGCTGTGTTCAGTAAAAAGCAGAATTAAAATCCCTTTTTTAATAGTCTGAGGTCTATGGCATGAATACTTATATTTTTTAAAAAACTTACTGTTTTCTATCAAGCAAGAATATTTTTACATTTGCTTAGACACTGCATCAATATTTCCAGAAAAATACTTCTTTTCCTCAAATTTCTTTTTAAATAAAACACAGCCTCTTTGAACTCTGCAGACCTCACCATCTGTTACTCAATTTTCACTCCATAAAATTTTGCTGACATCTGTTTAATCAAAAATATTTTTATAGTCATGAAGAAATTTAGTTCAGACTTGGTATTATCCTGTTTCTGCGCGCCTGCCAGAGAACATGAAAATAATGGACAGGAACCTAGGGAAAAGGAGAGCCCGGAAACAGAGTCTGTCAGTGCCCAGGGCAGTGCTCGAAGCTGGACGTGTTGGTCCTGCGTGTGGTGCGGAGGCGGCTGGAGCACACGACGTTCCCCTGGCCACCATTGTTGAGCAGAGCGAGGCCTGGGTGGGAAAAGCCAGCGCAAAGCGTGGCAGGTCTTCATTCCTTGCCTTGCTGTCCCCACCCACGTACGTTCCTCCTTTATGCATGTTGTCCAGCTGAGGGCCCTCACCCCACAAGCTCCATCGGGTGCTGGGAGCCCTCCTTCCCTGCATGGTCAGCATTAACGAACTGACCTGAGCTGGGGGACAGATGCTTTCGTTCCATCTTCTGCTGGTGTCCTGCCTCTGGACAGCGAGGCACTCTCTGGTTTCCTTGGGTTTCCATCAGGGCGCTCCTGCTGGGGTTTGTGGGTGCTGTAAGAGTCCCTGTAATAGATGCACTGGGAATTATTAGTAAGATATAAGTAAAGGATGTGAGGCATATGCAGTTGCTGCCTCTCTGTCAATCTATTATTTGGTTGTCTGTCAGACTTGATTGGAAATTTTCATCAGGACTGTGGTCTGACAGACCCTTCCCATCTCCCATATGGCATAAAAGAATTAACATGTTTTTCAGCCATAATTTACAGCGTTGGATAACCAAATAATGATGTATTTTTAAATTGTGCCTCTTGGTTTTCATCAGCGTTTGTCAGTTAAATTGGTTTGTTAAGGCATGATATGTTGTACCATGTATTCTAGCTTTTGGAGAAGTGGCAGTGTTGTAGGTTTGCTGTTGTTCATTTTCTCTGTAGCTCTTGGGCTGGCGTATAGGTGGAATTTCTCTTCCACAATGATTTAGCTGTTTACTGCAGATTTATGTTCTTTTGCATGCAAACTGAATTGGTATTAACAACTGAGTAATAAATTTAGAATACTGCTTTTTAATTGACTCTTCAGAAGAATATGCTGATTATCCTGAATTTAATGATGAAGAGCAGTGCTTTTTAAATTTTTCATACAAATCCTGTTAGCTGCACATCTAGTACGTATGTATAATTAATCTGAAGGTTTTATATTGTATTTTTAAATAGTTTTTTGTTATCTTTCTTGAAGAAGAAAGCTGTGCTCAAGTGCCGGTGGGGTGAACCACATAGGGTGGTGGAACCGTGTGTTCATGTAGTCTACTTGTGACAGAAATCGAGCGTAACTCTTTCTTGCGATAGACTGTAACTTTTGAGTATCAAGAAATTTGGAGAATGGAACTGTTCATCTGCATGAAGAAAACGTTTTAGAATTAGAATTCCATAGAACAGAATCAGGTGGCCTCCTTGGCCCCCGGGGCCGCTGCTGGCTCATGCCCGGCTGCTGGTGACCAGTGCTCCCGGGGCCTTCTCTGCCGGGCGGCTCTCCGGCCGCTCTTCCCCAGGCCTGGAGCTGCGCAGGGCGGGTGCGTCCCCAGGGCAGGATCAGTCTGTTGGTGTTTGAAGGACCTCATGAAAAACTAGATGGTAAAAAAGTGAAGAGAGTAAGAAAGATAAGTGAAAAGAAGAAATTAAAGAAAGTATTTTTGGCCTTAAGTTTGTATAAAGTGCAGATGATTGCAGAATGTTCTCTATTATTTTCTTTAACTTTCCGCCCCAGTTTTGGCCACACCTTTTTGTTGGATTTGACACAAATCTGTGAATAGTTTTAAATACAAAGTCTGTTTTCAGGTGAGTTGTTAACTTTTTCTGAAAAGTATTTCCCATTTTTGTGTTTCATGGCCAGCTATAAAACTCTGTGTAAAAAGTGAAGTTTGAAATATATGCAAAAATTTTAAGTGCCCTTTTTCTTTATAAAGCTAATAGAAGGTAAAGTTAGTGGAAGGTATTCACTTTACACTTGGGTATGGAAGAGAATGGGAACGGTTTTATTTTTTTCTATAAGTAGTAACTTCATGGGACTATAATGTCATATTTCTTGATAATACATAAGTGCTTTTACTCCTACATGTACTTTCACAAAATGTAAATTTAGTGAGTCACATTCAAAGTAAAAAGGCCCCGGGAGCTTGAAAGATTATTTTGCTTTATGCAGCAGAAACCATTATTTGATATCAAGTCTTAAAACTTTTAAATCATCAAAGTTACAAAAGTATTGCAATAATTATAGTAAATACCATGAATAAGCTATTCAGTTGATATCTAAATTTAGTTTATGCAGAGAATTAATAGACACTTCTAGTTTACATTTGTAAAATAATTTTAATTGGAAGCAATTAAGTAAAACCACATTGCTTCAAAGTAAATTACTGCTTTCCAAAATGTTTTTAAATCTACGTGTATTCCATTTCTATGTGAAAGCCTACTGTAATTAAAGTTTGACTTGTGTTCCATAGGAAGAGCTGGAAGTCAGTCCAAGGAACCCAGCCATGTAGTTGGATTTACCCAATTGCAGAATTACCAGACTTCTCTTGTTTGCTGCAGGTTTTTTTCTCTCAAGTGTTTGGCACTGCTGCTGTTAGAGCCAGGACGCAGAATTAAATGGGCTGCTGCCTGAGCTCTATTTCTGAATCTATAATAATGTTTATGGTGTTGGTATTGTCTTGACGTTTGATGTATTTAATATTTCAGCTCAAGGACCGAAAAATGCTTCTATAAATGGATCCACGGGAAGAGTTTCTGCTGTAGTTTTGTAACAGTGGCTGTGTTAATTTCCACATTAAATTCCTTCCTTTTATACTAACATGATAGCAGTGTTATTTTGGCATAAATACTTGATGGAAAAGATAGTCTAAGGACAGAGTATTCCCTGTAATGCTTCTTTCTGAGTGCCTTATGACTCAGCCATAAATAATAAAATGCCAGTATTTTGTTCTGGAACAACATCCATGCATAGGAACAATGAACATAAAATACTCTGTGGGATAAGTGGAACTCAGTTTTATAATCAGAATGTTTTGAAGAAACTGAATTGCTTACCCAACAGACAACGCATAGAAGGAGACACCTTTCTGCTGCCAGGAGTAATTATAGAGTGAAAAGGTCCTTACCAGTCGAAAATGGAGTAAGCTGGCCCACACGCCTTGGGCAGCGCACCGACGTAAGAAGACGTTGGGCTGTGTCCCTACCATCTCCAGCTGCAGTGCCACCTCCCTGCATGGGGACTGGCAAAGGAGCTTGTGCAGAGCAGGCGTTGGTAGGAGCAATGGTACAGAGCAGTTGTTTCCACTTGTGGTTCAAATGTTCAGGTCATTTAGAGAACAGGAATAGGTTTTCACGTGAAGAAGTTTGTTCTTTCTAATGGAATTGTCACTGCTATCTCGTCTTCTCACTCCTTAGGTAGCAGATAAAATCAAGTGTATGTTCGTTTGAAAGTATTCCGTGCAGGCGCCTGCGTGTACCAGTAGCAGCATTCAGATCCAGGTGCTGGTGGTGCTCATGTGGAAAATGAATATTGTAAGTGTGGTTGCAAATATCATTGAACTGGCTTTGAAAAGAGATTTTTATAATAATGAGTATGGTTTCCCTCCCCTCCCCTCCTATCAAAAACTAAGAAAGAAAAGAAGAAACAAAAAGCAAGAAGAAACAAATTTGGAGCTGCTTTCATTCTATCGAGTAAGGAACTTTTAATTTCCTTAAAATGAGGGTGAGATTTTTCATCTGTTCCCCTCTGCATTCTCTTAGTGGGATACAGTACCCAGTCTTCTTGAATTCTATCCATATTGTGTTGCTAAAATGAGGATCTCTAAACTCTCAAGAACTGTTCAGTTTATAATGCCTTTGAAAAGGTAGACCTGTATCCACTCTGTTTTTTCGAGGATGACCAGCGTGCTTGACCTGGGAGCAGTGTGTGCATGATGGTGGTGGATGAGCCAGGTACCTGGGTCTGGACTCAGTGTTCTTTTCCTTGTATGTCTTCCTGAATTTGCCTTAGCTGAATATATCTCAGATATACTCACACTCATCCCCACCTGCTTTGCGATGTAATTTACTGCTTAGTACAAGATGACTCGAATTTAGAATATTTGAGCGGAAAAATATTGTGTAAATGATGCTTAGCGATGCTTTCACTAAAATATTATGATTTCTGTGCCTGAAGCCTAATGTGTTGATTTTACATCTTTTATTAAATGCTGTGAGAGTTTTCATGCTTTGACTAGGCCATCACGAAAGTACAAATGCAAAATAGTGATGAAAACCGTGATGGCTTAGAATTAACTTTTATGCACGTTATTTTATGTTGTGTTCCGGCATAGCTTTGGTCCTAAGGATATGCAACTGCTAGAGGATTAAACACCTAACCGTATGTGGATGTCATTCAGTGTAAGCACAAGATGTTGCTTAACGTAAAACCTGCTCCCCAGTTTAAGAAATCATGGTACTTCTATGCAGGATTCTATCCGGACCCTGGGGATTATCTCCTCCAGTTATGAGCTGCTGCCGATATAAAGGAATTTTGAGTTGTGAATGCTGCTGCTATCTCCTGGTATGCTCACCATCTATAAAAGGATTTACTGACCATCTGTAAACATGACATTTAATTAGTTATTGTTATAATTAGGCTATGACAAGCCAGACAGCTATTGCATTATAGTTAGGTTTTGAAGTCGGTAATTAAAATAAGTAATATCCGGTATGTTCGTTGGCAGTAAATGCATCACAGTAACCTGGAGTCAGCAGGAAGACACATTTAAATGCTAGGAACAGTGCAGATGTTTGTCCAATGTAGCGATGGCTGGGAATGGGCAAAAATTGGCTGTTTCCTTCATCTCTTTGTATCAGTCCAGAAGCCTCTGGCTGTTTTCATCACTCTGCCATGTGCAATAGTTTATGAATGAGGATCCTCTGGACTGAAGATTCTCCTCGTTTACTTTAACCTTGGACTTTTTCTCTGTATTACTTTCTTTTAGACTTCGGTCAGGAGATGAGCATTTAAGGAAAACATAACTTCAGGAAGACAGAGGACAAACATCTAGGTGACCACATACTGTTTGCATCAAGACACGTATAAGGCCATTCAGAAACACTTAGGGAAATCAGATAAATTTGTTTAAATTTCCTTTGTGATGGTACTGCAGATCAGTTCATGAGGATGGTATCGAATTTAACTCTCAACATCGTTGGTCACGGATCCGTCTTATAGACTAGTCTTTGCTTAATTTTATATCTGTAATTGTTGGCAATTTAATGCGTTGCACTGTTTATAGATAGATACCTCTTTTTTCACTTGTTCAGCCAGCACTTGTCTCAGTTGGTGGTCTAATGCGATTCCAAGAGAAAATGGTGCTCAATGCGCATAGCAGAGATCTTGCTCTAGTGCAGTTTCTTTTATGTTCACATTGCAAGGCAAAAAAGGAATCAAATATTCTCCTCTGATCACTTGACACTGAAGGAGGCGGCTCACATTCTATTTCCCTTATTTCATCCAGACCCTCCTGGAGGTCTACAGAGGCTGAATTCGGCTTCCTGAATGGAGAAGGGGCACTCGGTTATCTGGCAATATTCTGCCCTCTGTGATACGGACTGTTATGGTATACAGCCGGGGTTTGTTTGGCGTGTCTCTGGGTACATGGGAGTGTGTGCGTTTGTGTTCTGCTTTTCTGTAAGCACCCAGTATTTGACCAGAAAGAATACATAGAAGCATTAATACTGTCATTAAACCTTTATCTTTGATTATTTCAGATTTTTTTTTTTTGTGTGTGTATGTCCTGACAATTCTTGTCCTAAAGAGCCTGGATATCTTCACACCTCTGTTTAAGAATCAGTTGTGCAATTCCGTGCCTACCCTGTGAAAGGCAAACCTCCTTAGAAACATTCTCACCCTGATTCCCATCCTACTCCGTGGATGATGAGCCCTTTTCTTTCAGAGAGAAGAGAAATGGAGGCTTTTTACTTGAAGGAATATGCATACAACGATTTTTTAATGCCTGCGTTTTCTGCATTGGCTCTTGAAATCTGAACTAAAGGAAAAGAAATTATTCCATCCCCTTCCATCTCTTAGAGGACAACTCCAGTGTAATCTCATTTGCACAAGTTGGAAGTCTGGATAGCCATAACATTATCATCAGGTCTCAAACCTCTTTAATGTCAGCGTCCTGACGAAGAAGCAGAGTTTACTGTTATATCAAAACATGCCTGCAATATTTCTCTTTATTGCAATCTTTCCAGACGGGTGGTAACTGGGAAGGTGAGAACCATATGGAGATTCCAAGAAGAGCTAGGTACTAGCACTGAGCACCTTGGAGTGTTTTTCATTACACACAGGAAGGTGAATTATTTCCTTTGTAGGTGCCACATACCTGCTAGAGGATCAGTCGAGCTGCTCAGTCTAGAGACTCTAAAATCAGTATTGTGTAAATACCACTCCTTCTTACATCGGGTGCTGACAGTTCGGGCAGGACTTGCAGTGTCAGCACTGAGTGAACGTCAGCACCGAGGCAGCAAACCAGCCCACTCCTACTTGCTGAATTCAATGTGTTGGTGACGGAACTTCCAAAGTCTTTATCAATTTATATATAACCACATAAAAAGGGGCACACATACATGCACAAATACGTGCAGATATAAAGGCAGCATGCTTTATCACCTACAAAATTATGCCAAATTGTGCTAAAAACATTTTAGCACGTTGTCCTTTGCAGCACTAAGTCAGCTTGTTGAATTTGGGTTTTTTGTTTTTTTCCCCTTGAGCACTGCAAGTATCACAGTTCAAAGACACTCAGTTCAGCTTGCATTGTTGGTGGGTTTGTTGTTCTGTTCTAACACCACTGCTGCTAAATACTCTCGTGTGCCCGTGGCACTCGTTATTTGTTTTGAAATGTTTTTTTCTTTCTACCATATGACTTAAGGCTAGTGATATTTGTACTGAATCATCACAACTCCAAGAAAACGACGGCTCTCAATGGCAAAACACAAACTGTTGTCTGCATCAGAGAGCCTGCTTGAGTGTGCATCGGAGGGCTGCACTTGCTTTGCTGCAGCAGAATTCCCTACCACTTTGCCATCGGTGCCTCGGAGTTAGCGAAACCCTGACTGCTTAGGGAAGAAATTAATCCAGATAGGAATGTAAGATTAAGGATTAGTTCAAATGTTTTTCAGTTTTTAGAGTACAAGGAAGCTTTTTTGATGATGGAACTGTATGTTAAACTTCTAGAGAACCTCATTTCTTCTACTGCTGAGATGTCAGACCCGATGGGCAGTCAGGCGAGGGAGCGAGGAGAAGCAAGTGCAGCAGAAGAGCAGAGGGGAGAGGAGGCTGGCGGAGCTCAGCTCAGGCATTCAGAACATGGGCAGCATGAGGAAAAGTCTCCGCTCCTTTGTGTCCAACACTTCCCCTCTCCACCCTCACTTTCTGAGAAGAGGGGACAGTTGCTGATTTGTAATTTTTGTAATAAAGAATCCTGCAGAGATTTACGGGATCTCACTGCTGAGGGTTTTTTTTTTCATTATTCCGCCCCTTGGTGCTAGGCATAAACTATCCTCCTTTCTATCTTCAGCTCCCCATCTGTTAGCAGAAAGTGATGAGTCTGAAGAAAACTGCTTTGGAAAGTAGGGTAGCTTCCCTCATGGTGAGGAGCTGTGAAAGCTTGACAAGTTCATTGTGACCATTTGACTTCTTTGTCCTCATTGCTAATTATCAGAAAATGGCTTGGTTTTACCTTGTACGAAATATGTGTCTAGCTAGAAAGAATAAATTAATTTCCTTTTCTGGGCTCATAATAAATGCAGCTTGTTGAGATTTCTGTTGCATATGCATGATTTCTTGCTGAGTTTCCAGAGAGAAAAGGATCTCATAAAGAGAAATGTTGCGAGGTGATTCATTCCCGAAACCTAGATTCCCTTCCCGACTTAGTCCGTGCATCTGAGCGGGCGTAGGAGAGGGGAAGATGCAAAGGGAGAAGATGAAATGGCTGAGAACAAGCTGTGAGGAGCTGGCAGCTGGTGCCCTCAGAAACATTCACATCAGATCTGGTTGTGCACTGTCGCAGTCGTCCTTGCTTTCCCCACACCAGTAATTCCCGAGTCCCTGGGCCAGCAGTGGTCACTTTGGCAGGCAGGTAGGGACATAAGGACACCGAGTGCCTGCCAGCAGTGTAAGCAGATGACTGGCCTGAGGGAAAATAGCCCTAAGAAATAGACGGCTGATCTCTGCTGAATATCAAAAAGCTGCTTGGGTATATGACTTGGGGAGTGTCACCACTCTGGGTAGAAAGCTCCCTTTTAATCTTGCGTGTTATTCGACAGCAGAGGAGCAAGCAAGGCGCCCTTAGCTGAGCTAGTCACAGAGGTGTTGGTCTCGAGTTCTTCCTGCTCTTGGGTATGTAACCACTCTACACTCTTAGTTTATGTTTCCTTAGGACTAATTTCTTCTCAATCGCTTGCCATTGCTGCCGTTCGTCTCTGGCTGAGCTATAACTTACTTTTACTTAAATGATTTGAACTGTTGTTGCTGTTGCAGTAGTCCAGAGCACTTTGTATCCGACAGATCAAGTGCCTCGGAGGATCCATAGCTTTCCTAGCCACTACACACTAACCTTGATGATAGTGGAAATCAGAATTGTACTTATTTTTGCACTGAAAGCTTGGATCTTCTCTTGTGATCTCATGTATCTCTTCTTTTTCTGGATTTGCTGTTACATTGTACGTGGTTGCTAGAGTACACTCCAGCCTTTAATTGCAAAAGCTGCTGGTATATTCACCCCCTGTACAGGTTGAGAGTGTGTGAGCTTCTAATCATCCTTTATTGTGTTTTTCGTAATTTAGCTGCATCTTAGTATCATAGTATAGTTAGCGTTGGAAAGGACCTTAAAGGTCATGTAGTTCCAACCCCCCTTCATCACCTGTGTCCCAGAACCGACTCACAGCAACCCTCTTACATAAGCTTTATTCTTATATGAAATGAAACTAGGCTTCCTGCCCAGAGATAAATCGTGGATGCACTCTGACCCGCCTACGTTTCTATTATCTGGGTCTGTATAATCATTGTCTAATAGTAGTAGATAAAAAAGGAAATCATTGCTGAGAGTATTTGCTCAGTGAGCAGGGAAATCCCTTTTGACAGCTGGAACATGCATTGAACCTTAAGGCAAACAACAAAAGTGATGAATACCTCTAGAGGGGTTTTTCCTTTCTTCCTGGCCCTGTAAGGGAGGTCGAGGGGGGAAAGCATTGAGGAAGAATACAATTAGCTGGCAAGATGCTTTATATTGCCTAAAGTGCACGTAAGATTTACTCAGAAACAAATAATCAGTTGGATTATATTTATAGAAATCCAGGCATGGGAGAAATAATTAATCCACACAGTGGTCAAAAGGAATTACTATGTCCATGAACTTGAGTGGTAATTGGTTTCCTTTTCCGTAGAAGATCATAGTGAGTTACTATTTTATTCTGTATCTCTATCTTACAGGGTTCTGAATTAGGAGGCCTGCAGGGTAAAAATCCCATCTTCAGCAATTGTTTTTTCCTTTGTTCCTTTCCCTCTTCCTGCCCCCTCCTGCTTCCCTAACTGCAGCTCCTGTCTTGGCCAGGTAGGCTGGCCAAAATAGCTCCTGCCATCTGGAGCAGCCACTGGGAACCTCATGGTGACTTCCTCTCTGTTGAAATGTCAGCTTGAATCTTCTCTCCCTCGCTTACTGCTCCTTACTTTCCTTTTCATTTTGTTATTCATTATTCAACAGGGTGACTGTGGCGTTTGTGTTGATGTATAGTGGGCATGGAAAATGCTGTGCACAAGAGAGCTTGATGTTCTTCCTCCTCTGCCTTCCCCGTTATCCTGATCCCCATCAGGGTCTGGCTGCTACTGATATGTCATCTCTTTTGTGAGAATTATCTAGCAGGAGGTATTGCGATTATATTTAGTTTCAACATGAGTGCAGAGCTGTCTAAATTTTGTTTTAAAAGATATAAAGAGCATAAACTTCGGACAAGCTATTATTTTTCAATTAAGATGAGGTTTTTCCTATCATTCATAACACATTTTTGCATTTTCAGATGTATAGAATTGCTGAATTTTCTGATAAGCAAATTAAGTGTTGCTTTTTTGTCCACAAAGGTTATTGCTGTCAGTGTGCCATTAGATGGGCACGTCCATGTGGTTCTGTTTTTCAATAAGCTGCACTTGTAGTTGCAGGGTTGTTTGGGCTTGTGCCATGGGATCTTGATGATGAAAAGTCAGGAGCTTATTGAAAGTAATTCCTGCATCGACATAGTTTAGTAATGGTTTTAAGGCACTCTTCTGATTAATCGTATGAATACTTTAAGATGTTCAGGTGGCTGTTGGGGTTAGAAGAGAGGCTGTAGATGGTTGCAGCAGATGACACGAGGCCATTGGCAATGCATTTAGCCGTGCAGATTATGAGCAGGTAAGTCTGTCAGCTTCTCCACACAGCTCTGCCAACAAAACCCAGTCCTTGATTACTTGTGGGCAGTAGTGTTGTAGAGGACTGGAATGTTTAATTGCTTTAATTGACCGAAGAGCAAAATGTTTTAGCTATTTCCATTGCTGGCTTGCACTCTTACGTGAAATCAATCTTTTCCGGGTCACACCTTTCTTATCGGTATGGAATTAGGGGCAACAAAAGACGGTGGGAGGAGGATGCTGGTGAACAGCATTTTGGTTTCCATGGCCACTTTTTGTGTTGAGGTGTTCTTGCTTGGTAAGGGAGCTTCCCAGAGGTGCTTTCACCCACAGAACTTTATTCGTGGCCTTCTTATATGTTCTTCCGAGTCTGACAACTCACGGTCATGACTTAGTCCATAAAGAAATGGGTTTGCTTAAAGAATTAGGAGTGAGACCTTGAGCTGCTCTTGGAGTTGCCTGTAAGAGACTGGATAAACAGCTGCTGTGCCACAGTGATGTAGAAAAGACCAGGTCATCACAGCTGGTGCCATCTTGAGCTGGTGTATCATCTTCACCCCGTACTTCAGCTCCACTGGGGTGATAAACACAGCAGTCCATGCCTAGAAAGCTGGCCGAGGAGCTGCAGTTTCCCAGGAAGCTGGAAGTGGAAGGAGGAGTGGGAAATGGAGAACTGTTTGTGACTGGTGTTGCCATAGCAAGTGGATGTTTCATGTGCCAGCTTGAAATCCACTTCATCTGAGAGCTAAGTTTGGGTATCTTGCTGCCTGCTCCCTGTGACTGCGGCTCCTGCTGGGCACAGCACTTGTCGCTGCCTATGTTAGGGAATGGAGAAACCTCTGCTGCTCTCACTGCGGTGGTGCGGGGCCAGGAGCTGGGGGAGCTGGGCCGGGGCTGGGCAGGCTCTGTTGAGTGCTTGCTAGTGTGACAGTCCTGCAGACTATCACTGCAAAGCCAGGAAAGGCTGCGAGAGATGCTTTTGCCTAATTCTGCACCAAGTGGGTGCCTTTAGGCTGTAGAGCTATAAAGTACAATGGTCACCACAGAAATCTTCTAGTTTTAGGCATAGCATTTGGATGGTTTTCCTCCTCGACGAAGGCTCAGAGGGTTATTTTCTCATTTGCTCCAGTATTAGATTTCTTTGCCCCACTTATTGAGGAATTAACCTTTGTGGAATTAAACAGATAAGTAAATCCTGCAGGATATGGAAGCTGCTTTTTTAATTTTAGGTGCTAGTTTTAAAGGAGGAGGCATTTGGGCAGCAATTATTCCTTGTACAGAGACTCTTCTAAGCACTAGAAATCTGGAACAGTCTTTGTGTTTGAAGCAAATAAAATTTGCCTTTTTTTTTTTTTACTGTGAGCCAGGTTAAATTAATTGGAAAGAAATGAACCTGTTCTTTCTGACTGATCCTTTTTGGCTTCAGAAGGCTGTTTTGAAGATTGATCATTCTGAGCAGGAAATAGGATGGCGTTTTGCATGAAATATCTAAATTATTATTGGTGATCGCAATACCCAAGTCAGGATGATGAGCTTTGTGTAGGGCTATCACTTAGCAGTCTGTAGCAGCTGCCTGAGTAGGTTTTGGTTTATTGGTGTCTTTGGGTAGGAGTCTGAGTGAAAAAATGATTGCAGAATTGCCTCGTGCAGAGCAGATGGTAATGGCTGTAAGGAAGCAGGAGACCAGAAGGCTTTGCAGAGTGCCCGTTAAAATACTTACATGTCGGATTTATTCACAGCCCGCTTTTGCTGTGGATGTGTGCAGAATGTGCTGCTCTAAACACTGACGGTAACAAAAGCTCTGTAGGAGGCCCCGCGACTCTGGTGACTCCACTGCCCACCCTTGGGAGAACAGGTGTGCGGCTGGTGTGGCTCTTGAGGAGCGTGCTCCGCAGGGCAGTGCTGTAGAGTTGAGGCTTTGCCAGTGAAATGGCATCAAACGCTTCCTGCAATCCACAGGACAAAGGCCATCGGGTGGGGTTCACTTCTAATAGCGTTCTTTACAATTCACAACTGAAATGGGAGGAAGACCAGCAGTTTGGAAGTGGTGCCTGTTCATTCTCACTCATGCAGGGAGCATGCAGCTGCGCTGATGCCGTTACTGGGGGGTAGATAAGGAACAGAAAGTGTTGATTTGTTGTTTTCAAATCAGAAAGCAAAGAGGGAAGATGCAACGTTGTAAATTATTACTAATACTAAACAGAATATTTTTTTCTTACTATGGTAGGGCTGCAGTTAGCAACGCACCCTTGGAAGGCTGAGGAGCGCTGCCCTTCTCCAACGTGGTGCTGCTTATTTTGATGGGCCAGGGTGATTTTTTTAAAGGATTAGGTATGTGTAGCCCCATCTGTTTCCCAGTAACTGATTTGTTACATTAGTTTCATACTTTTGCTTTTGATCTCTGTAAATAAGGAAAAATATTATTGCAATCCCATTTCCTTGTGGTAGAAGACAGTGCTGAAAGTCTGGTCTTGTACCATTGAACACTGGCTGTGCGGGTTCATGCATCTGCTTTTCCTCCTCAAGTGGTTTCTCTCTTTTACTTTAAATACGCAGGCTCCTTGCTTGACAAAGACTAGTGTCACTTGAACCTGAGGAGCGTAGGTGTGCCATTGTGCTTCCTCTGATTCCCAGCTGCAAGAACATACTCATCTTTTGAGCCATTGTCATATTTTCCCGCCTGCTCTTCCCTTGACTGCTATAAATTCCAGAATTACACTGTACAAGGCAGGGAGAGCAGCCCAGGGCAGGTCGTTAACAGCAGTACATGCACATGGTTTTGGTGTTACCTGACAGTGCAGTGAAGTGCTGTTTAATTCCCATGAGCCTCTAAGGTGCCTTCACCCAAAAGACAACACTTCTCAGCTGCCATACGTCAGGGCATCTGAGGGCTCAGGAGGACTCAGAAGCTGCTGCCACTCCCAGAGGCAAGATGTGACGGGTCTTGTATGGTGTTTGTGGTTTTGTTCCTCCATGAGAAGTAGCTCCCGGCCTTCCCTAGATCAGGAGCTTAGGGCTTGTGACAGGCCTCTGTTTGGGAATGAGAAATATGTTTTGATATCCATTTTCTCGCTGTCCTTGGGGTGCAGTGAGCCATGTTCACCTCACGTAGTTGGGGTCATTTATTTACGTACGTATTTCCTGTTAGTGTTATTGCATAGAAACTCCTTCAGTATTTATGGCATCATCCCATATCAGCTCCACTACAGTCACCCCGAGCAGCATGGGTAATCCACGTTCCAAAAGCAAGTACATGCCAAGAAAAAAAATTGTCATTTACAACAGAGTTTTCTACTCAAGTTGTTTATTTCATCCAAGCATGAGGTTGGATTAAAAATTGCTTAACACTAGTGTTGGAGCTGGCTGCTAATGTCGTGCTTCGGTAATACTGACAGCTGAGCAAACAGTGCCTTTTGGACACAGCCCCTGCTGCACAGTGGGCTTCTTTACATCACTTAGCATGGCGGTTCTAGAAAGAATTCCTGATCGGTGTGACTGGGTGTAACGTGTTTTGCTGCCGAAATGCAGATGCTTCGAGGTAGAAGGTACTTTCTAATATGCTCCTGCTCGGGGACCAGTGTCCCTGCGTGGGCAGTAGTCGAGGCACCTCAGAGTCTGACTGCCAGCACCAGCTGGAAACTGGTGTGGCGGGATTTCTGTATCCTGGGTGAAGCCTGTCGTGCGAGTGCAGGTGGTTACCTTTAGATGGGCTGAGATGATGGGCTAGGAAAAAGGCCAAGGTACTTCCTCATAAATGCACACGATACCCTGAAGAAAGGCAAAGAAAGCCCCTCCTGTTCATCACAGGGGATTCAGACACTCTGCACGTTGCAGCACTTTGGGAATATCTTACACTTCTCTGTGTGAGAGGCAGGCTGGATCCTGGCCTCCCTTCTCTTTCCCCAGGCTTTTGGCAGTCGTTAAGAGCTCAGGAGCAGAGCTTTGTTTCTTCTATCTTTACTTTTTTTTCCCCCTCTTAACTATATTTAGGGTGTTTTCCTCCAGGATTTTACCTCCATTATTTATATATATATTTGAATTTTCTTCTTTCCAGCTTCAATTCTTGCAGCACCTAAATCAAAATGGCCCTATTATAAACTTACAGTCAGTTTGGTAATAAAACAACTTAATAGTATTGTATAAACATTTCTTCCAAGGAAATTTGTTTTGAGTGAAACCATATGCACATGTTAATGGGAAATACTTGTCACACTTCTGTTTTTCTGCCATCTTTTGTATTTGTTTTCAATAGTTATTAATAGCATCCTTCTGAAACTTCGCTGAGGAGAGAATACACAGCAGATTTTTTTTAATGCTGTAACTGGAGAACAACTTAAAATGTCTTGGATGTGATTCCAAACAGAGCTGAGGGAGAGCAAAATAATGTGTAGTCCCTGCTTGAGTACATAGCTGTAATTACACTTGGGGACTTTGCTGATGTTACAAAAACCACTAGAGCAAAACCCCATCAATAGAGAAATTCTCAGTCTCTATTTTCAATGTAAATCAATCTGTAGGGAGTCTTCCCTGTGGAGCTGCTTCTTCAGAACTTGATATATACCGATCTCGTTTTGAGTTCCCAGCTCTGCTTCAGAGTAGCTGCAGCCGTGGGTTGTCCTGCTTCCCACCTTGCCCCTCCAGTAAAACAGCCACGTTACAAGGGTGGTACCTTTGGGGGGTTAAAACTGTTGAGTCCTGACAGGTGTGGACTCCATTCCCTCCCAGCATGACACTGCGTTTTGTGTATCCTGTAAATAGTGCCTCTGTAGAAGATGTGCTTGGCAAACAGTGCTCGCCGGTGCTTGGTGTCTCCCACCTCAGTCGCCTCGGGTGTTGAGCGTGGATGATTGTTTGGCTGTCAGCAGTGGCTGTCCACTTGATTGCAAAACTATTGCTTCGCTGTCAAGAGGTTTCCACCCAGCTAAGAGGCAGTGGTGCTGGCGCAGAGGTGCCTATCTGGCTGTGTTCTGCTGTGCGAGGCTGCCGCCAAGGCTTCTGTGTTCACAGCCACGAGGGACGTTGGCCCAGGTCAGGCCAGCTGTACACAGACATCCCCAAACCTGGCTCCTGTGTGGCAGTGATTAGCTCAGAGATCATCCAGTTGAGCAGCAGCATCAGAGTTGTCTCGTATGTGCATTGTGTGATGGGTTCCTTTACTGAAATTCCTCTGGCACTTCCACGTCCAGTCACAGGGTCTTGGAAGCTCTCTTCATGCTGCTTCATGGTTCAGCCATCAGCATTTTTGCATGAATAGCTTGGCTTTGCCCGCTGCCTTTCCTGGTTACGGGGGATTCTGTGGAGCCCTGGTTGCAGCTCAGCTCCCCGGAGGGCTCTGCTGGCCATCCTGCTGCAGGCGGGGGAACACAGTGCTCCTCCTGCTCCGCTTCCCAGCTCCTAACTGGCTGTGTCCTAAAAGCACAGGCTGCCTGTAGGATCTCTGAGCAGCTTCATTTTCAGAGGATTCTCTTTATGGAAGGTGTTTTGGAAAGCTTACTAATACCTACTGGATTTTAGGCTATCCGGATGCATCTCTCCAGCTGACTGTCCTCATGCACATGCCTACAGCAGGTCTGCACAGTACCCTTCATGGAACAGGGGAAAAATGTTCATAGTATCATAGTATAGTTAGGGTTGGAAGGGACCTTAAAGATCATCTAGTTCCAACCCCCTGCCATGGGCAGGGACATCCCACTGGATCAGGCTGCCCAAGGCCCATCCAACCTGGCGTTGAACACCTCCAGTGACGGGGCATCCACAGCCTCTCTGGCAACCTGTTCCAGTGTCTCACCACCCTCATGGTGGAGAAATTCTTCCTAACGTCCAGTCTAGATCTGCCCCTCTCTGGTTTATATGCGTTCACCCTGATCCTGTCCCCACAAGCCTTTACGAATAGCCCCTCCCCAGCTTTCCTGTAGGCTCCCTTCAGGTCCTGGAAGGTCTCTCCTTCCTGTTCCTTCCTGATATAGGGTGTTTACCTAGGTGTTTATTTCTAGGTTTTAATAATTTCTGCTCATGTTCCTGATAAGGTCTCAGGGTTACCGGTCAGCATTACCCATGTATCCACTGTAACGTTAAAAAATGAAAATACCCGCCTTGGCCCAGCTCAGCTGCTCCGGTCTGACTGCACTGGAAGGGTCTTTCCTTTGCCCGTTAGCCGGCAGGTGCTGCTTGGGAACGGCAGCTTGATTCAGGCTCAGTGTACTCTGCCTGTTAGACGCAAACCTATTTTGATACAAATCATTACTGAAGTCCAAAATGTGGCTGAAGCTTTAAGCTATCGTTAGTTTTGCTGGGGTTTAATCTGTTGGATTTTATGCTCTTGATACCTAACAGATTTTTTCCCCACATCCTCCTCCTCTATTTCTTTGTCATCCTGCTTTTACATGCAATATTCTTTTCTGGTTTGTTTTTTTAACCACGTTTCTGCCCAGCTGGAGAGTTTTACGTGTTCCTTGCTGTCAGATTCCGTTGCTCAGGGTTTTCAACAGCCCAGTCAGTCCCTGGGAAGCTCTGTTTTCCATCACGAAGGATAGGTGGCACTCTTGCTACTCCTGTGTGGCTCCCTGAAATAAATCAGGTGTATGTACGCTCTTAGTAAGGCTTCTTTTTATAGAGTAAATAGTTTAGAGAGTGTTCTTGTACCTTGAAGAGGATTTCATTTTTATTTCTTTAAAATATGAACACATACTTAACTTGTCTGAGTCTGGGGCTGGTTCACGGTACTCTCTAGGAAGAGAAAATACGTTCCCTCTAAGAAGACCTCACAAATAAGTGCTCAGCCAGATGGCATTGGCTCCTTTTGCACAGATATATTTTTGGCTTTATGTGTTTTCTTACCATTTCATTAGGCAAAGAAGAAAGCCAACAAATCTTTTAATGTCCTTTTAAATCTAATTATTAATACCTTTATCTGTAGTACTTCCTTGTTAGTTCTGTGTTCAGTATGGAGTTCATCTGGCATGGCAACCCCAGCACTGTGGAAGGGAAGGAAATGGCACGTTAGCAAGTGCTAAAGCTGGTCAGTGTCCCTAGATTTATGAATTGGTTGTAGAATTGTGTAGGGTTGTGAGCTGCAGTTTTCTTTTATAATCTAAAAATCATGAAACATGGAAAACTGCATGCTGGGTGAGGTAGGACATTTTGGATTGTTTCTATAACTTGTCCCAGCTCTACAGAATGCTTTCTCCTTCTCTTACCGAGCACACAGCTAGCACGTGGTTACACAGAGATTTTTTAACCTTGGTGCTTGATTACTTCAAATCAAATCCGTTTCGTTATTACTTCTGGCTGACAGCTTCGTATGGTCGAGGTAAAGCGACTGGGTGACCTCAGCCCGGTTTCTCTCGATCCATCTGACGATCCATCTGACAATCCATTGATTCTGTTATTGCTCTTCTGTCCAAAGTCTCTTCCGCATTAATATCTCTTTGCAGACTCTTCACAGGCAGTCGCAATTGAAGCCTTTGCAGTGGAGCCACTGCCAACTCCTGAATGTCCTGCAAGGCTTCTTTTGCCATGCAGTTCAACTGGAAAATAAAACAGGTAATGTAGAGGGAACTGTGAATGGTAAAGGAGAAGTTCCTTATAGACAAAAAATACATTGGTGTGATTTTCATCGAACATCCAGTAATAGGTACGACCACCTAACGTCACGCCTAACATGCCGGGCTCTTCAATGTGTTTCTTCAGTGCTTTCATTTTCATGAAGCCCAGAAGGCTGAACTGTGGCTGGGACACTGCCTTACAGTATAAACTTAGCTGAAAGAAAACTGCTTCTCGGAAGAGTTCCCAATCTAATTTAGATTTTAGACATCTTCACTTGAAAATATTTAGTTGGTATATATGCACTGGGAAAAGAGTGCTTGATTTTAATCGGTGATTGGATTCTGCAATTAAAAATTGATTAACAAGTTGTTTTGTTTTAATGGATGAAGAAACATTTTATAACTTGGCAGTTTATGTTACAGTTTATATTTTTGGTGTCCTCCCTTGTAATACAGGCTCTTGTATTACTCATCCCTGCCTCTCTTCTGCAAAGGGTGGTTTGGTTTTGTTTTCTTTTTTTCTCTTTTCCTAACAATACCCTGACCTGTTTGAATTGAAGAGTACTAAATAAAAATCTGTTTTGAGGCAGGAAGTTTTTGTGATGACTTGGTTAACATTTAATTTTACTTCCTAATGCCAGATCAGCTTTCAAGCTATTAGAAGCCATTAAGGCAAAGTATTCTATGTGGTTGGTATAAAATGCAGGTCCCAAATGGTGGTGGTTTTTGAAGTTCACACTTTTTGCCCAACTGTGGGAGTACCAGCATCTTTGAGAGATTCCAATTTTGGTCCTTATTTAGCCTTGACATTTAACGTGCTTGACATTCTGATTATTTTACACCTACCTAACTTCTTCAAGCTTGAGGGATAATGACAATACTTTGAGCAGTTGTGAAGGGTAGCTGTATGTTATTAAGCAGGTACCACACTACAAGTGGAAGGAGAAGATTTCTAAGCTAGTTCTAGAATCATTTGGTTTGTGTTGCATTATCTTGGGGTCATCTGTGGTTGTTTAGCTGTGCAGCTCAGTTATCTGGTTTGTTGCCAGGAAGATAAAGCCTTCCTAATATTTGTTGTCCTTTTATTTACCTCTATGTTTGTCTGTGTGTATGTAGATACATAAAAAATACATAACGCTGGACTGCATGCTTACGTTGTTTCCTTTGTGACCTGGGGGTGAGGCACTACAGTGATAGAATCATAGAATCATAGAATCACCTGGGTGGAAAGGACCCACTGGATCATCGAGTCCAACCATTCCTAACACTCCCTAAACCATGTCCCTAAGCACTTCATCCACCCATTCCTTAAACACCTCCAGGGAAGGTGACTCAACCCCCTCCCTGGGGCAGCCTCTGCCAGTGCCCAATGACTCTTTCTGTGAAAAAATTTTTTCTGATATCCAGCCTGAACCTCCCCTGGTGGAGCTTGAGGCCATTCCCTCTTGTCCTGTTCTGTTTTGATAGAACAAGATGAGAATGTTCTTTCTTCTAGTCTGTCTGGTGTGGTGTTGATGTGTTCAAACACGGAGCACTCGTGCATCCAGCAGGCGCTCCCTGACTCGCAGAACCGCTGCCTGCAAGTGCCGTACACCTTCTTGAGCATCTCTTATGAAACACGTCAGAATGTCCTTTATTCGTGATGACGTACATCATCATGTTGACCTTCAGAGCGGTCAGTTGTTCACTTCCAGCTTCTTCTGTTACGCAAGTCACATGTGGGGAATCTTTCTCCGCAGCCCCCTTCCTCCCTCCAGCAGACACGCTAGCAGAGGCGGTGCATGCTAACGAGAGGCCAGCAGGCTACAGCACTGATGAGTGACGGGAGAGGGACTGGTGCGACTGAGACACGTAGTTCTGAGCTAAGAATATAGATCTTTGGTCACAGAGTTAGGACTTTTAAATCACGTTGTTTTGCTGCAGAATGTCTGTAACCATTTATGACACTGCATCTTTGCTCTTGCATCTGTTCCTCCTGTGCGGTATCCTTTAGATCCATCCTCATTTGTTCTATTAATTTACTTAATTCTCTGGGGTTTGTCAACTCTAATTATCTCCTTTCTTTCTTCCAGTCTTGAAATCAAGATTGATGAACCAACACGAGAAGACCCAGCTGGGTATGTGACTTGGAGCCCTGTGGATGAAGCACTCATTCGTTTTCATAACACAACAGCGCGGTATGTTGGTTTTTCCTTTTCTCCCCAAAATTACAAATCCACTGTTGTAACTTAATAGAAATCCTAGAAAATTGAAATGGAACATTCCCGAGGAATTCAATTCTTACTGATCAACGAGATATTCATATTTGGGTTACTGACACCATCCAAGGAAACAAGAGTGCTTTGCTCACTTTGCTGTGCCACCAGTCAGAGATTTCTGCCACATAACAATGCTGCTTGTACTTTCCGTCACTGAGGGAGACCTGCCCTTAATTTAAAGCCCCATCTGCTTTCTCTGACCATTATGTTGTATGAAGTGTGACAAATGTATGGTTTGCACTGCATCCGTGGTGGCTTCTGTTATTATTTAATATCATGAGCTTTATTGTATAAGTTAAAACTTAATAAAATTCAATTCTTAGGTCTAGGTCAAGGGCTGAAGTCCGTGTCTCCGTGTGCTATGTGGTATGAATCTCATTCTTTTCTTTTGAAAATTCAGTGTCTTAACAGTGAGGAGATCTTATCATTTCTGTAATTAGATGGTGGGGTGTTTTAGTTGTCAAGTTTTGGAAGCAAAGAATTTGCATGATGTTCCAGCAGGAATCCAAGTGACACTCTTGGGTACAGGGCAGCACCAGATTATTCAAAGCGTTTCTTTTGGTACAGCGGCACTAGGAGTCAGGCCGCTTGCGTTGGCTGAACCTTATAAATGTTAAAACAATGTTGCCCAGCTTGCCCTGAATGAACGGAAATTCCATTATTTTTAAAGTGAAAAGAAAAAAGTGGTACTTATTCTGTTTTTTCTGTTAAATAGGAAGTGGTTCTAGGGATTTGTGAGTGGTGATACAATAAATGTACAATCTGTATTTTCATTTATTATCTGTCTTGTCACCTAAGGTTCGTTAGACAAGAAGGGAAAATGAGGCATAATATTCAAAGTATTATAGAAAAAAAAGGGACCTAGGACTCACTGCCTACTAAATCAAGTTTTGGGCTTATGAAATAGCAGAACCAATAGAGAAAAATAAATAAGTGTTTACTCTTAAATAGTTTTGTACAGTGAAGTGTAAGATTACTTTTAATTTAAAAAATTACAAGGAGATGTCTGAGCAAATTTGCTTTATGACAGCAATAAATGCAGTCCCAGCATGGTAATGACATTGGTTGGCAAGTTCTTGGGAAAGAAAAAGAATCATACTTGTCTTTTTTTAGCGAGGAGACAGAAGCATACTAAGAGTCCCCCATGGGTCTAGGAGTCTGTTTGTAGAACATGTTCTCCTCTGTTACCTGTGCCCAAGCGAATGGCTTTGCACTTGATAGAAAAACCACAAAACAATTAATAACTGCCCAGATACGAAGGCTTTACGTTTTTCCCATGAGCAGTTAAGGAAGCTTCCCATAGCATAGGGCAGCATTCTGCTCGTGATACACCCTGCTGTGACTTGAAAATATTTTTGAAAAGTTGAACATTATTAAAAAGACAAAAAAAATAAAGGAATAATTGTCTTGTTTTGGTAATATTTTTTTATAATTTTAAAAAAATAATTATTTTATTTTTGTGTGTTGAGGTGATTTTAATTTTGTGTTTGCTCTCTATACTTCAATTGGCTTCACTGTTGGCCAAGCAGCTGCCTTGAGGGCTGGCACCTGCTGGTTTCTCCTAACAGAAAGTGCACCCAAAGGTGTATTTTGTTAGCGTGACAGCAGGTTGCTGAGCATTATTCCCATGCTAACATGTAGAACCTTGGTCTCATGAAGGAGATGTGTTAACCTTTGCTTTTGTCACTGTATTTCACAGGCGACGTGCCAAGTCTGCCTTGACCCACACAGTGTAGAGGTCACCTACGCCAGTAATGTTAATGCCTTTCTTGAATGGCTGTTGGTACTTCCCAGCTTTTGCAGCAGTGCGTGATCTGTTGCACTCCCTACAGCTCTTTCCCCAAGCCGGAGAGTCTGTCAGCAAAGCCAGCAAAACTGGAGAAGGGTTTGTGACTGCTCCAAGAGGAAAGGTCCCTTGCCATGCTTCCCTGGTCAGCCTGGCTGCACTGGCTCCTCATGGCTTTGTTCCTTACATGTCTCTAGTATTCCAGGATACAGGGTTTGAGTTTTTGGGAGTCCCAGTCCTTGGCCCTGTCTGTGTGGATGGACTTGGTGACTTATTCCTCGGCCCCATTTTAGTGCTCTCTCTTCGCAGATGTCGGTGCTTCAGCACAGAATGAAATGATGCTTTGCTTTTTCTGTATGAAAGCAACACATGGGCTGCAGCCAGCAACTGAAACTCACGAAGTGTTTAAGGATGTGTTTAAATGCAAGGTTTTATAGAAAATGCGAATGTATTACTTACTACTTTTCATTTGATTCTCATGATAGGTTTCTGGAGAGTGCTTTGAGGCTTTTTTTTCTGGCGCTATCACTCTTTGCCTTCATGCTTATGCTGATTTGCCTTCTTTGCCTGAGCCCATCACACTTGCTATCAGTAGCTCCAATTTCCTGCCACCTGTGGTGGAATGCATTTCTTCATTATGAGCTTTTTGCTGCTTCCTCAAGTTTTACTTTTCATTAGCTGCTATGGAGTTTTTACACATCATTTGCTTGTCCCGCAGAACTTTATCACAGGATAGATAGGCGAATTGCTGCTTCTACTTCACATTGGCCCAAATCACTGAGTGACAGCTCCTGGCGCCAGCGCTGGACGGGCACTACGTTTAATGGAGGAGGAT
Source organism: Cuculus canorus (assembly GCF_017976375.1). Taxonomy (NCBI): domain Eukaryota; kingdom Metazoa; phylum Chordata; class Aves; order Cuculiformes; family Cuculidae; genus Cuculus; species Cuculus canorus. The sequence goes on along the minus strand of NC_071411.1, from coordinate 485,580 downwards.
TTGGTGAAAGGCTGGGTTCATTTGGTTTGGGTTTGTGGTGGGATTTTATTTTTTCCCTTCCCTTCAAGTGAAAGAGGGCTGAGAGGCCAGAGCTCAGTTCTGAGGGCCTGCTCTGAGCTGGGCTGCACTATAGGAGAGATCGCTACTTTTTATCATTAATTTGGTGAATGTTTTCTTCATGTCATTTGCAGTAACTTTACATCTCTGTTTTAGAAGTTATTATATTTTAAAGAACCTCTTAAAAATGAGAATGTAAGCAGGGGTTTACCACTCCCTATTAAATCTTCATGGCAGTGATATACTGTGAGTCCTCCTGCCCGAATCAGAACAGAAGATTCTGTGGGGTTGTAGAATTACACCTACTGCTGGCTTTATAAACACAAATATGTATCTTAATGTTGTCCATTAGATGGACTTTTCCACACTCAATTTAAAAACCTCCTTTTTACCACAGGAACAGCTGTCCAACACCTTGTCTATAGTAGGCAGTTTATTCTCTCCATCAACGTCATCTTGGAACAAGGATAAAAGCCATGGCAACGTTAGTGTGACAGAAACAAGCATGTGTGTATATGAAGGCAAATGTAAAGAGCACTGGATTCCCAGTGTCCCAAAAGGGACATGGTAGCTGCAGATGTATAGCTTAGAAACTGTCCGAGGCAAGAGAAGCACTTGGCTTGTTTCTCAGTGTCGAATTCTGTGGAAGCAGCTGGTGTGAGCTGGGCACCGGAGATGAAGTGGCATCGCAGGTGAAAGTGTTCATCCAATGTCTGCCTGTGAGGCTGCTGAGGAGTAATGGCTGGTGAAAATAAAAAGCAAGGAATCATTTTCTGTATTCTTTATTGATACTTTTATCCTTACTCTTTCTAACCAGTCCTGGCCCCTGGGATATAAATTACAGCTTGAAGGGTGATGCCTCCATGTTAGTCTCTGTAAGTGGCTTGTGCTCGGCAGGAGAAGCCTCTTCATGCAGCAGTCCATGGTGCAACTGAAAAAGCTGTGGGAATGACCTTGGTGGGTCCCCCCCAGCTCTTCCAGTTCCTCTGTCTCTTCCTGGGATGTGATGCCAGCCTTACACTCATCAGCTGGGGCCAGTCTCCCTTTCTTTCTTTTTTCTGTGATTGTTAAGGGCTTTGTTTTGTGTTAATCTTTTGTCAGACTCCGCCGCTGAGGAGTTCTTCCTCTTCCCATTATCCCCCGTGTCCCCAGAGAACTGGCGCACAGGCTGGAGTAGCATGATTCATCACTGTGAACGTCTCTTGTTAGTCTTGCTGGGGAGATGGCTCTGAGATGGAACCCAAGTCTATGCTCACTGGGCAAAGCCTTTGCTTTCAACAGCTCAACTCTTTTCTTTTTCCTCTCTTTCTTATAAGAGTGCATGAGTTTCTACCTGCCACTGTGCTTTAGGGATGAGATGAAAGTACAGCATGTCCTTGACAAGGTGCTGAGGTTGCAGGTGGTGCTGAATCTTTGTTTTCTCATACACTTATTTTCAAATGCCAGGAAGTAGCATTCCTGAAAATTCAGAAGGGCAAAGAGTCCTGTACAGTTTCTGACAAGGGCTGGCAGCAGGTCCTTCCTCTGTGGGAAGAGTTTTAGTAATAAGGGAGCTTCTTGTTTCTGGAGCCAGTTCACGAGAGACATTCTGGATCAGAAGTGGCATTTGAAACAGAGTTTGTGATGATCAGAAGTGGGTCACCTCTAATCACTGGAGAACCATGGCAGTGGAGGAGACAGTTGGTAGAACTTGGCTTGTGGATTTTGCATCTTATTGGGCTTGCCTTTTGTGAACACACGTGGTGGTACGTGAGCAGTCATGGAGATAGGTGCAGAGCACAGGTGTGTGTGGCTCCAGGTGAGCAGCGCCCGCAAGGCGAGCAGTGAGGCATTGTTTGATGGGGTTGTGAAAGAGAGAAGAGAAGAGAAGAGAAGAGAAGAGAAGAGAAGAGAAGAGAAGAGAAGAGAAGAGAAGAGAAGAGAAGAGAAGAGAAGAGAAGAGAAGAGAAGAGAAGAGAAGAGAAGAGAAGAGAAGAGAAGAGAAGAGAAGAGAAGAAGGACACCCCCCCAAGAAATCCAAGTAAGGAGCCAGCACAACTGTTTTAGTATTTTAGAATAGAATTAAGGGATAGCAAATTGGAATTTGTGAAGGCTAATGTGGAGGAGATTGCAATAGTTATGATGTGGGATTATTAAGGATCAGAGAATTTTCTATCATGCCTTCATGGAATTTGAATTAGTTTTGATAAAATATGCAGTGGTAAAAGGAAAGGAAGGAAACAAAGAGAAGGAGAAAGGAGGAGAAAAGGACATGGTGCAAACCTGAAAAAAGTTTTATTGCAGACTGCACATGAAAGAAAAGTGGCAGGAAATCCCCTGAAATCATCATAAGCATTTTGAATATTGAGAACATAAAATTAACTTTAATCCACAGGTTTTTTTGCACACACATGCACAACATGGGGTGTGTGTGTGCCTATTCAGACACAGACTATTATCACTCACCTCCAGCCAAGGTGCAGTGAAGATTTTGTTGCAAGTTTTAAAACTTATGAAAAGCTCGCTTGTTTTTCATCCAGAGTCTCATTTTAGTCCTTTGATTTTGCTATAGAGGTCTCAACCCGTGTGATGGTGTTACATGTTTTTTCATAAACTTTGTGCATAGCAAGATTTTTCTTGATTCTGCTGTCAAATGACAGAGGTAATTTTCATACTATAAATTAAAGAAGCGTCATTTAGATATTTTTTCCTTGCTTTACATTACCACATTGCATTGTGCTTACAAAATGCTTTCTTAGTATAAAACATTTTAAAGCTTTATGCAGTGGCGGTTCAATCCCTACGTTACAAGGAGCTGGGAACCGATACGAATGATTCACTTTGAACCACTATTTTGGTCATGCACTCATCAGCTTAGGTACGACTTTACATCAGATGGGGGCAATGCTAGTTTATATACCTCCTGACGCACAGTAGAGAAAAACAAGGCAGGAGCTCTGGGGTGGTGGCGAGTGGTGATCAGGGAGCTGTGACATGGAAGAGGTTCTATGGGCAGTCTCAGAGCTCACCTGGGCTTCCAGCCGCAGATGTTTGTGGTGCCCCAAGAGAAAATGCTCAAAGTAGCTAAAATAATATTCAAACTGCACTGAGGCATTATTGACCACAACACCATTCGTAGATTTTGAGTGATTCTGCAAGTCGGGGGTTTAACAGCTCTTTCTAACAGATCTTTTAACATTTCATTTTTGTGATTTTTATCTTTTTCTAAAGTAGCCCTTTAACTTGTAATCAGAAATAAAAGGAAGTTCTCCCAGAAGAAATGCATAGTATTTCATGCAGACTTTCTTACAGGCAGAACTCCTGTTGCAAAATGACCCATATCTTTACTGCAACTGATTTGGAAGAGTAAAAGGTCAAAAATCTCTTAATGTTTTTTTTTTTAAATCCATGTGTCAGCACAGTGTGTTTCAGAAAGCCTCTTGGGACTCTGTAGAAATTGCATTTTTCTTTGAATTTTAATATTATACCTAGAAAGGATTAGGTGATATTCATTTTGGCTAATGGCCAAAGGGTGAAATAGAAAATATTTTTAGAATGGAAGATGCATATTGGAAAAGACACAGACTCAGAGGAACACAGTGTGAGGAAGTATTTAGGGTTTCATAATCTTATGTGAGTGATGTAGAAACCCACTCGAGCAAATTTCTCCCTGCTAGGCTAAATCTCCATGTTTTGTTCACCATTAGTTGGTTAGTGCAATATTATTCATGACCTTGTTCCCTACAGAAATGTATCTCACCAAGCACAGTATTGTCTAAACAAAAATAGAATTTCCTAGAAAGCAATATTTAGCCTTTGATTTGTTTACTCATTCTGCCTTTCCATCACCTATTCTTTCTCCAGAGCTGCTCCCTGTTGGTAGTACCCATACAAGACCACAGACTAATTTCATTGTTTAGGAATTTGTGCAGGCTGCTGCTCAGTCTCGTATTTTACACTATGTCTATGCAGTATGTAGTGTTCTTTAATTCAATTTAAAATGGCTTAACTTTGAACTACTCATGCTCAAATGCAGGAGAAGCTGTAAGAGCTCACTCACCTTTTCCCTGTGCTCTGCCCGGAGTAGCTCATATGTTCCTCCTGTAGTCTGAGGGTCCTTTCCGTCTGATCTCCTCAGTGGCACTGAAGCCAACACTGTAAGCAACCTGTAGAACCTGTATCCAAGCAGAAAAATCAAACAAGACAAAAATTCATGCAGTTCTCCAATCGCGAAATTGGTCTGAGATAAAGGAGCAGTGTGACTCTCACAGACATTAACGGGGATGGCAAGGGGTGTTTGTCACTTACGGATGAGAAATCTGAGGGTGCAGAACCGTGAGCAAATACACAGCTCGACATGCAGAGGTTAACTTTGTGATTCTCACCAGGCCTCATCAACTATGATAATTACTTTTGGCACCTTTGTGTCTAGGCCTAATTCATCTTGCAAAGATAAGGTAATAATTTACCACTTAACCTCATTCTTCATGTGCCAAATAACACAATAGCGCAAGAAAAACTTAGGCATGCAAGTTGGGAGCGAAGAATGGAGGCCAACGTCTTGGGCAAAAGCAATATTTGAAAGGTGAAATAGGCAGGATAGGAGGAAATTTCTACCTCAAAACAAGTCGTGCTTTAGCAACGGGTCTTGCGTTAGGATTTTTGCTTGGTGACCTGAGATTTGCTGTGGGAAACACGTGCAATTCTCCAGCAAACATTTGTGGATTTCCAAAGAGGACATGGTCCAGGCAGGATTGCTGCCCCGCCAGCGCCATTTTATGGTGAGCTCTATAGGGTCGCATGCTTCTAGTTAATTTTTAGTTTTGTACTGATGCTCAGACACACTTTGTGCAAATATGCCCTGGTCCAGGCTGAAAAATCCCAAACCTGAGACAGTTTTTAGTGTATTTGGAATAGGCATGGCACAAGTTAGTCTAGATAAAGAGGGGAATATTTGAGAATTCCCCAGATAAAAGAAACTGCAGTTGCAACTTGGCATCTGCTGGGGAGATCTAACGAGTAGTCGATAGCTGTCTTGATGCTTTCTCCATTAACTCCTGTGTGTGAGCTATATTTACAGTTGAATAATTGTTTGTCTGTAAATAAAGCTATTGCAGCTTTCTTTCCCTCTGTAAGGACAGTTTTTGCTTAATTATGTAGAAGAGCAATGTGTGGGGAGCTGGGGAATGTTCATCTTGTGATTCATTTTAAATTTGCTTCCTGTGTTTTTGCTACTCGCCACACTTAATTGTGTGGCTTTTTTTTTTTTTTCCTTTCTGCATGGAAGAATATGCTTTCTTTGTGTTTTTCATTTCATAGCTGACATTTTCAGTCTTTCTAGAGAACTGAAGAAAGGTGAACCATCTCTTCTTTCCCGGTCACCTGAGTGGGATGATACACTCCTGTCATTTCTCACTGTGGATGTTTGAACAGCTGGGGAATTGCTCTAGAGTTAATCGTATTGTGGCTTTCTTAGGGAGTGATAGAATAAAGATCATGAATTAATCGCTTCAGTGGACCTTTACTCCTCTCACGGCAAAGTTTCACGATACTGGAAGCGCTTGGTATTGTGTCAGTTCCCCAGAAGCAGTCATTATCACCTACACACTTGGTGTCAGTGCTGCTTTCTGAAGAGATGAGTGCCTTCTCCTCCTCCTCCTCCCCCGTGCTTGCTCAGCTAAGTAGGAGAAGATCCAAATTACTGCAACCATACAGGGTGGAAGACAGAAAATAATGCCCTGAATCTGGCTGCTTCTCCAAGGAGAGAAACGAGGCCCGGAGCTCTGTTCCCCTTCCCAAGCAGGTTGATGCTGTGCTCACTTGCCCGGCCGCCAGCAGGACAAGTCCTGCTGCTGCCCGACCCGCACGGCGCGCTGGGGACTGAAGGACAGCCACACACACAGGTGTTTGCTTTCTCTGCCACAGGGAAGGGAAGCAAAACTGCGAAGTAACAATAAACACAAATCCAAATCAAAGGGGATCTTGAACCAGAAGACAAGCTTTTCTGTCTTTTTGTCTTTTTGGTTTCCTCTGTTCCCCCATCGTGTACCAGTGCCCGTGAGAAGAGCCGGCTAACTGGCCTCTTACCAGTTATTCACCAGTCACCTGGCAACTACCACTCACACCTCTTCTATGAGCATGAATTTATTGTCTTTACCTGGAAGGACTGACAAAAAAAGAACAGTGCAGTGATTAAGTAGAGGAAAAAAGGGACCAAAACCAAAACCAAAAAAAATTTCCTTTTTCCGTGGCTGCCGTCCCACTCCCTTGGACGCTGCCTGTGCACCCAAGAGGAAACACAGAACAAGAACAAGGAATGGTATCACAAAGGAGAAGGTTACTAAAAATGCCCTAAGCAGTACACGCTTGTATCAGTAATGCCTGCTTTTGTAGAATAGAAAGAACATCAGCGTTCTTTGATCTAAATTGTGTCTACAGAGGTGAGAGAAAGACAGCAGAACAAGCTGTGTGGAAGCACGAGCTGCTGCCCCGTTGGAAGGATGGGGGCAGGAGGGGTGTGGGTGCATTTTCTTCCCCATCTCTTAGATTTTTTGAATTTCCAGTCATGCTAGGTAAGCACTCGCTCTGGGTGTTTCTGCTGAAATCTGCACTGAAATAATCATAAAAGCTTTTAGATTTTCTTTCACTTCCTGTTTAGCATTCCTTTGAAACAAATGCCTGAGATTATAATTCCTTGCTGCAATCTTTTCCTGCCTTTAAGCAGACTCATGCAGCCAGAAGTGTAAGATTTTAGGTTTGGACAGTCATCTTCATAAAGAAAAGACTATGACTGCAAGATTTAAGTGCTGTAGAGAAAGCCAGTGGCAGCAGCAGTCCGGGCGATGGCATTTCCTTATATTCTATGGAATTTTAATTTCAGAATGTTTAATAGTTCTGTTCTGCTCATCTTTTCTGGAGGAGTTGTATGTTTTTATAGCAGAGGTTTCTAAACTGTGGTACTAACGTCACTAGTGGTAGACTTCAAAGTGGTGTGCAGAGATGGCAGCTCCCCATTCTGTCTGCACAAATTAAATGCCTTTTTGCAGGCTGTTTCGCTGTGTGTGGATTGGCCTGGTTTGCTGCTGGCCCACAGGAGCTGCTCCTCTGCAGCCTGCTCACTGTTCCACACTGCCACCCTGCAGAGGGCCTTGTTGGGAAGAGAACCAGCAGGCACTGGGGGTTGTGGGCAGCTCTTCCGCTACGGGCGAGCGAGCCTGTGTGCCGTGACAGTGGGCAGAGATAAGGGCACGGCGCTGGGATTAAGGTTTTGTGGAGGAAGATGGGAAATGATTCTGAGGTGCAGAGGGTGAAGTCCTACTATCAGCGTTAATGCACGAGTGAAATAAGTTTGGAATTCCTGCCCTGCAGAAAGCGGGGCTCTTAGTGTCACTAATGGTTTTCATATTTAAATAGTGGGCATAGAGATAACACAAACCTTCAGATAGATGCTTTGTCACTAGGAGCTCATAGAGGGACAGAAAAAGAGTTGTAGAAGTGTGGTAGTAGGAATAAAAACCCCAACACTGATGGTTTGTATGGGGTTCCAGAAGCCCTGCACATGTGTGGGATTTGAGGAGATGCTGCAGGTGTTGATCAGGGCATACAGAAACTTTGCATGCACTTAACACAAAATTTGCTGCATTCTGAAGGGCGTTGGTTGGTTGGTTGACTATAAGAGATCCTACCTGAAATCTGAGTAAGCACTTACAGTACAATTTTATATCTGAATAGATCTGGAAATCAAATTAAATTGATAGGGGTGATTTTGCCACAGGAGCAAAGAATCTGGGATGTAGAGGGTAAGCAAGAAGGCAGGAGTTGTTTCATGAGGTCATACAGAAGGGCCGGAGGTCCTTCAGACCTCAGTCTCCTGTGGACTTTCATGCTTGGTAAGTTTATTTTCTGAGAACTGGCCAGAATGTATGTCAGTTAAAAATTGGGATAAAGGCCTCTTAGACAGCTGAGGTATTTCCCATGCATGAAAAGAAAAGTTGTTCAATGTTTTTAAGAACTCATGGGCAGAAGACCTTCAGTACTGAGAGACTATCTGAGTGTTTAGCGATCTTGTGCTTGTCCTCACTGTACATTTGGGAGATGATCTATCGTGTATTTGTGTAGGAAATGGACATGGTGAAATTAAATCACTTGGTCAAGGTTACAGGGAGAATTTGTGATGGATGTTGAAATTACACGTTGATCTTCCTAGCCCTGAGCTAATACTGCTGCAGCAGGGTCATCCTCCTATCTCAAAAGCTCTTCTTTCATCATGGACTTGTTTGTGGCTGTGGCTGTTTCCTGCAGACACAAACTGTGATAACCAGCCTGGGAAATTTCCATTGGAAAGTTATTAAACACGCAGCCCCTCTCCCCCACCCCAAGCTGTTGAGCTGGATGAACCCCTGCTTCCTTAAGTACTGTGAAGAATTTAGAGCTGTTATGCAAGTGTAAATTTGGAGCTCAGAAGAGCATCAACCAGTGTTTTGGTTTGAAGGTCGAGAGCGAGATTACTCAGAAGCCTTGTTGCTTTATCTTCTAAACAACTTGAGGTGTGAAGACTTTAAAAACAACAAAAAATCCAAACAGCTCTTTATAAAGTTATGGCTCAATCTTTGTAGAACAGTATTGCTTCAGCCGGACTCGGTGCTGGGTTTTGTATGTCCGGTGGCAAGTGTTTGAGTTCCTCTTGCTGAATGCTGAATGGTTGAGCACTGCACGAGTCACTGGCTGGGTTTGAATGGGATCCCTTGGATCGGTTCTGTAAGGGACAGAGAAACCAAAGTGCCCGGCCTCCAGGTCCTCATACTAGGACCATGCATTTCTTTCATAAGGATGGAACTCACTAACTTGCCTCCCTCGTGCCGATTCTGTGAACACACATAGCGTATTTACTGATGTAACTCCATTGTGATCGTTTTCTCTGTTCATATTGCCCAAACAAATCATATGTTTAAGTTTTCTCATGAGACAAGAGAACAGAAACTGTATTTTCTTACAAGTGAGGTAATTTTGGCCTTTACAGGCTATGATTTCAGCATGTCTGTCCTTTGTTTGTGGTGACTATTATTTTTACTTTCAAGAAAACACAGGATCCAAAGCATGTATAAATTAAATATCCTGGTGCAGATTCTTATTTTATTGCTGCTATATCTCTGGTTTGTACAATTCACGTTTTCCACTGGATTTCTTATTGCCAACATGGACAGATTTCAGGTGGTTTCCACCCCAGTCCTCTGTGAACCGTGCTCATCATTTTGTGGCTCTTGTTCTGTAGGACGTGGGCAGAGACGCAGTGTCCGCTCAGTAGTGGGCAGAGCCGAACCGTCAGGACTTTGTGCATAAGCACTAGAAAAAGAGAGTAACAGTCTTTGTGCCTTAGGATCTGGCTTTCTGCCTATGAAAGGTAAGTTTTGGTGTTGATGGAAGAGAGATGACTTCACAGTAGCTGTGTGGGTCTGTATGTTTTGGGGTTTTTGGTTGTTCGGTGGTTTGGTTTTTTTAGCAATGCCATTTATTTTAGACTGTAAGAATGTATTGGTATGAAATTTGGAGAAGTTCCTTATCCCCACAGTTGAATGCTGGTCTCTAGTTCCGTTAGTCGCTTCTATAACAGGACTAGACATGGTATTTGATGAAAGGATATGAAAGGGTGTGAAACTTCAATGCAAGCGGGCGCTCTTCCTTCCAGAACACAGAGTTTCTTCCATCAGCTGGTTTGCAAACACCTTGTGCCACACCCAGTGAATAATGTACTCTGAATAGAATGAGCTTATTCTGATTCTTAACAATGAGACAGACTTGGAGCTTGTTTCTGTGTAATTATATTTAATTTATTTTTGTTTTAGGCTGTGAGAAAGTAAATGATGTGAAGCCATTTCTGGTTTCTCATCTCGGTGGGCTTCGGAAGCTTGGATTGGAATCTCCTTTCCCTATTCACAGAAGTTACCAAATTTCCATTATTTAAAGAAGTAGAAAACATAGAATTCTAAATTATGTTTTGTTATGTATTTTATTATTTCCTCTCTTACTCATATTATGATATTCCTTTGTTGTTCCTGAGACAGAATTAATGAAATGGCAAGAGCAGCAAAACCTCAGAGGGATTTAACTTTGCAGGTAGTATGTTGAGGGTTCTCATCACTACTTTATCTACATATAATGCTGTAAGCATCTCTGTCGCTCGTGAATAAGATGGTGTTTGGAAGTTAGAGCAGCTCTCAGGAAATCTAATTTTCTTCTCCACAAATCAAAGTTAGGAGTATTAAATATAATTAATATGGAATATCCATATTTAACTGTTTTATGGTATGTAAGCACAGAATATTTAGATGTCTGTAGTGAACTAAGGGAGGGCACGATGCAGGACTGCAACATTTATTTTTATCCTCAAGGTCAACTGACTTCACTGACATAGAAAATATAGGTCTTAATCCTAGCTTTGAATATAATTGTGTCATTTTGTTGTATACAAATTACCTATATATAAAAGGATATGCATTACTTATTATCTTCTTTTCCTTGAGCGTTTGAAAAGAATTCTATAAGCTGTGTATTTTTAGAGCAGGAATGTCTGACTCGGACAACGAAACTATGAGATACATAACAAAGGTATGCAGTTCATCTTCATAGGACAACGCTGTGTAAAAACAATGTTTGTATACAGAAATGATTAAAGAATCCTTCCACATACAGGAATTGCTAAGAAGTAATGCTATTTCAAGTAGAATTTGAGTGGCACCTGCTTATCTGATGATGCTGTAGGCTTTTAAAATTATTAAGCTGAAATGGCAGCTGAGTGCTTAATGGTCTTAAATTATCACCCCCTTAACAGCCCCTGCGTGACCACCTCCTAACAGTTTAAAGAGCAGAAAAGAATGACCCTTTTCTGGCTTTGACTGGTTTACAAGTGCTTCAGATTATTTCCCTCTCTTGTTCCCTTTTTTTGCAGTGATAATAAACGTTGCCTATTTATTTTTTAGCCTTCCAGTGAGGCTTTTGTATTTATTTACTAGTAATTTACTTTTATTTTCATCCATGCTTCATATGTTTCTGGAGACTCGGAGGTTAGCATAATCTTCACATATTCATCAGGTAAGGGCACATGCCAGGGAACAAGTGGTGCTGTGGTTTGTGCAGCCTCAGCAGCGATCTGCAGTTTTATTACTGGACGTTAAGGTATCCGACAGATTTATTTGGAGCAAAAGCCTTGCAAAGGGGTCACGTCCATGAATTAGCCCTGGAAAAAGGTGATGATGATGTTGGTCTTCCAGACAGCCAGGTTCTGGAGGAGGCCTTGAGTTCTGGGCTCCTGAATTTGCCTTCTGGTCCTGGAAAGCCTCCCCATGGGCAATGATGCCCTGTGGGGGGAACCTGCCAGGGTTTGTGCTGTGAGCTGACGAGGGACCCACAGTGAAACACACCATTATCACTTTTCCCCTGCAATATACTGGGTCTCGTCTTTGTGCTTAAAACTAGCTGTCGTTTTCTTCCTCCATGCAAGCATACTCATATTTTCTGAGTATCGTTGGGTTTTTTTGAGTGAAGAAAAGACCAGCAGTTCTGCTTCTGAGAAAAGGTAGTTAAAGTCTAGTCAACAGCTCACCCAAAGCTCACTGTCCATGCTCACTGGTAGGTGAACCCAGGTGGGATCCACCATAACTTGCTGTAAGTAAGAAGAGTTTTGGGTTCTTTCTCCTTGGTCTTCTGGTTCTTACACTGCCTGGCTGCTTTACAGCACCCTTGGGGGTAGAAGAGATACTGCCATGCACTGTTTTCCCCCGAATCCTTTCTTGACTCATTTCTGACAAACACAAGGATGTGTTTCTTTAATCCTTTCTAAAGGAATGGAACTTTTCTGTTAGCGAGGAGTGTAGCTATCTGTGGCCCAGGAATGTTGCTGCTGAAAGATTATTTAAAAAAATGCATAGTTTGAAGGATTATTTCACTTAGGGAGGCACTAGGAAATATTCCCCTTTAGCCACATTGCTGGTTTGACGGACAACATTGAAATCCTCATGGAGGTAGGGAATTTCAGTTCTCCCTTTGCTACCTTGCAAGTAATGTCTTTCAGAAAAGGCTGAAGAAGACAACATTTATGCAGTGCAGTGTAGGCATCTGTCAGGTCAGCAAGATCAAAAAGTGATGTATGGAGGGGTTGTCCACACACACATTTATTCTGGAGTAAAGGAATATGAGGATGCGGTTTTCCTGGAATGCTCTGTGCCTTTGGAAGTAAATGAAAGGAAAACAAGAAGAGGCACAAGAGCCAGGCTGTGAGTTACCATGGGAGGTGTGGTGGCGCCTGCCCGTGCTGGTCGGGGAGCCCTGGTGATGTTGGCCAACACAAGAGGACCAGTTTGCCCACGGTAAGAGGTTGTGGTATCTGGACAGGCTCCATATCTCCTTTCCACGCAGAGGAACATCAAGAGATGCCTGTCTCTTACCTGGTCTTGGTGGCCCTGCAGCAGGAAAGCCTGGGTCCAGTCCCGTTCAATATCTTTATCAATGACCTGGATGAGGGGATCGAATGCACGCTTAGTAAGTTTGTGGATGACACTAAGCTGGGTGGAAGTGTTGATCTGCTGGACGATAGGGAAGCTCCAAAGATTCTGAACAGGCTGGACCACTGGGCTGAGACAAGTCACATGAGGTTTAACAAAGCCAAATGCCAGGTCCTGCACTTGGGGCACAACAACCCTGTGCAGCTACAGACTAGGGAAAGAGTGGCTGGAAAGCTGCCCAGAGGAGAAGGACCTGGGGGTGTTGATTGGCAGTGGCTGAACATGAGCCAACAGTGGCCCAGGTGGCCAAGAAGGCCAGTGGCATCTTGGCTTGTATCAGAAATGGTGTGGTCAGCAGGTCCAGGTGATTTTGCCCCTGGACTCGACAGTGGTGAGACCGCAACACGAATCCTGGGTTCAGTTCTGGGCCCCTCGCTATAAGGATGTTGAGGCTCTGGAGCGTGTCCAGAGAAGAGCAACGAAGCTGGTGAGGGGGCTGGAGAACAAGTCTTACGAGGAGCGGCTGAGAGAGCTGGGGTTGTTTAGCCTGGAGAAGAGGAGGCTGAGGGGAGACCTTATTACTCTCTACAACTACCTGAAAGGAGGTTGTGGAGAGGAGGGAGCTGGCCTCTTCTCCCAAGTGACAGGGGACAGGACAAGGGGGAATGGCCTCAAGCTGCGCCAGAGGAGGTTCAGGCTGGATATCAGAAAAAAATTCTTCACAGATAGAGTCATTGGGCACTGGAACAGCTGCCCAGGGAGGTGGTCGAGTCACCTTCCCTGGAGGTGTTTAAGGAACGGGTGGATGAAGTGCTTAGGGGCAAGGTTTAAGGGAGTGTTAGGAATGGTTGGACTCGATGATCCAGTGGGTCCTTTCCAACTTTCCTGGTGATTCTATGATTCTGTGGTTTAGTGACAGATAGGAATGGTTGGACTCGATGATCCAAAAGGTCTTTTTTAACCTGGTGATTCTATGATTCTATGTGGGGAGCATGGGATGGGCACTGAGGTGGCTGGGTGATCCCAGGGATGAGGCTGCCCAGCCATACACGTCCCTGGGCAGGGTGATGGCTGGCACTTGCAGAACAGGTCACAGATACCTGCAGCTTAACAAAGCTTAACAGGTCAGACTGCTTTACCCAATAAGCTATACATAGACTTCATCTTATTATATTGGAAAAGCCCTCCTGACACAACAGAGGTAATTTCATCAAGATGATTAATTTCTAGGAAATATGTATCCTACTTGTTTCACTGAGCTATCAACAGTCCTTATTTAATATTTTGTTAAAAACGTGTTATCCTTTTTTAATTGTTGAAAGTGATTGAACCTTGACCTACTGTTATTTCTGTTTATGTTAATCATTTGCTTTTACTAGAGTAATACATCAAATAATACTGATACAGCCATCAATTCTTACCCATTTGATGTAGTCTTATGAAAGACTACAGTGGTAGCTGCTGTATCAGTCTAATGAGATTTACAGTGAGGATATCAAGGTACGTATGAAAATTCCATATGTTGAAGAATGAAAGCCTGAAGAATGCCTTAAAAGGGTGATGCTTCTTTAAAAAAATATTATTATCAGACCATATTTTTACTTTAATTCTCTGATATTATTTATTACTGTCTTAATTTGTCTGAACTATGACTGTAACAGTTGAGCAGTTTAAGTAGAACGATGTTGGATTTCTTTCTGAGGGTGCAATCCAAGGTCCTATCATGACCTCGCTGTCTAAAGGTGGTGCTTAACTCGAGATCCATATCCGTATCGTCGCCATGTGCAGGTTCACAGTAAAGGGTGCTCCTTCAAATGCATCCTGGCCCTGAATATATTTTTCAAATAGAGATAAGTGTTTCCTGTACAGAGCATTAGCCAGTAGGAAGGGAAAAACAGTCTCTATAACATTGTGGTAGTATTTTTCATCAGGGATATCAGGAGAAAGCACTGAACCAAAATTTTCATTCTAAACTCCTCTTCTGTTTTTTTCTGGGAGAATAGTTTTGGTGAGGTAAAGAGGTGGGTTCATGTAACCCATCCCTACATAGAGAGTTTCAGCCCTATTTCCCAACATCCCTGAGAGTTATATGGTTTGAAATCTGTAGTCTGATGCAGACTAATGTAATCCCTTTTAACTGTAGTATTGTATCATTTGAGTTTGTCACCATCCTACCAGTGCCTTTAAGGAGCTATGATCTCCATTAAGACCCAAAAAGTGGTGATACAAGACCAAGGAGGCAGTGTAACAGTCCCTTCCAGGGCACAGAGGAGGGAACTGCCACGGTGGAAAACCACAGATTCCTTCGGAGTCCCCCTACTAGTATCAATAAATTATGTTAACATAATATGGTAGCGGGTTAATGCTAGAAGACAGTTGGCCCAAGTCCTGTTTGAAAGACTGGCGCATTTACAGGGTTTAAACCTGCACTGAAAGAAAAGCATATCGACTGTCTCATTCTCCAGTTCCTAAAAGTTGTAGCACCCTCAGAAGATCATTCTTTAAAGCTCTTGGTAGGACAGTTTATTGTTTAAGATTTGGTTTGAGTGTCAAAAAATAATTTTTCACATCTGCATGTGATATGGAAGATTCTGTCTTTAAACTAAAAAGAAGGTGGAATGATTGTATAATGCTGTTTTTATACTCTTAGGAACATCTTAGACTGTTGATCTCGTGAAGAAGCTGATTTCAGCTGTGGGTTTAGGTTTAGCTGTATCGGATGCTGCAGATGCTTACTCTGGCAAGCACAGATTGCTTTGGAGGAGACCATTAAGATGCTTCTCTGTCATTGCTGTGGTTCAGAACTGGCAGGGAGCCAGGTTTACTTCAACTTTATTGGGAAGCTCAGGCTTATTAATGCTTCTTCCAGTTAACTCTGCTTTCCTTAGATTTTGTTCTTCTTGAAAGGGCCTAATGACTTTCCTTCCTGTTCAAGAGTCTGGTTTTGTTTTCTGAGCAGTAATGCTGTGGCAGGGAGGACAGCAGCGCCAGCGCAACCTTGTAGACATCTGCTCTGTTTGGGCAAGGCTGCTGGGGGATGGAAGAAGAAAAATTTCTATGTTTATAGGTGTCAGATGGTAAAGGAAGGATGGGAGGTAACTGCAGTATTGGCTGGCTGGTAGATTTCCATTCAGATGTCAAGAAAGCTGGGATTCTGATCTAGGAAGTAAGCAGATCGGGACTGCAATAATTTATCAGTCAGAACAAGCAGTGATTTGTGCAGTAAAATAAGTGTGGTAGATACAGCAGACAGTTCAAGGCAGCCACCAGTGTACGTGTTTAAATGCATGCTGCTTATCTCCTAACTTTCAGTACTTCACCGAGTAGACTCAGGTATATCAAATACCATTCCCGCAAAGGCAGGAAAGGGTTAACCAATCCAGCAACTTATAACTGCTGTAATTTAAACTGGTGAATACACCTATTTTATAGTTAGGGAAATTGAAGCACAGTGGGATCAAATGACCTACTAACAACTCATAGTCAAGAAACAGCAGGGCAAGTCCTTGAATCAGAGTGCTCTGAGGTCCCTTTCCTCTGCTTCTTTTATTAGGTCATGTTGCTTCCCAGGATAACAACGTGTTTGTGCAGTTTGGAAATGCAAGCTGTTTCTTTGCAGAAATATTACTGCAGGATGTTACAAAACTGGAGAAACACCGAGTCTGAAAACAGATTTAATTCTTGTTTTTAAGATGTAGCAAATGAGATTTAAAAATATGAAAGGCTGCCAGTCTGCTGTTCCAGTTTAAGGATCTGGGTTACGATTAGAAAAACGATAGAAATCTGCTGCTGGTTTCCAGTGCTGCTCCTCTGGTGGGACTGCTCCCGAAAAGGAGGTCTTGGTCCCCACCATCCTGAAAGAGGAATTGAAATGATGTTCCTGCATTTCCTGTCATTGATTGTCCCATAAAGACCTTGAAATGTGCTTATGATTCTATCACCAGCACGTGTGAAATTTTCCCCCAAAGGAATTTGGGAGACTCTTTTGCCTCTGAATATTTTCTGAATTGTCAGTTGAAATTTTACTGGAGAAGCAATTTTTCAAGCTCAACAGCTCAAGTCTCGTTCCTTTCACATCCTGTTGTTGTGGGTTTTTTTTTAAACTTTGTCCCAAGGAGCATTTTTCTATTTTCCTTGCCGTTTTTCTGCTTCTTTTCTGCTCCATTTCCACTCCTTGCCCCCAAGTTAACGTGTTAAATTGTTCTGTTGGAGCTAAATAATATGCCACGGGATGCTTTAATAGGCATGAAGATGCACTGACAACTCTTGCTTTCAGTGGAGGCACTGTGCAGATGGGATGTTGTTTTGCAATGCTTTGCTATTAAATTTTATGATGGAATATCTAGAAAAAGCACCAGCTAACGTTGCAGCCACTTTGTGTCACACATGTGGAAGGCCAAGCGCATTGGAAAAGTTTACTTTTTTCAGAGTTATGTTTTAAAAAGCAAAACAAATCCCTTTTAATTTGGAGGCTGGGATTTTACTGTTGGTGCTGATGGCCCCTTTCTGGGGTGGTGGCGCACACTGAGCCCTGCAGCTGGAAGCGCGCTCCTGTCGCAGGGCCCGGCCTCCGTGCAGCGGTGCCTTCAGTCGTGCTGGTGGATCTCTGCCCAAGTGTTTGTGTGGCTTTAAGTAAGGACCAATCTAATGTGACTCTTCACTCATAGACGCGGGTGAGCTCCGGGCGCTGTGGGTGGTGCCCCAGCACCCAGCTCTGTTCCGACTCCAGCTCAGCGCTGGCCTCCCGCCACCCGGGCAGATGAACTGGGACCAGCGCTGACCGTAGCACGCTGTGAGCAGGCTCGGAACGGATGAGCCCAGTGGAAAGGTTAATAACTCGTTCACATTCGTAGGTGGTGGGGTACTCTGGAGGACCAGCATTAAATGAGCATAGGCAGTATTCGTGTGAAAAACGTCTCTGTTGGATTGGGTCTATAATAATATGTTCAAATTAGGAATTTTTTTTCCCTTCTGAATTATTTTTTTGTTATTTTCCTCCTCCTCTTATTCCCTTGCCTATTCTGTTAATCAAAAGTAAGAATTAAGCAGTAGGCATTACGGTTCTGTACCCGGGCTGAGGTTTCTGTGGTGTGACCCGCGGGAGAGCAGCAGTGCTCAGACCGGCAGCCGCCAAATGGACGGAACAAGTTCTTATGCCGTCTTTATTTTCTTTAAACTGTTCTTCTCTCCATCCAGGAAGCACAGCTTTAAAAAAAGCTTTCTTTTTTTTTTTTTAATGGATTTTGGTACTGTGTAGATCAACCTCGTATCGCTTTTGAAGCTATCTTTAAAATTTATATTGAAAAAGAGGATTTTTAGCTGCAAGATAATTGGGGTTTAATTTCCCGCTCTTGTGCCGCGGCAGCGGGCCGGGGCGCACCGCGACTCCGAGCCTTTCCGCGCGGTCCTTCGCTCCGACACGCGGGGCCGGATCCACGCCGGGCACCGGGGGCGGCTCACAGCCCGCACTGAGGCGCGCGTCGTCCTTCGGTAAAAGAAGGAACGGGTGGGCTCGGGCCGAGCTGCCGGCGCGGTGCGGCGGGGCCGGGCTCGGGGCCGAGCGGGAGCCGCGGTGCCCCCCGGCTCTGCTGCGGCAGCGCCTCGCACCTCGGTGCCGCAGCTCGCCAGAACGGGCGGGGCGGACGGGGATGCCCGGGGTGGCCGCCCTGCCCCGCTGGCCGCTCCCGGGGCCTCGCGCCCCCCCCCCCACGCAGGGGATGTTCGGGCATTCACACACACACACACCCCCACACACACACCCCCGCGCCGCTGTGGTATGGCCCGCGCCGCCCGCCCCGCTTGGGAGATGCTCGCGCAGCCCTCCCCCCCTCGCTGCGCGGTGGTTTGTTCCGCGGGCGCCGCGCGCCGCCCGCCCCGCAGGTGCCGCTGGCGGCCGGGAGCGCAGCGAGGAAACGGCGAGGGGCGAGGGCGCCGGTAAGAGCCGCAGCGGGGCTCCCGGCGAGGGGCTGCGGGGAAAGGCGTCCCGACAGCCCCAGGGAAAGGGGGCACGGGGGCGATGCTTCCCGAGCCCCGGCTCTGACCCAGCCCCGAGCCTCCCCAGCCCCTGCTCTGCACCAGCCCCATCTTCTCCAGACCCTGCTCTGCACCATCCATCCCCAGACCCTGCTCTGCACCATCCCCATCCTCCCCATCCCCATCCTCCCCAGACCCTGCTCTGCAGCATCCCTGTCCCCAGACCCTGCTCTGCAGCATCCCTGTCCCCAGACCCTGCTCTGCAGCATCCCTGTCCCCAGCCCCATCCCCTACTCTGCGCCATCCCCATCGCCCCGCAGAGCGGCTCCGTCCCCGCCGCAGGGACGCGGAGCCCCGCGCCGCCCGCCGCTCCGGGACCCGCTCGGTGTCGAAGTTGCTGAATTCCCGCAGAAAGGGGTGCGAATTGCCGCGGGCGAAGGCTCCCGGCGGGCTGGGGGCGCTCGGCGTGCCCAACCGCTTTTGTCGCTGGGATCGGTGCTTGACGTGGGCAGATGCGGTAGGAAATCCGTAACGAGGGCTTTTTGATGGTCTTCGCTTCGAAAAAGAGATCGCGGATCTACTTCCACTAGCCCACAGCTTCTTTTTTTTTTTGATGTGGCGATGCGTTCCTGATTAGCATTTAATTTGCGCGGGGCCATCCGTGTGCATGACTCCCTCCTGCACCGT
This sequence comes from Cuculus canorus, assembly GCF_017976375.1. Classification (NCBI taxonomy): domain Eukaryota; kingdom Metazoa; phylum Chordata; class Aves; order Cuculiformes; family Cuculidae; genus Cuculus; species Cuculus canorus. The sequence continues at coordinate 466,387 of NC_071411.1, read as the reverse complement.
GCAAAATAACTGTTCGACTCGGGTATCCAGCGGGTCTTTGGTCGTGTTCCTCTCATTTTAATAAAAATTGTGAGGAAGGGTTCTGTATTTTCCGTGTAGTGCCGGTAAAATGATGAAGTTTATGAATAAGGCAGTAAAATAAGGCTTGTAGATAGGTTGTGTTTAGTAATGCAGCATGAACATGTTCCCTCCCCCCCCCCCCCCCCTTTTTTTTTTTTGGACTCCTTTTTCATCCTTTTTGTATATCTGTCTTCATTTCTGTTGAGAATTCCTTTTGGTCCAGCACAGCAATGGTAAAGACATTTGCATTTTCACAGAAAAGGTAATTTTTTTTTTGTATTGCAAGTCAAAGCTGAATGACATTTCTCATATTTTCTGCATATATAAAAGGGTTTTATGCACATATATTGAAACAGCTTGAAGAGTTTTATGCTTCTCAGTAGGATTACAGGTTACTGAAGACGTGTTAACAATGAACTAGGTATCACACTGTTCTTCTAAGGGCTTCCGTGAAGTGACTTTTTCGAGTGCTTTTTTCCTTTCAAATTTAATATCATATATCTAGGAAGCAGTTCTAAAGTATTGTTTCCCCCCCCTTGCTCTAGCACTTAAAATATACAGCTTATCTTTTCTAATGCTGTTAAATTTGGGACACAAAAATTTTTTAATCATGCTAAAAATATGTGTTCTGCCTGAATGCTGACAGTGTGAGCACAGATTCTGCTGATATACAAGAATGTTACTGGTGTTTTCACTTCTTTTATTTTCATTCTTCGGTTCTTATTTTCGAGTATCAGTTGTGCACGTAGTAATTCCTTGTTACATTTTGAAATAAATGTAAAGTCGTGACCTTGTACCTCTCTCTGACGTTTGCTGGAGCCCCAGTATGCTGCAGTAGGACACCAGCACCTGGTAGTTCTCTAAATGGAACCCACCTCCTTTTGATAAATGTAAATACTTTTGCAGGTCGGACTTAAAATAATGTTTGGAAAGAAAGAAAGCAGCTTATTTGATTCACCTGATTGTGGAACCCCATTAAGAATAAGCTTGCCTTTTGCCAGATTTTTCATGATGTTTTCAAGGAGAGACAAAGAAGGTATTACAATTCAGTGGAATTTAGCAAGTATTGTTGTGTTTTTCTGGCTGATTGCTGAAAGTGAACAAAAATTACTTGCACTGATATTATACGTTGTCTGATCAACTGGAAAAAAAATCACAATTAAAATTACGTGTTTCTGAATAATTTTAATATGTCAATTGAAAAGGGGGTTAGAAAAATAGCTAAGGATGCTTATGATTAAATCATCTGCTCCTAAAGAGGTGTTTTTGCTTAATTCGTGTACTAAAATGTTATGCTAAAGCTGCAGACAGTCTCCCTCTTGCTTTCATTAAGATTCTTCTCTTGTTGAGCGCTGAAGGAAGCCATGAATCCTGTCCGAATGGAGGCTCCCTGTCCGTATGGCTCAGCTGCAAATCAAGCAGCAGAAATCTGTGTGACCGGGATAGTTCTGCTGCCTCTGCAGCACCTGCAGTCCAGGCGCTGTGCTTGCGATTAGGAAACCTCAGCTCAGATTCAGCTTGCCAGGGCGTTATTATGCACAGCAGGGATGCTCAACACTGTAAGACTCTATGGAACTGATGCTTGTAGATCACCTCTACAGACATTGTGGTCACAGGTAACATATCCTTAGTGGAATGGTTGCATAAGAATGCAATATTTTTTCCTAGATAGGTTATGTTTTGTATACTAGATATTTTTATATGCAAATATCTATAAGTAAAGGGCATATAGGTTATATAAATATATAGGCTTTAATTTTGTACATAAACTGATGAAGGTGATAGGTAGCAAATTATTGTAATTTTTATTTTAAAATTTTGTGCCCCTTTTTACAAAGCATAAACATGTGGTACAATTTTAAAGGCTATGGTTTTTTTGTTTGAAACTTTACTGGTTTTATTCATGTCTAGGGGCAAGAGCGTGCTTTTTATGTTATTTTTCATGATGTTTTGTGCATTTGAACGGGAGGTTTGCAGGTGAAGAAAAAGAATCAATTTATAGTAAAAGGATTGGGAATGAAGCATACGTTGAAATAGCCCAAGGATTGGAAAGTAGTTCTGAGAGGTTGGTGTCACTGTAAAATGCAGGGCATGTATGTACCTTCTTAGCACTGCAGATCAGTGAAATGCAAAGACTCAGAAGTGATGTGGGGTGCCAGCTTAAATATCGGACTTCGCATGGTTGGCTGGTTTTAACTGTTTTTTTCATGATTAACGCGTTTTAACTGGGAACCAAGTTACAAAACGCATCCCTTCTACCACATCATAGATGACCAAGTTCATCTGGTTGGTAGTATGTTTAACCTTGTCTTTAAAGTAGTCATGCACAGTTCAATCATATACAGATTGTGCCCCAGGCTGCCAGAGGAATCCTAGAAGCAGTTCTTGTGAAATCCTAGAAGAGGACCAGCAGTAATAATTGTGATTTGTTTGAAAGAGCTTGTGCATTTTTTACTTATTGTCTCCTTTCCACACCAGACGAAGGCGAAATGGGTGGTAGAAGCCAGCTGATCTCAGAGTGAGAGAAGAGTGGACATTGGGAGGCACTTCTGGAGATGGTCCAGTCCAACTCGTGGTGGGGTCTCCTGGAGCGGGTTGCTCAGGGCTGTGTCCATTCAGGCTTTGAGTATCTCCAAGGAGGGAGGCTCTACAACCTCTCTGGGTGACTTGTGCCAGTGGTTGGCCACCCTCACAGTTTTTGCACCTTTAAATGGAATTTTCTACGTTTGTTTGTTCTTGTTGCCTTTTCCCCTTTCACTGGACACTGCTGAGAAGAGTCTGGCTCCCTCTGCTTTACTGTCTCCCATCCACTCTTCATGCACGTTGATGAGGTCCCCCCTGAGCCAGTCCCGGTTTTCTCAGCCTCCAGCCTGCATGTGCTGTAGTCCCTTTATAATCTTCATGTCTCTGCATTGGACTTGCTCCAGGAAGTCCACGTCTCTCCTGCCTCAGGAGCCCAGCACCTGGCACAGCACTCCAGATGTGCTGGGTGGGGGGAAGGCTCACCTCCCTCAGCATGCTGGCAGAGCTCTGTTCAGTGCGGCTCAGGAGGTTGTTTGCTTTCTTTGCTGTGAGGACGTGTTGCTGGCTCACGGTCAGCTTTGGGTCTGCCCCAAATCCTAGGGTCTTTCCTGCAGAGCTGCTTTCCATTCAGCTGGCCCCCAGCCTGTCCTGAGCAGAAGTTTGCACTTGCCTTTGTTGGAGATCCTGAGGTTCCTGTGGGCCACTGCTCCAGCCCACCCAGGTGGCTCTGAATGGCAGCTCAGCTGCTTGGTGTTACCAACCACGCCTCCCCACCTGGGTCATCTGCAGGCTCCGGGCATTAATAGAGATGTGGCTATTGTGTTGCAAGAAGTTTCTTGGAAGGAGAAGATCAGGCCTAGAACTATAGTTTCAAAATGTAGCCCAGAACCAAAGCACTGTGTACTGAAAAATGCCAAAATGGGGTCAAGATCCTGGACACACTTGTAATTAAGAGTCTCGAAGTTGTGATGCTGAAGTCCAGTGCAGTGCGTCAGTGTCCTACATGCACTTTGGTAGCTATATAACCTTTCTTGAGGATGTAAAAGGAAAACCAATGATTTAGGTTTGCTAAAAGCTTGTTTTATATATAAAATAATGAAGACTCACAGCTGATGAAGTAATTTAAATTGATAATTTTGTTCACTGTGTTTCAATTCAAGTGAGTTAAAAATAAAACCATATGAACTGAATTAAAAATAAATTGAGTTTTAGTCCAATACAATTTGAATCTTGCTGAAAAATCTGCCACATAAAATGAAGAAATAGAATGGGGAAGATGCTTATCTGTTAGTTGTTGGGCAAAGGTATCTCAGTAGTCATCTCCTGTCTAGCTCACCGGCCATCCTAGCTCTTGACCTCTGGAAATTAGTGAAGAATTTGAAGTAAACGACATACCTCATACTCATCTGAGAAGATTTTTGCTTAGACAAGAGCTGTCTTCAGTACGATAAGTTATCTTCTGTGCTCTTTTTTGGATTGTGCTCCATAGTCCATTTCAACGCAAACTTTGTACCTCAGTTTAGGACAAGATACAGCATTTTAAATGTCTGAGGAGGATTCCTCCCTCAGCCAAAGCCTGATAGGAGAATTCCCACCTTGCTAGAGACAACAGCCAGGGCACTAAAATTTTGAAGGTAGTGGTTAAACTGCCCATTGGATTGTTTAACACATATTTTAGGTGAAAACTAAGTCCCTCTGCGTATTATCCCAGTGCTGCCAGTTTGCATTAGAATTGGAATTTTATATTGGCCTTTCAGCATCAGGTCAGAAAGAGTCTGAAGCGTTCTGGGAAAAGTGTGAGTAGAAATAAGTCAACATTATTTCCCATTAGCCAACAGACTCATTGAAACTGATACAGCATATGAAGAACCAGAAGGGAAGGCTTATGCTGACCAGGAGTGAGAGCTTGCTGTCCAGGCAAACGTCCTCTGTCCCAGAGTGCCAAGTCAGCCAGCGTCACAGGGGAGGCAGGACTTGACAGCCCACACTGGACTTGGATGCTGAGGTTTCTTTAGGATACAACAAGCCTGGAGCTTTTACCCTACTTCATCTCACACACATACTGTCCTAGGCTTCCCCTGGCATTTGTCTGCATGCATCTCAGAACTCTCGGATCTTCCCTCATTTCCAGGGTCTTTCATCCAGTCTTCACTTTATTATCCTGGGCGTCCTTCTTTTTGCCGAGTCTGCTTCTTTGGGGAACGCTTTTTTTTAGCCTCTCCTTCCTTCTGGAACTTGAAGGTCTCAGTTTTCCAAGCAGGAGCACAGCATGTGGTGCTGCCTACTGTCTTTCCCTCAGTCTGTTAGCTGGTCCAGGTACTATCACAGAATTTGCAACCAGCCATTCAGGCTGCAGACAGCAAGAAGCAGGCTTATGCATGAGAGTTGAACAGGTTTGGACATACTTATACTCTCCCACACATCTGGTTATCTGCTCTATTCTGCATTTAAGCGGTTTTTCACCTACAGCTGTAGCACGCTTCTCCACAAACAGGAATGGTGAAACCCTCCATTCCGATTGTCTATCGGAAACCGCCATTGCCATCCAGTCTTTGTTGCAGTAGGTTTCTGTGCATCGGTGGACCTCAAGAAAACAGCTACACTTCACCGAAGTGTGGTGGCTGTCTGCTTTGGCGTGTGCAATATATATTACAGAGTGGATGAATAGATTGTATTGGTCACGCTCAGCATCTGACTAACCTTGACACAAGCACTGATGCTGATGAAGCACAATAAAAATCCGCTGCTGCCATTGTGACTTGTCTTTCAGAATGGTACTCTGTGTCACAGAGGTAATTAGAACAGTGTTCCCAATAAACTGTTCCAGCCTCCTTGAGAGATGTGCGATCCCAAATGTCAGGAGGCAGTGTTGATTCGTGTACTTTGTATTCAGTTTAGGAGGAAACAGTTGTCCTGGCTGAGGACAACTACTTAGTTTTATGCTGCATGCTTACTGCATTCCTTTCCTCTGCTTCAATTATAATGAAGAGTTTGCCTGTTGTTCTAAAAATATATCAGCTGATGTTTGATACTAAGGGACCAGTGAAATGCAATTGCAATGAATTAATGACTGCGTGTTGCTTTTCACAATGAAATGAGATTGTCATCCTCCCTCCCCCAGTACTTAAAGGAAAATACCTATTTGTGAATAGTATAGCTAACCTGGGAAATGTGAAGAACTGCACGTTACTTCTTAAGATCCAATGCACAATGTTGCACTGCCTAAGGAGGGCACTTGCGTTATGGTGGGACTGGTTCCCTCTCTAATGCTGTCGTGGTAAATTGTTATGCAGAGAACTGCAGGATAAAATGGTAGTGCTAAATCAGCAGGGCTGCATAAGATGGCTGAAAGTGCCATGAGAACAGACTCTTGGAGCAGGAGGATGACAGAAGCAATGATATGCCTGATTGCCATGCAGGCCTGGGGGCAACCTTTTAGTTTTGCAGGTTAATTTCTTTCGTTCCTACTGAGTGTTTGGTGCCTCTCTCGTCCCAACGCTGCATGACAGATCTCTGTCACTGAGGGGCAGGGCAGAGGGGCTGCCTTGTGTGCCTTGAGCTGACCTGAAAGAACAGGAAACCTGCCCTAATATTTCTCTTGCAGCATCAGGAACTCCGTGTCAGAGCACAGGGGGTTTGAGCTAATGTTTTATTACCGAACATGTGTGGGGAGCACTTAGTCCCCGGCTTAGCTATATGCACCACTGTTTTCAGAATCTTGTGTCCCTTTGGTTTTCAATATCAGTTTGGTTCATCCACAAGAGTACTGGGTATTTGTATCTGACCTGTGTAGTGCTTAAATGTTAGTGATAGGTATAGAATGCGGAGGGGTGGAATTCATTTACACGTTTGGGCTGAAATGGGAGGATGAAAGAGAGGAGTGTGCCTTTTCCAGGAATATGTGCTCTAACAGCAGGTGAGATGCAGGGGTGGGACCTGGCTCCTGCCCAGGCTGGGAGAAGCCGGGGTGGGTCTGCTGCTGCCTGGGGCTGCTCATGGGCTTGCCCTTGGCGAGGGCATGGCGTGCTCGTGGAGACAAATGCTGCTCCCACCGGTAAAGAAGGTGCTCTGCTGCAGAGGCTGGGTTGATGCCTGTTTCTTCAGTTATCTTCTTATGAATCTAACTGCTCATATTAAGAAACTATAGGTACTGTGCCATTGCCTCCCTTGTGAAGAATTCTTCTGTCCCCAGGCAATGTTTACTAACTGATAAAAAGAACCAGCAATCCGAGGAAGGGACAAAAGCCTGCAATGCAGAAATAAGATTATATATTTACCAGACTTCTCGTGTGGACAGATGATTAATATAGTACCAGCTACAGGGTTTATAGCTTGGTTCCCTGTAACTCTAATGTGAAAAGATAATAAATTAAGTGTCCTCTTCCCTGCCCTTGTCCTCTTTTCTCTAGTTTAGAAATACACTTAGAAATTCTAATCTGAAAACATGATTCTGATAGAGGAACTGAAGATGGAAAGAAATGAAAGAGAAAATGGAAGACATCTGCAGTGTTTTTTTCTTGAACCTTTTGAAGCATTAAAATTGAGTGCATGAGGTCTTAACATACAAGGCTCGTTTACGTTTCTTCTTTTGGATTAAGGGAGTATCTATAAAAATATCGCTAGGAAGGTATTTTGGGGGATTATTTTTTTTATTCACTTGTTAGAGAAAATGAATATAATTTCCTAATTGTGTCCTGTTTCCTTCTAAGGAAATCTTATTCCTCTCCTTTCTCTTATCTGGAGCAGGTGAAAGCCAGAGATACAAGACATGTTATTTTTCAAGTTTTTATCAGAAGTAAGGTAAGTCGGAGCTTTAATTGTCAAACCCTGAGAGAAAGGTAATTATAGTATTTAAAAATCAAACTGAATGAGAATGCTAAAGAGGAAAAAAATCATAAAGTAACTGGAAACATGCCTACATGTCATGTTATTCCTGTAAAACATTTTTTTTTTTTTTGGAGCCAGTGGCCCCAATCTCACTCCTGAGGTCCTCTGGCTTGTGATTTCCTAGAATCAAAGCAGACTAGAGACTATGATTCTATATGAAGCCTCTGTGCCAGATTTCCTACACAAAGTGAAATATAATGGTGGACCATGCTCCCTTTAGACAGAGGCATGACCCATGTGTAGCAACGCTGGTGTAAAGACTGAAGTCATACACGTGGTGGAGAAGCTGGTAACACAGAAACTAGAAACTCTGCAAAAGGTTGTGTGCTCATTAGGACAGTTTTCATTTTCAAGCTTGCTTGAGAAGAGTTCTGACTGCCACTGGATTAAGTCCTTCAGCGGAGAAAAGAAAATACATATGTGTGTGTATATATATGTACGTATCTGTAAAAGCAGTCCAAACAGGGAGCAGTTGCTATAAAATCCCTTTTGTAGTTTGGTTTACTGTGTAGTTTAATTCCATTCAAAGTTATTCTTTCAGTGGCTCAATTGAAAACAATAACAATCTTGTACTCCCTCCCACACACTTCATCCACTCCCTTCCTCAGTAATTCTTGTTTGACCTTACAACTAGTTCTCCAGGAACTTCCATATCAGCTGCCAGATATTTCTGTTTTGGAGTTGCCTCAGGAGTGCTAGCAGCATGGTACCACATTGGTCTGCTTTTTGGTTGGTTCTGTAGTGATCACGGTACCTCAAAGCTTGAGAGCTTCGGTAACTCAAAGTTTTATATGGATTTCACTTTCTCTTCCATGGCTCTGCCTCATCATAGCAACCAAGTTCCCCTACAGAAATAGAAAGACAAATATGAGACAACTTGTGAGAGAAAAATTTCTCAGGAGCTATGGAATTTGTTCCTGCGAAGAACTGGACAGACCACGGAATGAACCTTTCACTCCATTAAGTCCCACAACACAAAACTTCTATGGTGATGCCCATAAGGGCGTGATGAAGCCACTTTTAATTCAGTCTAAGAAGGAAGAAGGAGCGTATCTTTTTTTTAAACCTGTAAGGTGTACAACCTGACAGAAGTCTAGAAATAGCAACTCTTCCCCAAACCTATTATTATGTGACTTAAAGATTGTTCAGGTTCCATGAGAGGCAGAAGGTGTGAAGTTCTGTGCTTGCCTGTGAGAAGTAGCCTCATAAGGAAAAAAATATGTAGGCCAGTGGCAGGAGTTTGGAGGTTTTTTTGAGCTGTTTAGAGAATGGAAAACTTCTGAATGTAATTAAGGTATTTCTGAGGGTTTGTGTTACTAGTGGCAAATTCTTCTGTCTGTCTTGGTGCAGACTGAGGTCTTGACCCTAGTGAGCCTCACGGATGTTTACGGTAAGAGTTTATGACCACAGCTATGTGACTGGGATACTGGCGTTGGAAGAAGGCTTTCATGGCACAGCTCTCAGGTCCTAGTGCACAGGCTTGACCAGTAGCAGTAGTGGTGACTGTCTTATCAAAGGACTACAGTAAATATGTAAAGAACTATTGACAGGGAAATAAACCAACTGAAAAGCCCGTCTATCGGATTTGAAATCTCTTGACATGCATTTTCCTGGTGCCTCCAGAGCAGTGCAGCTGCTGTCAGTCTGTCCTTCGTGTATTCATACCATCTGCATGTCCCAAAAGCCTGCAGTGACTTGCCTCCCTTGAGCCTCATCATCAAAGCCCAGCAAGGTTGATTTTAGCTCTTCATCTCTCCCAAATATATACCCATAGGAGAAGTGTAATTTGCTGTGTGTCTTTGCAAGACTTTTTGAGATGAGTTACTGAGAATTGAGGTCATGCTAGTTCAGCATGGCAGCCGAGTCCCTGTGCTTGGTTTTCCTTATCACCAGTGTCTCTGCAGAAGTCTTTGACTTAGATTTCTTGCTTGACTGTGTTGCCTTTTTTCCAGACCGTGGTTGCATTGGTGGTTGGTGCTTGTTGATCTTCTTCAGCGTCATCTGCTTTCATTAGCATTTTTGAACAAAGGCATGAATCAGGATAAATCACACTAATAGAAATATAGGAACAGATTATCATTTTGCAAAGCTGAACTCTCTCAAAGGAGATTACGTATTTAAATTGAACAAATACAACTTCATAAATAAACTAAATTAAACATCATCTAATTTTACTTTTGAAGCCAAGTAATTTTAATCCATGCTCAGCTTCTCATATAAATATTTCCCAACTCTCTTATATTCTTTGAAGCATTCTTATTCATATTTCAAACCTAAATTTGTGCCAAATTGAACCACAGTTGTATATGCTGGATAATTGTAAAAGCTTGAGTGTATCACAGAATAATCTGGGAGCTGGCAAGATGAAACAATTGCTTTTGTTAGTGTCCAAGTAGCAGTGTAAAAATGTTTTTGAGAACCTAATATTTCTCCCTTAACACTATCTGACTGATGGCATGTCTGAAAAATCCTTTCCATAAATCCCTTATGTATAGTTCAAAAGGAAGCAAGAGATGATTAGAAATCTATATATTTCCCCAGGGAGAGTTCGTGCAGAATCTCTGGTGGTGCACGTAGTTCATAGATGGAAGAGAATCCTCTACTGCATAACACTTTCTTAGAACTAGTTGCACCCCAAATGTGTTACTTTGTGATGGGAAATGCACTTTTAACTATCGTTTTGTTAGAAAAGAAAGAACCCTTTAAAAAAAACCCACATGGTAATAAGGTTCAAGAATTCTTGTTAAATAGTTTTTGAGAGGGTAATATACAGTTTTAGGCCACCCTATGTTCAGCCTCATAACCAGGATCAAAAGCCATTCTCCAGAAGCAGACTTGAATGCAGTTTTTCCTTCCATGTCCGTGGAATTGTTATGAACAGGTTGCAGAGCTGACCTGTTCCATAACTGCAGGGGCTGAAGTAGCTGACAAGGGCTTTCAAATATGCTTCTTTTGCCAAGTAGAAGAGATGTAGTATTTTAGAGCAAATAGCTCTTTCTTTGTCTAATATCTTGAAGACCACACAAAACAAGAACAGTGAAACAGATTTTGGCTTTTTTTTTTCTGTTTTTATATGAATCCATTTATTTGTATTGTAACTCAGCAGTTCCTGTCCAACAGTAGAAAAACTCTTCTGTGTAAGATTTATTTTCAGATAAAAATCACTAATATTGATAGTTTTAGTAAAACTATAGTTTTATTGCCACATTTAGATTTTTGTGGTGATAGCTGAACGTAACTTTTCCCAGTATTTGAATTGAGCCTGTGCTGTGTGTAGGAACAGTTGAGCAGAGCTTGCTCATTCTCTGGAGCGATGCGGCACTGCTGTAGATGACTGAGTGTTGTGGGGAAAATGCACGGTTAAGAAATATGTGATGCACACTGAAGTCTTTAGCTTTGCTAGTGAAGATGGCTTTGTTCTGGGTGCTTAGGACCAAGCTCTGTGGCAGCCTTGATGCAGAGACTCCTGTTAGGGATGCAGCCGTCTGAGTCCTAGGCTTTTTTTGCTGTATATTTAAACTGCTGTGCCCAGTGATGTGCGCAAGAGCTCCACAAGGACACTCTGACTCATGCAGGCTGCATCTACAGTAAAAATCTGGCTGGCAGTAAGGCTGTTCGCAGTCTGGTTTTGCATGTACTGCTGAAGGGAGGTGCTGGCCCCAGCAGCGTCGAGATGCTGCAGGCAGGCTGGTGGTGGCCATCAGCTTCAAAGCTCAGCGGCACAGAGTGCGAGAGCTTCAGTTGCTGCATTTCCCCTTCAACTAAAATGCAGAGCAGCCATCAACAAGAGGAAATGAAGGTTGGTTTGGTTTGCTCCACCTTCCCTTGCAAATGGGAGCTCTGAACAGGTCTCCTGGATAGGAATTCTATCACATGGCAAACAAAAAATATTGGTTGGTCTCCAAATGCAGCTTCATCTGAAATCGTAGGTAATTGCTAGCCCGCAAATGAGGTGTGCCGCCAGGATATTTGTTTGATGCGGAGGAGAATGGGTGATGATGGCATGAATGTTGCAGCATTAGTACTTCCCTACATTTTCAGGCTGTCCTTGAGCACATTTGTGGTGATGATGAGATCACAGGAGTGGTAACTTTGCTAGTGGAAAGAAGCAAGAGAGCAGTTCATGAACTAGATGGGGATACCACACAAGTGAAATATTTCCATAGTCCTGCATCTTAGAAGTTTTACTGATGCACAAGTGCTTGTCCCCAAATGGTCCATCATTGGTAGGCAGGTGCTCTTCAGGGTGGGAAGCAGAGAAGAAGTCAGGTACAACCATATCAATTTAAAAAAGCATTAAATGAGAACCATTAGAAATAGTAGTTACTAGATTTTGACTATTTTTGCAAAACCTGATGCAAAAAATTCAGCATAACAGCCTTGGTATTTTTTGGTAGTGCATACACCTGCAGAGAAAGAAACAGAAAAGCATAACTTAATACATATTTTCAAAACAATATTTTAACTCTTCTCCTTTGATTGTAATAATTCTCTCACCACTGAACTCCTGGATGCATTCCAATCATTATGAATATGCCTGTTATCATGGACATGATTAGATTCTATCCTTCATCTCAGCTGTCTGTTAATTGCAACAACTGATTTTGACATATTCAGATCTTCTAAACAAATTGTTACAATTGAAAAAGACTGATAAAAACGGTATTTTATAGCAGATGAACCACAACGTACTTTTTAGTGGTTTAGCTGCCATTACACATAACCAGGATATTAATCACTTAAAAACTAGTATTTCTTTGCATTTTTTTTGTTTGGTAGTGTGATAAGGATCTGATATTTGGCTAATCAAGGCGTGGAAAGCACGATACTGCCTAGCATTCAGGCTAAAATCTTCTTTGGTCTAAACCATTAAATATTCTCTTATGTGCAAGGTGTTAAAGTTCTTGTATGCCCGAGTCATGCACAATAACACAAAGCAAGATACTTGGGTGTGACTTGAACAGAAAACCCTCATTCCGGCAACAGTTTCTGATCAGGGCCAAGCAGTCTGGAGTGGTGCTGCGGAACTTTCGCCCGTGCCATGCAAAGAACCGATGTGGCTCCGTGCCGTGGGGCGTCAGTGGGCTTCAACTCCACCAGCTGTAACAAACCAGAGCCTGACAGGATTGCAGCGCCGGGACTCGTGCTGTGCGCTGCTCCCTGCAGAGCAGCTGGCAGGTGTGGGGTCGCGGGCCACTGCTCGGTGCCCTTCCCGGGGTGCACGCGCAGGAAAGCCAACAGAGCTGCACTGCAGGGTTAATGCAGGTATTGGTTGTGCAGGTGAAATGCCTGTAGCTGAATGCCTGTAACTGCTGATGTGACGAAAACTTGTCACCAGTCAATCTCCCTAGAGGGAAATATTCAAGAGCAGGCCTCGAGGGGCTATGAGATGTGCCCTGTTCACTGTCTAGAGGAGATGTTTCCAAAGCTGTCTGACGGGATAAGTCCTAAATATAGACTGAGTCACTATCTGTTTCTTAAAAGATCCCATTAACCCCATGGCCTATCCAAACATCCTCTGTTTCAGAGATGTGTTACAGTGGATTTGGAAGAGTAATATATGCTACATATGGATAGATATCATTGACATCAGTTGGCATCGTCCTACATAGCGGTTGGGATAATGACCCAACATTGTAGTGTTAAAATAGTAAAAATAGTGTGATGTTAAAGAAAAAAAGAGTACCTGAATTAATTAGAATTGCTTGGCTTTCAATTAATTTTTTAATTAGGTCTATTTAAAGTGCTTCAGCCTTTATTTTCATGTTATACAACTTTTGTTTACTGTCTGTTTGTAATGGCGTGTTTTTTCAATCACATCTGCTTTGCAGAGTTTTAACCAAAATGGTTTCTTCCTACTGGAGCTATACTAGATGGGGCAGCCCCCAGAGACGTATCAGGTGCATCATGTTGAAAAAAGCCAGTGTAATTCTCAGTGGAGAATCTGCAGGTTATCCATACAAAATACGTATAAGAGAATCAGGATGAAGAGAAATACCTCAGCCTGTATTTTAGGCATATGGCTAGAGTAAAGACAAATAACTTATGTTGGTGGATACCGCTGGATGTCATTTCACATCCTTCCTAGAAACCTCTGCCATAATCTCATTTTTGGTTAATGGATGCAATAGGCTCTCGTTGCAGAGGTCTCAAAATGATGATTTCGTCGCAGTTTGTTGTGCAGTGATTGTTTTTTGCGCGCATGGTGCTTGCACATGTGGATGTTGTTACAAGCCCCACTGTGCTGGCTGTGCAAAGTGTAATTTGAATCTGTGATACGTGCAATCTATATATTAAATAAATAGTGCATGTAAATACGCATCAAGAAGTAGGAGGAGGCAGGCTCCTGTGGGGCCAAGAACACAGGAGAGGCCTTGACAGTGCAGGATGTGAGGACAGGATAAAGCAGAGGGCCTCCAGACCAGAATATCCAGAGGGAGAATGGTAGGTAAGTGGTTGATGCCTGTTGGAATAAGCAGAGCCAGACACATCTCAAGACGTAGGAGTCGTTAGAAGGTTCTTGTTTATGGTACACTTTGTTTCAGGTACTGAAGGACTCCTTAGACTGCCTTTCCCTTTTAAAGCAGTTGATTGAAACTGTAGTGTAAAACAGGGCTGTCATAAATACTTTAGACGTGATTATGTGTATCACTTCTCTGCGTCTGAAGATCTCTCAAAGCTCTACATACCATTCAAAATGAACCCAGGCCTTTGCATCTGCCTGGTCTTGGCTCTTCCCTCTTTCTGAGTATTTGAGAAATGTAGAATTTTCCTAGGGAACAGAAAAATCTCCAGTTACGTTTAAAACATCCTGAAGTTGGCTATCTAATATCTCTTTTGCAGTTCTTTCTTTTTAATGGTATTTTCTGGAGAAAACCGTGTAACTACCACATGCATTTCTGCAATGGAAAAAACCCGTGGGAAGCAAACCGAGCGAGCTGTAATGGACTATTAGTCAGATCGTTCTCCAGATGAGACATTTAATTTCATGCAAATTGAGGACTGTTGTCTATATAAAGCATGTGGTCATAATACATCTCTTGTGTTGTTCGTTTTTAAAATGTGCAAACAGCATTAATATAATCTAAAAGCTTTGTGTGGTTTTTGAATACTTTGAGCTGGCATTACTTTTCTTTCTTTTCAATTGAACGCTCGCCGGCAGTGCCTGTCAGGACAGGTATCTGCGTTCAGAAGGCTGGTCGCGTTTGTCCCTGTCACTTGGTCCATGACACATAGAGGCTACATGCAATTTGTGATCATCTCGTTTGGTCCCTCTTGGCACATGCTAAGAATATAGCCCATTCCAGAGGTATCAGGTGAATGTATTCTCTTTTCTTTAACCTTAATTTTATTTTTGTTCTGTGGAAAACCCCTGGGCTGCTGCAGTTAAATCAGAGAAATCTGATCATGAGTTGAAGCAATGCAGATATATATGTTCTGCCAGTGTTGCATTTCATCTCATGTTTCGTTCCTCTTTTTATTTTCCTTTCTCTTTTTAAAAAAAAATTCCTCATGTTTGTGAAGATTTCACTAGAAATTTGATTTTAAAATGTGGGATAATTGTCAGAATCAAAGTTAAAATTACTTGTTTTGTATGACCAGTAGATGACAGAAACCTGGAGTCTGTGCTGGAGGCAGAATTGGGTATTCCATGAAGCTAATCAATTGGGTTTTTAAGTATGTATTTATGTAAGCCGGCTGCTTTTGAAAATGAGCTAAAGAAAGCATGTATAGATGCAGGCAATAGCTCATGCGTTTTGAGCCTAAGGCTGAGATTATTTGTAAGGTAATATCAAATACCTGTGCTTTGATAACACCATGTATATCTTAGCATGTGCTGCTGAAGCTTGCCTTCTTTTTCGGAGGGTCACATAATCATGATTCTTCTTTGACTGTAATCATTCCAGTATAAAAGGTTTCAATTCAGCTGTCGGACGTGATGGGAATTAAAGCTTAGGAGAGGGGCTGTGCTAAAACCCCGCTGGACCATGGCTGAAGGCATCAGGTTAGATCCTGCAGAAGGTGCCATGCATTTCATTGTTAACTCTGCAGGCAGTTGTTCTCTCTGGAGCACTTGGATTTGCCCTCTGAACTCTCCCAGAACTCTTCTGTCTGTATGTGTTTATATATATATATTTATATATGGGTATAGAAGATTCTAAAGGAAAGCTTACTGAATTACCTGGCCAGGTTTGAATTGTGAATGCTTTACTGTAGGTTCATTTACACATTAATTGCATAAAACTTAATGAAGGATTAAGTACAAACTTTGTTAGCAGCAATGGCAAAGTGGCGTAAGTCTGTCAGGTGTCGTTGTTGTGCCATTTGTTTGAGAGAGAGGAATGAGGTTGTAAGCGGGAGCTGCCATCTGAACGTCTCTAGAGGACGATGAAGAAGCCCTTCAGGCACACGTATTGTGTTCTAAATCTGCAGTTGGTTTTACATGGATATGTGTACACAAGTCTGTCTTTGTGCAGGAGCATTTGTCAAGGGAGCCGTAGGGCTGCTCTGTCGGCAAAGGCTGAGAGTTTTTTATGCAAACCTTTTGACAGGTTTTCTGGAGAAGAACATATACATGAAAATATAATAATAAATAGCCGTGCAGGTATTTGTAGCACTTTAAAAGACTGAAAAAAAAATGGCTTTGAGAAAAGATATTAATTTTCTTAAGGATACTTTAAAAGGTATTGGTAGTTTCTCCTCTCATTTCAGTCTCTGTCCTCCCACTCTGACAGCTGCTGCTCAGCATTTCTCTTCCTCTGCTCAGTCTTGATGAGCAGTGGTAAGGGTTTTTTTTTTTTTATTCCTGTTGGGCTTGAACGCAAAGCAGTTGGTGCAGCTGGTGGGGAAGGATCAGGTAATGCCATGAATTCCATTGGAGCTCTGAGCTGATCATAGATATTTCACAGGACTAATGTCAACTATGTCTTCAGTGTACGGGTAAAAGGCTAATTAGGCAAATATATCTTTCATTAGGGATGCCTAAACTGGTCTGGAAAGTTTAAACAAGATAACAGAGCATGTTCCAAACTGAAGCCAAGCAGAAGTCTTCTAAATGGAAACCACATCTAAAGGAGCTATCCTACTTAGAATAACTGTTTGGAGCTCCATCCATGTTTTACCCATTGACAATCACATCATCATCTTTCAGCTCATGTAAGCAGCATTAAGAACTCTGATAGTAGTTCTGTTTCTTTTTTATCTTTAATCTGTGTTCATTCCCAATGTGTTAGATGGTAGCAGGCATGGCAGAATTGTTATTTTGTATAAACACGTGCCTAAACAAATTCTTTTAATGAGGAGCAGAGCAATTTCTGAAGCCAGGCTACCCACAGATCTTGTGCTGTATCCCTAAATTTATATGCCATAATGTCTCTATTCCCTTGCAGATGTTGTTGTGTGCTTCCCCAGTACTCTTCTGTGTTTGATCTCCATCTCTGTTTCCAGCTCACCTTCACGATATCCCTATCCTACTGTGGTACATCCACAATGTCCTTTCCCTCTCCTCTCCCTGCAAGCACCCCCGCCTGTCCCTGCTCCGCTTTCCTGACAAGTGAATTCAAATTTTCTTAGGGAAAGTGGGGCTGGGCAGCATTGCCGAAGCCTCGTTTCCAGGGGAGAGCAGGCTAAGCCACGAGGAACAGTGCTTGGAGAAGAAAACTTGTTTTAGAAGTATAACCTCTAATTTTGCCAGTGCTTTAATAACAAAAACTGCAAGAAAACTAATCATCTTCTATGATAAAATATCAGAACTATGTTTCAGAAGATCTACTTGTGTTAGTGCAAACATTCTATACTTCGCTGTAGTGTGTTAAATGGAGGAGTGCGTAATGCTTTCAGATACATGTGCGTACCGTATATGTTTTAACTCACCTGTTAGGAATCAAAATGTCCCGAATTATGCTAGTTATACTAGGCTGAAAATAGTTTTATTCAATTGTGTAATTTTTTCTGTTGTTATAGTATCAGTGAGTAAAATAATTATTTATTAAACATTTTTGCAGCAGATGACCAAAACATTTTATTGTTATCAAGTGATAGCAATAATAATTTTATTGTCATCAAGTGATGAGTGATCTTGCAAAATAATGGCTTGAACAATTAAAAGATTGTGTGTTTAAATGAAGGCTTTACTTAATATTTAATAAAATCCTTATCTTATGTTTTCTTGCCAATAATACCACTTTTTAAGGGCTTGCCTGTAGTAATCTCTCAGTCAGGGGAAGTTCAGCTCTGAAATCAGGGTGCTGATGCCATTGTGAAGCCTTGGAATTAAGTCTCAGTGCCAGGCACTGGCATGCTGTATTCTTTTCCAGGGAACCTGTGGAGAGTTCAGTGTAGAACTAGTACAGGAAAATTTTCTGATTTCAGTTTTATCTGTCTAAAGTAGCTAAAATGCCAGCAATAAACTGAGTGAGATGTAGGGTTCCCCTGCCCTGACCAGGAAGGTTGGAAATTGTTTTCTCAGATTTGAAATGATAAATTATAACTTCATACTGGTCCAACTGGAAAACCAATTGTGTAGGCATAAATTCTCTGGCTGAGTGTCTGTTTTAAGGCATGTGGTGAAAAAAATGTCATTGGGCAGTGGGAAAGAAAAGCCTTAGGAATAATGGGGTTGGTAATTGAGCTTGTTAACAAGGACAGCTTTGGGGATGTGTTTTTCGAGGGCTAAAGTTTCTGCAGTGCCATCAAGCATGATACATAGTTATGATTCTCTTCACATGTTGTTTTAATTCGGTATATTTTCCTTTCAAATTACTTTTGCTGAATAGATGAACGACACAGCACTGCAAAACCAGCTTTTAGGGGCAGGCGTGTCACCGCACATCGGCTGCTGTGGGCGAACTCAACGCTGGTGGTGGGAAGGCTCGCCCTGTGTCTCCTGCTTTTAGAGCAGCGTGGTGTTGGGTTGTGGGTGGTTGTGGATGCAGTGACTCACAGGGTAAGGTCAGACATAGGCAGCTTGGTTTGGAACAAAGACTCTGATTTCCTGCATAACGTCTCCCTTGGCTCAGTAAATGGGAGACTGCAGCTTTGTGGAACTGCCAGACAGCAGAAAAAGGCAACGTCAGTGTGCTAGTATCTCCCTCTTCTCTGAACCCTGCTGTCTGGATCAGCTATATTACACCCACAGACACAACAATGATGTAGAGGAAATAAACAGTCTGAGTGACACTGCGAGGACGACAAAACCCCAGGGCAGCCAGGCGACCGCAGCCTCTCTAGAAAATCCGTGCTGGCCTTCTGTGGAGCAGGTCATCAGGTAATTCAAAGTAAACGTGGGCATTTGACGGTAACATGAGAAGCGCAGGAGATGAATGGGCTGAAAAACCTAGTTTTCCTTTTCCCTCCAGCCCTGTGGAATAAAGGGGTTCCTGTTGGGCTCAGGGCTGCAGAGAGGAGACAGGGGCCTTCTCTTCCACCCTGTCCTGTCCCTTGGTCCCTCTATAGCAGGCAGCGAAATCCTCATGCTTTGGGGTTTACCAAGCACTTCTTTTGAGAGACCCATCGCCATTTTCAGACTCCTCTTTCCGACCCCGGCAGTTGGCTTCTGGCCTGGATGAGTTCCTAGGTTGTCTTTGCCCTGTTAGTCAGGCATTCTTTGTGCAGTGGGGTGGGAAAGAGTGGGAAGGAGTTTCCAAATAACTTCCACGATTGGTAAAAGGAAGCTAAATGAAGAGAAATACGCTCTTTCTGATGGTTTGGTTTGTGCAACAGCTGTAGGGTGAGGAATGGCTGTCCTACTTCTGGTTATTGATTTCCTGGGTGGTGCTGTTTGTTCTCTCTGTGCCCTTTCTCCATGATTCCCTTTTGCGGTGTTTGTTTGAAAGGTTTCAGCCCCTGACAAGATGATGTATTGTTTTTCTGTTTTGCTGGCTAGGTTCCCTTCCTATTTACTGCTGCTTCTAAATTTAAGCCTAGATTACCTGGTGGCAATTTTATCAATGATAACAGAATTTTAGCTTTTTTTTTTTTTTTTCCCCGATGATTCATTAAGGAGACTAAAAACGTACAGTGAACACCATGCAGATTTTATGGGAAGAAGGGGACTGAACTGAACAGATAGATTTTATTTGGATGTCATCAGACTGGGTTTAAATTCTGTACTTTTCTGATTGACAAAAAGAAGACAGTGTAGCGGGAGGAAAGGCAGTGAAGAGAAATAAAGTGGTCACCTGTCTTCTCATTCAAAAGCTATTGAACTGCTGTGGGTTGCAGTACAATATTTTTGAAGTATTCCGAAACAGAACGTTTGCCAGATCAGGGTGATTAAATTTGGAATTAATTACCTTTCCCGAATAAAAGACTGTTTGTAGTCTTTGCAAGCTTCTTGGCAGAATATTTTTGCAAAGACTGGCATAACCGATGGTGTTTTGTAGAGGTTTCAGTTTTACAGCTGTTTTCTCCTGAGCAATTTCTGTTTTCTTCTTAAATGAGGTGATTTCTAAAGATTCCTCAAGTGAGAGAATCCTGATTTCTGAAGATTCCTCAAGTGAGGGATTCCTGACAGAGGGAGAGGCAGCCGGTGGAACTTTTTACCATAGTTACTTTTCTATGTCCTACATAACAGATGCATACTGACATGTTTAAGTAGGTGGTTTAATATGTGCTTCGTTTCCTTTGGCTTCTAATTGTAATTGTCTTGTTTTAACCATGACTTCACACTTTGATTTTTCCAAAATTAATTTACATTTTTGTTTGTTTGGATTTTTTTGTTTTCTGAGCAGCATGCAAATCTCAGAATCACACAGAATCACAGAATCACACAAGGTTGGAAAGGACCCATTGGATCATCGAGTCCAACCGTTCCTAACACTCCCTAAACCATGTCCCTAAGTACTTCATCCACCCGTTCCTTAAACACCTCCAGGGAAGGCGACTCGACCCCCTCCCTGGGCAGCTGTTCCAGTACCCAATGACTCTTACTGTGAAGAATTTTTTTCTGATATCTCATCACAGAGTTCATACAGGAGATAAAATCATAGGATGGTTTGGGTGGGAAGGGACCTCAAAGCCCATCCAGTCCCACCCCTGCCATGGGCAGGGACACCTCCTGCTGGATCCGGGGCTCCAAGCCCCATCCAACCTGGCTTGGAACCCCTCCAGGGATGGGGCGGCCACCACTGCTCTGGGCAACCTGGGCCAGGGCCTCCCCACCCACACAGGGAAACATTTTGTCCCAAGATCCCATGTCAATCTCCCCTCCTTCAGTTTAAAACTGTTCCCCCCTTGTCCTGTCACTGCAGGCTTTGGTAAAAGCTCTCTCTCTCAATTTTTCTTAAAACCCTCTTTATGTACCGAAGACCACAATAAGGCCTTCCTGGATGCAAAGCATGCTATTTATTTGAAGTGTAGAAGCATTTTTCACAGGAAAAAAAAAATCAACCCACTTTAAATTTAAGTGGTGTATAAAGTCTGGATTGCAGTGCAGGGATGTACAGGCATCATGGTGGTTTTTCATACTATACTGAGCAGTATTTTCCATATCGACATTGTAAAATACCAAAATATGGTGTGAAAGTGAGGTGTATTAAATCTCTTTGCTTATTCTTTCAGTAAAGCTCCCTCTCTGAATACTGGCAACAGCTCCTTGAAGTTATGGTGTCTATGGTTACCATTTCCTTGGAACAATAAGCAATGGTGACTGAATGCCTTTTTGAGCCAGAAACAAGATCTATGATTGTGCATTCATTTCTTATTAGTAAGGCTCTTTCAAAGAAAGATTGAAACTCAGTACTATTTTAAAGTTGTAAAAACAAAAATTAAAGGTATTTTCTATATTTCTTCCTATAAGAGCTGCGCTCTCATTGGGTCAACACATGGACTGTGTGACCCTGCACACAGTAACTGAAGCATCCATTTCTGAAATGAAAATACAAATGAAGCTCAAATGGAGTGTGGGTTGGGAATTATGTAAGACCAAGTTTAGACTCAGCTTCACTCAGGCATGGTGAGTCTTGCTGCCTCAGCCCCCTTACGTAAAGAGTGTCTGAGCTGTTATGGGTGCTTAGTACAGTCTAAACTGGATGAACAGGATGTAGTAAACAGATTACAGCAGTGTTTATTGGTAATTCTTTCAGATGAAGGAAGGAAGGAAGGAAAGGAAGCATTAAGTGCTGTATAAATAGGGTAAAATGAAGAGGTGCTGTGCGGTGCTGAACAGTTTGTGAGTTAACTGAGCAATATCTCCAGAGATTTCTCTAAGGAGAAGCAAAAAACAGTCAGCTTTGCTTAAGTAAGATTGAGATAAAGATGCTTTCGGTTTGGAAGGTCTGTTTTCAGCAGGAGGGATTAAGCAGATTTGGCAGTTCTGTTGAGTTTGACATTGATATTGTAATGAGCTTTAAATAGCTGATTCCCAACACCTCCTGCTCCCCTGCCCCTGAGGTCAGCCTCTGGGGCAAGCAAAACACTGGGGGATTGGCCTCTCTGAGCCCAAGGCACATGTCCCCAGGGGAGCTCAGTCTCCTGGAAAGCTCTTGGTTCATCATGACTGGCTTGGAGCTTGAGCAGCTGAGGTGAAAGCGCAGATTACACCACTGCCATCTGCTAGAAGCCTCCTGCTCCTCGGGCTGCGGCGCGTGAAGATGTGGATCAGGGGAGCAGGCGTGATGACACAGCAGAAGAGGATGGTGAGGAGATCTGCTTCTGCTCAGTATGAAAAGCGGTGGCCAGACCACGCAGTGCTTGTGCCATTTCAGTCACCTCAGCTTTCGCTGCTTTTATGTAACAGGATCATTGCTTAATACGCTGATAACATTTGCACCGTTTACTTCCAGAGCACCCAAAATAATCTTAATTTCTGCAGGAAGAATCTGGTGAGTTGCATTCTTTTTGTTTGAGAAAAGCCAACTGAACACTAAAATATACAAGCATAATTGGACTGGTACCTGCAATATTGAGAAAGATATCAAAAAAATCATCATGCTTGTCATGCCTCAAGGACATACAAGACCTTGACATTTCAGCAGAGATCTTTGTGTCTGGCATCTGCAGATTTTCATCAGGAAGGTGGGCAGGATCAACCAGAAAAAAAAAGAAAACAATGAAAATATTCAAGATATTGGGTAAAGATTGGACTTGATGATTTTAGAGGTCTTTTCCAACCTTAGTGATTCTGTGATTCCAGGTTAAAAAAAACCAAAACACCAGGTAAAGTAAATGAACAATCGTCCAATTAATGTAGAGAACAAACCTAAATGAAAATAGCTATTCTTAAATAACTTTGAGCTAAGCACAAACGAGGTGTTTTTATTCTGGCATAAATCCAAAGCACTGCTATTATTCAGGAACAGTAATTCTAGAATATTAAGTTCAGCTCATCCTCGGTGTGATGGGAAGAGGCAGCTCCACAGGCCTGTGCTCCTAAGTCAGGAGTCAGCAGTGACAGGTAGATGTGACGTACAGGGAAGCACGATAGTATTGCGAGAGAATACCACTTCCTGGGATGTCTGTTTCCAAATAAATAGTTGTGGCCTTATTTCTCATCAGGTGTCAGAGAATAGATTGTTTTACAGTCTGCATTACAGTGTTATTTTGTATAGCTAAGTAACCATGTGGTTAAAACACTGTAACCTATCCAGGATACAGAGGAGAGAGAGAGTAGTGAAGTTCATAGGAACATTTTTACCACTGTGAGTGGCTTCGGAGTATCTGGCTCTCAAAATTCCAACATTTTACCTGGACCACTTGAATGACTATTTCATTGTTTAAGAAGAATCTTTTTCCAGTTCTGCAAAAAACCCAAACCAAGGATTTCCCCTCCCCCCCGCAGTCTAGGAATTGGTGATGTGGAATACTGAATCTACTGCTTTATGCCAGGAGGACAACTTTCCTGATTGATTGGGGTGTTGGAGGAGTTCGCAGCACTTCTGTTGCTACTTAGAACTAGGAATAGAAAAAATGTCAAGCTTTGTGTCAGTCATCTATCTGTTCTGCAGCAAATTCATCCATGTGCAGCAGCATCCTTTACTTTGGATTAATTTCCTTTCCATGGAGTCCTGCTGGCCGGAGCACTCTGCCCATCCAAGCACCGAAGCACCTGCAGGTTTGCACTGTGCCCCTCATTCTGCTTCAGGAGGTGGGAAGCCAGATGGTCTGAGGGAGGCAGGAGAATGTGTTTGAGCTTCTGTTCCTGTTTGGTGGGATGTTGTACCCTCAGTGCCTGTGTGTAAGAAGAGGAGCCCATCCTCTGCTTGCTCTCCCTCTCCTGTTGTGAGCAGGTCAGGATAGGTTTAGAAGGGGCTTAGAAGGTGCAGTGGAACATCCCGAGTTTTACTGTAATTTTGAAGTTCCAGTATTTGCTGAAACCAGTCAAATATGTCAGTTTGAAAACTGGAACAGTGGAGCTTTAGGTTGGTTTCTTTGGCACAGCTCTCTACAGATTGTTCTTGCCGACAACTCCAGTGAGCATCTTTGCTGGTTTTCAATTTGCAGTGGGCACAATTTGTGAAATTCAGGATTTTCTGTAATTTACGCAGAGGAGCGTGGTTTATGATGCCGACTCTGAAGGCAGTGTTCCTTAGAGCTCCCGGTGTGGTAGAATAAAAAAGAGCAAATGGCAGTAAAGAGCTGTTTGAAACCTAGAGCCAAAATTTCCATGCTCTGTGTGTGCATGATGGTAGAGGTACAAATGGTGTGACTTTGATATTTACTCTTTCTTTTGATAGTTTGTCATGCTGATCTTTTTTCTGAGGTCCCTTTTATTTTCCCGAGAAGCACAAGTAGGATGTAACATCACACCCAAAGATCACCCAACACTTTTTCAGCAGGAACTTCCAGGTGGCCCAGCCCGTGATTTTTCATACTACAGTGGAAGTGACCAGTTCACCTTTGCTTTCTGTTTTCTTCTTGGTGGTATAGAGTAAGAAGGGCCAAATATAACCAATTTGAGGGTCTGTTTGTAAACGATGTGGGCACAGCTTCAGCGTCGGGAATGTAAGCATTTTGTGTGAATAAGTTGCTGAGGGTGCAACAGAGATCAGTTCGGTTTGGTTTTGGTTTTCCTCTCAATTTGAGGCAGATTTCTGGACCAGAGTCTAAGCAAGAAATTCTGAATCTATGACCAGAACTGAAAATCTGCCCCATGACTGATGTAATCAAGTTTCAAGTCATGTGTTAGGATATTTTTTCTGTTGTTTTAATAAAGATTATTTTTACCCAGACAAACTCAATAGCTTGCAAAAGAATAGTTTTCTGTCACGGAGTAAAAATAGCAGATCTTTTCAGCATATTGTTTATCTTTTTCTCTGTACTACAATGTTCTTTTAATGAAGAAAACTCAGCTCAGTGCCTGTTAAAGCTGTGAAGAGTGCTTCTCCAGGTTGTGGGAAGAGAGGTTCTGTCAGTTTGCCTCTGTGGAAGTGATACAGACTGGGCTGAATTTTCCTCAACTCTTCTCACATTGAGCTTCAGATTCGAAGATGAGAATATATTCAGAAATAGATTTTCCTGTTCAACACTGTCTTCTCTTATTTTTGTCCTTTTTGTGCATAAGATTAAATATAAAAAACATTAATACGGTTCTTTGATGCTTGCCAAAGCGTTCCATATCAAAGTCACCCACTCATAATTTATAAATAAATTTGAAGATATTTACAAATGTTTTATGGTTAAGTGTTCTTGGTAATGGTAAAGCTTCTACTTTTCAGTGTTACTTTCCATTGCACATGTTGTAAGCTAAAGGTATCATTCAGTTTTATGATGTTCTAAGCTGTTCTACAAACCATTTTCTCAAACATACAAAAATAAAAAATGCTGTACAAAAAATGAATTTTTAAGAATTGCTGGCTTGTACTTTTATAATGGTTGTAAGTATTTTTTTTTTTTTCTCTTTCTACTGGAGACTGCTGGTTTTGAGATTTTTAATTTTTTTTAAATAACGTTGGTTAACATTTTCTATTTCTAAATTTGACAAAGATGCTTGTGCAGCTAATACAAATATGGGTTAAATTTAATCTGGGGAGTAACTAGGAACAAAATAAATTTAATGTTATTAACACACTGAATTTTTAGTTATTATTATGGAATGATTGGGTTCATATTCATCTCAAATATCAGCAAGGAAGTATCATCTTGAGCATTTCTCAATTCCTGCTAGTGAAGTGAAAATTAACTCATTTGTTCCAAGTGCACTTCCTGAAACCTTATTACACTCCCCGCTCGTTCTTTGACTCACACTGAGTAGCAATCACTGGCAGAAGAGATTGGTGGGGGTTTTGCAGATGCTCCAGGGCTTCTTATCTTCTTACATCTATGTTTTCCTAGAGTGACTCTGAAATGTGAAGAATGACTTGTCTTTGCATTGCTTCATACTTGGAAGAGGCAATGTTTTAACCCTGTGCTAAGTATCTAGAGTTGAGGTTCTGCCGAACCGATGATGTTCAGTTTTCAGGCTGCTGAGTGGCATCACCTTCCACTGAAGCAAATGATTTGATACAAGATAAGACACTGGCAAGGAACAGAGAATATCTCTCTCCTTCTGGTAATTCGCATTAATGTGACACTGAAGCAGAATGTTTCCCCCCCACCCATTATTTATTTCTCAGGTCCCTTCTTGTAAATGAGAAATGGTTTGAAAAGGGGCTCTGGAGAAACCACTCTGGGATTTGGCATTTGTGGCATAGTGCTGCCTTGATAAAGTCGTGCTGGAATGACTGTTGGTCTGTATGAAACATCCATAAATTAATGAAGGAACACCTATATTGGTGTAAACATCTTCAACCCAAGAGCTTTTGCCATTTGCATAAGGGCAAATTATCTGTTTCTTGATTTTCTGCTTCATCTTCAGAAGAATCTTTGGGTACGTGTGTGTTTTAGTAGTCTGAAAGGAGAGTCATGAGGCTTGCATTTAGCTTTAGAAAATGCTTTGTGTTGACAGGAGTTATGCAAGCTCCTGTAGCTCTCCATCTTCCAGGAGGGCTTCTCCATGGATTCAGACAAACAGGCTGTGAAAGTAGTGCAGGCTTCGTGATCTCTCTGGCCCTTGGCGCTTGGGGACAACAAGAGAAGAATTTCTGTTTTGATGACTTCTGCTTAATGGTTTTAGCGATGTGCCTGAATTTCAAGGAGGTACAATAATTTATTAAACAGCACTCACTTCTGTAAGATGGGAGGGCCCGTAGCAGGGACACTACCGATCTTGGTGTATTCTTTTGCATATTTTCATTTTTTGTATATTTTCATTGTCATAATTACAGAGGAACTATGGTGGGGAACATGGGGCAAACAGTTTGAGCACACAAGGACATAAATGCGATATTTAAATCCTGTTCTCTTGGTTTAGGAGATCTAACATAACATGTGATTAAACAATAATTTTACTGAGGTTGAGAGGAGTTGTTTAGGCTTCCGCTGTTCTAACTGCTTGAAAAGCAGATGAGTTACTGAAAGACGGTGTGGTTCTTGTGAAAAAAATCTGTTAGAGAGCCTTCAAAAGTAAAAAACATTTACTTTTGAACATTTACCTCTTACTCTCGTCAAGCAGAAAATCTGTTCTAATATTACAGCAAGCTTTGTCACAACAGCTGCATTTGGGTGAACTTAGGCTAATAAGTTGCGAGAGGATGTCAATAGCAACCAAACTGCATTACAGACACCAGGCGATCTTACAGATAAAACAGACGTGTGTAGATTAGAGAGACTATGAACCCAATTCATTTTGTTCCCATTTGATTCCTTTATATTCTTCTGGCTTGAAAATTGCTACTGGAAAGTAATTAGTAAAACATAAGGAAGATGCTGTTGCATCACATTTTGGGATGTGCCCCTTAATGGGTACAAACTGATCCCTCTAAAAATCAGCGAGGGAAGGTTGGATTGTCTTGCTTGGGCACCTTGAGTGTGTGGCAAAAACATTTCTCCCATGTCGCTGGGCTATAACACGTGCTGGCTCTGTTCCCCAGTGGCACAGGGAGAAGGGGAGATGGCAGCTTCCTGGCGCTATGCATGTTTTCAGATGACATTACAGATGCTTCTGTGGTGGAGGAGGTCGTGAACACCTCCTCGTGCACTCACTGGGGGGCATCGATCGTGCTGTGAGATCCCTTCGACCTGCCTAATGATGCAGGATTTTTAACAGCTGTGTTTGTCCATCAGTTTGTATTCCAACAGTAGCCAACGCTGTGTTATAGGTTTTTTCAACTGTCTTTGGAATCTGGAGCCATGATGGCTGGCTTGCACTTCTCAGTTACCTTTGGGGGCAGGAATTTGACACCTTCATAAAATATTACTGCTCAGTTGCTATCTATGTGTCTGAAAATGTGCTGCAGCGGTATGTCCTAGATACTGCTGTGATAGCACAAAAATCCCTCGAATTGAGCTTGTTTTTCCCTTTCTGGGGATGAGGTTGAATTGCCTTTGCATGTGCAGGTTGTGTAGCCCCTTGTTTGGGAGAGATGTCTGTGAAATATGGAGGAGCCACGGACACTTGTTCATTAAATGCAGAGCCAGGGGGGGATGATTTGTTACAAAGTCACTGGCTTATGTGGGGACGACCTAGGATCTTTCTTCATAATTCAGAGTTCTTACGCTTTTTTTCAACTCTGCTTGCAGAAAAGTGGTGTAAGCAAAATTGTTTGGGAGATGAGAAATGAAAGATCTGATATAAAGGTCACCTCTGAAGGTGTAACAGATACGATTATATTGATTTAATCAAACTTACTTTTTTTGGTTCAGGCTTTTGGTAGACAGTTGGGGTTTTTTAAATCCTAGTTTCTTTTAAAAATTCTTTTAAAATTAACTGGTTTATACTTAAATTTGAAACCACGTTGTTAAATACATGGAAATGCAGGTAAAGGTGGCCTCCATTTCCCATTACTCTTTGCCAAATTCACTGTTTCCTGGTTTTGTTACTAATTTAGTTCTTATTTCTTTGAATGAGATTGTTTTTTAAAATGTTGCTGAAAATGGCCTCTTGATTTCCTATAGAGAAATGTGCAATTCAGAAGTTGGAAATATTTTATGGCTTGAGAAGTTTAGGAGTGTTCAAGCTGTTCCCTCAGGCACAAGAGCCCCTCAGTGGCCTTCCACCGGCACCGTTCTTCGCTTGTCCCTTGAAACAGCACTCACCTTTGCCCTGGCACACATGCCGTGGTACAATGGTTTGTGAAGCTGTACAGGCTCACCATCTCTTATCTTACACAGACCTCTTAAAAAGCAAACCTGGTGCAATTGTTACAGATGTAGGAACAAACTACTTGGACTAGAAACAGTATTCTCTCTGCAACCAAAGATGTCTAGGCCAATTAAATTTGTGTGCAGAAAAATGTGTCTATAGCTGGCTAACGATGGTCGTCTTTATAATACAATATGCAGCTACCATTCAGTTGCTCTGCATTTCGTGCGGATGTTAGAGCAGTCGCAAAAGTGGCTTTCCCAAATTAATATCTTGGAATGATCTTGAATGGCTTTTTCCTACCCTGAGAACCAAACAGCTGACATTTGGTTTCTATAAATTTTAAGCACCCCCAGTGTAGTTTTTTGGCTATTTGAGTTGATCACAGCAGTAACAATTAAATAAATCTTCCCCACCCCAGTTGACTCTTTTTTTTTGCCTCTGTCAGTGTAGATGAGACAGTATCAGGATTATTCAGGAAGGGAAGCATCATAAAGGTAAGATAAGTAAGTTACTTCAGTTCTTAAATTGAGACTACTGGTCAAGTTCAGAATGGCTTCAAGTAAACAATTATCATCTTTGAAAAGGGAATTACGTTAAAAAGTGTTTATTTGTGTAAATGTTTACGTGCTAGCAGTGTTTGCTTTGAAGTGACATGTATCTCTTCCCCAGGTGGAGCAGCTACTGATAGGCTCTTCCCCCCGCCGTTCCCATGCTCATTGTTCGTAGGTGTGGACACAGTTGCGTTTTTGGCTGACTGTGCCTAGGGCACTCTGTACTTCTGCAGGTCACCTTGCCATTTGGGCTGGGAATAATTGTAGAATGTATTTATTGGTTACTCTTTGCCTGTTCTAAGAAGGCTCCATAGCGCGTGCAAATCCTTGATAAATCAAAGAGTTACATTTCAGCAGAACCAGTTAGAAATGATCTCTGAGTTTGCCTGTGGACCACTGGAGTGAGCGGAGCTCCGTATGGATGCACGGAAATATGCCGCTAAGCACACTGCTTTGATTAACAGAATATTCCATGGTTTTAGACATGAGGTTGGCATGTAAGTAGCTAAGAGACAGAATTGGAAGTGTATTTCAGGATACACATGAATTTTTAATGCTTACTCAAATCAGCATAGAATACTTGCAGGACACTGGCAAAAGATGCGCTTCACGTGTATTTTAGCTCTGCCATGCAAAAAGCAGACTCACTATAACATTCTGGATTTATAAGACTATGAAAAACAGCAATTTATTACAGTTTCAGTGCTTTCTTACTCAAGTTCTTGTTTGGACATCAAGTATGACAGAAATCCATGTTTTTTAAGTAGGTGCTTAGGCTAAGTCCTAGCAAATAGGTCTTTATCATGTTTATCACTTTGACATAAGAATTGAATCATCTTACTGATGGCATCTGTGCTTAAGGATGTTGCGCTGCTTTCATGTTAAGGTGTACTTTTGTTTTTTATTTTGGATCATGATGCATGCCTCAAACATGCACTTTTTGACAGGTTGTATCGTGCCTTGCTTTGTTTCTGTAATATTTATAACTATTCTAATTACCTAGATTTTCACAATTTATTTTAGTAGTTGGGTGAAGTGATCAGCAGTATTTTTTTTGAGTCTCTTTTTACACAAACCCAAGAATCTGGGACTGTCCTTCACCTCAGCTGTGCTCTTATGGAGGCTCTGTACATGTGGAATACTGCTTCAAGTTCTGATTGCTCAAGAAACCATTAAGTCGTAGAATTTGATCTTCTAAGGTACAGGTCCAACAATGCTTATTTTTAAATACAACAGTATAATTCTTCTAGACTGTCTTGCAAATATTTATTAGGCCTATACGAGAAAATGCTATGTTTTACAGATACAAAGACCCTAACGTAAAGGAATGAGCAGCTAATTTTATCGCTCTTTCCTAATATGACAGTGATAAATGTAATTTGCAACATTATGATGTACTGGCGTAATCTGAGGGTGATTTTAAAAAGCTGCACTAAGAGCTTGCTTTCTTTTTGATATGTTACAAGATTGTTTTCTAATCACGATTCTGTCTTTTATTGGGAGTACAGAATGTTTATTTCTGAGAAAAGAACGGATTTTGAAGGCTCAGAGTGTAACGCTGAACCAGTGGGATGTGGCTGTGGTGTAGAACAGAGCCTCTTCTGGGCTGGTGCAGCTGCACCCAGTGTTTTGCTGTTCGTGTGCCCCCTCATTCAGTGAGGAGCCAGGGGCGAGTGATGAGTGTTCAGAACAGACAGGTATCCACTGTGAAGCCAGTGTGTTTGTGGATATATATACACACCGATGCATTCTCTCTCCATAAAAACAGTGGTTTGAGGTTTTTTGATTTTTTTTTTTTATTTGATGTGCATTACTGCTACTCGACTCACTTATTTTTGTGTGGATGTGTTAAAACTGAAGCTATTAAGAACTTTCCCTTTTCTGTTGTCCTTTGTTTCCTCTGCGCTTTAAGTTGAGAATAGTTGTTCAGGTTTCATCTCCTCCTTGGTCACATCAAATCCACTACCTCTTCTTTTCTAGAGTATTTGCATGACAGATGATGTGCATGGTGTTGTGTGTTTGGTGGGAAGACTTTCTTTGTCTTTCCAGTCGTATAAAATACTTAAATCAGAAGAACTCTAATGTCTTCTTGCCTCTCCAGGACCATTTCCTGGTAGCGCTTTTAAAAGTCTGTGTCTGGTTTGAGTGCTCCTAACTTCAGTGGATCTTGTGCTGCTTAGTTTTGCGCATGCTGACATTTGTTTTGTGAGTAAAGAGCTCTCTCCTCTCCAGCTCCATAGCCTGAGGTGTGCGCACAGTCCAGGCTTTATTTTCCTGAGCAGGCAATGGTGCATTAAAGGATTAGGCACACGGGAACTGACAGGGCAAATGAATCCCCTTTCTTTGCTCTCTTCCATGGCCAACAAGGGAGTTCTGCAAGAGACAGTTTGAATTATCTAGAACAGAAGACTGTGGAAGTGTCGTTTTATTGCTTGGGATTTGTTGATAAAAAAGCGGTTCCCTACTCTTGTTCCCTCTCTGTGTGTTGTGTTGCCCTGTGCTGTGTGCCTTGCATCGCTACACAGTGCTCCTCACGCCTGCCTTCCTCCAGACAGTGTGCAGCCAGCTGGGAAAGGGGAGAGAGGGAGAGCAAGGAGGGAAATCCAGAGGGGGTGGAGAGACGGGGCTCCCTGCACAGCAAAGGGGTGGCTCTCCACACATGTGCTCAAACCGCTCGGAGTCACTCGCAGGTAAGGACATCAGACTGTGGTCATTTGTGACGCTTTCTGTAACGGGGAGCTGGGGCGCACTTGCATAATTTATCTCTTGGCTCAGTAACACAATCCCAGTGGTCAGAGAATTCCAGGTATGGGAGACTGATGCTTCTCAGGGTAACCTTCTTGCTCTACTTTGCTATTTGTCTGGATAATTTTATGCTGTCTAGCCAATATTTTGTGTGCTGCGGGAGGGTGTGCAGGTGGCATGTAGAAAGGGTAGCAACTTGAGTTGCTTTTAAGTCATAAGGCAGAACCAAGAGAGAGAATGGCCATTACTAGCTCGCACAGCCAGAAGGCAAGAGATAATTGCTTTTAAAACGTCCCCTACGTTTTAATTTCAGAATGTATGATAATAGAAATGAATAATTGTAAAAGAACCGTATATGTGAAAGGAAGCTTAAGCTTTTACTGGTTTTGCATCACTTAGTGATGATGTTGTACCTGAAATATTGATCAGCAGCTGATATTCTCATTAGCAGTTGTCAGTGTTCCTTTTAGCTCATTATGAATGAAGTGTCTTGGAATGAATCTCATAGTTAACAGTAAATGTTCAGTGTTACATGAAACGGAAAGAAAATAGTTGGAAAGAAAAAAAGTTTACCAATTACTACATTACTTTGCCAAATAATGATTGTACCTTGCATAGATTTCTGTCTTGAAAATTTACGTCCTTTCTACTTAACCAATTTTATTTAATTAATTAATCATTTTAATGTTTTCAAAATGCATTCAGGACCAGATTTTGCCTTGTCAGTATTTCACATGCACTTTTATTTCATTCTTTTCTTACTTTCAGACCCATAAAATAGCTATGAATTTTGTCTTTAACTTGGCCTTAGACATTAGTAAGCACAATATTCAAATATTTATTTTGGGAGTTATAATATTTGTTTCTGAACTAACTAAATCTATCAAATGAGTAAAATTAGACTGAATACTTTACTAGAAGGTGGAATCTATTCCTGCTCCTTGTTGGAGGTAGGGGTAGAGGAAATTACATCACAGAATTATTTTTGATAAAATACAGCAACGTTTCAGAAGTTATGTTTTATGTAGTCAAATTTTGCTTATACTTCAATTGTGAATAGATAGGTGGTGCAATTTTAGCTGAAATTTAAATGGTACAGAATGTCTGGGTAGGGTGGCATATTTGGATATGCAAATCCTGATGTGAAATGTGTAGCTGTTCTGAAAGGAGTTAGCTGAAAAGGATTCTGAAAAAGTCTTGGTTTTTTTTCAAGGATTCACTTTCTATCTGAAATATGGGCAGACAATCTGCCATTCACCAATTCAGCTAGAAATGTATCTGAGACCAAAGCGTTTTTCATCCCCCTGAGAGAGACAATGCATAATTTTTAAAATGTTCCTATGTGGGCAGGCGTGTGAAGCAGAATCCTGCCTGAAAACACCCAAAGTTGGGGAAGCGTGGTTATGCAACCGGGATTGCATAATATTGCATTTGCCGGTGTTCCAGTAGGAGTTTTGTGGTATCGCTGGTGCTTTAAGAGAAAAGGGTGCAGGAATGCGACTAATTACCCTCCTCCTTTAAGGTCATCAGGTGTCCCAATTTTCAAGGAGTGTCCTTGCTAACAGGGACAACCCTGGAATCTTGGAGGCTTTATTGAAAATGGGGCGATGTTCTAATTTCAGGAAACTCCCATGTCAGCCAGGCAGCCCAGCAGCTCCCGAGCCTCACGTGGACTCGGAGGGCACCTGGTGTAGGACCAGGACTGGGGGCTCAGCCCGTGAGATGCAGCTGTGGGGTACAGAGCAGCGTCAGCAGCCGGCTAGTCTGGGGACCAGTACTACTGAAGACACAAAACCTGTCCTCTGAGATGCAAAGGAGAGAAACTGGGTTTTCCCTTCAGAAATGTGTTCAGTTTTTCCTTTCTGTGACTTCCCTGTAGCTACAAAGCTAATAACTACTCATGAGAATGGGTCAGCCGAATCAGGTTATTGTCCCTTTCCACTTGAATGGAAAGCGCTGGCAGCAAATGTTGGAGTGCTGGAAAGAATTTCCAAAGAGGCTGAAGCTAAATGTAAAGGAGGAAAAGCTCACTGCACTCCCTGTTCTCAGGCAGTTGTCAGAATTAAAAAGTGGATTTAAGCAGCATTCAGATTTGTTTGACTGTTATCTCTGTACCGACACACGCAATGTCTTATCTCTATTTTAAAATAAGGCAGTCCTGGGCATATACAGGACGTTAGCCAAGCACCGGAGAGAGATCTCTTTGCCTTCTTGGGGAAAGAGCAATGCCTAAATTTAGTCTATAGTTTAAACGTGTGCTGAAGGCATCCCTGCCTGTACATCCAGAGGTTCCTTCTGTGGAGGAGAGTCGTGATGCCTCGGTTCTGCCCATCTAAGGTGGATGTGCAGCAGGGTCCTCGCTGGATTTCACTGGGGTTTCCTGTGCTTGAAAAAATCCTCTGTAACTTTTTGTTTGTTTGAATAAAAATGTAGGTTTTCTAGCACAGAGACCTTAATAAATTTAAAGACTTAAACAGAGAACTGTTAAAATGTTAAGCTCCTTCCCTCTCCTCACAGTTCTGGGGGTGACTGCTCTGTAGTCTCTGTGGCACCCAGAGTTTGTGCACGTGGGGCTCCGGCGCTGCCTCGGCAGGCACCTCCTGGTCAATGTGAGAGCATTGGTGAAGTATTTGAACACGCGGTCATCACGTTCGGTCCTGTAATCCAATTTGTGAACTAAATAGGAAACTGCATGCATTTTTCATGTATGATGGTGTGTTCAGGACACATGGGAAGACTTCCCTCTAGAGAGTGTGGGGTTTTAAAATGTGTCACAGACACGTGTGCTGGTTGCCTCTGTTTTATAGCGAGGACTGCTTTTTAAAATAAACAATTAGAGTTATTGCAGGTTGATTTTGTAACAGTATAAATACTTGCTGCCAGTTTATCAACACCGGCATGAGTTTAAAAGAATGCAGCTTTTTATTTACACCCGCTGACTCCTGCCTGGGTAAGTGACGGTTCTAGTGTTTCATTACTTCCCCTTCTGTCATTTTGCAGGATAAAATTTCATGCATCTGCCATCTCAGTTTCTTTTCTTTGCTGGAAAGATTTCATCTGCTCCCACTTCTTGTGATTAGAATACTGATGCAAAATTTTCTCAAGGTTAAGAAAACTTCTGGAACCAACAGATAGAACACAGGCACGGTGCAATTGCCTTGTTCCGTAAGTGAAAAGTTAGGAGAGTCTTCTGGGGAGATGGACTGCTAGGGTCAAGGGAAATGTCTGTTTTTAACACGATCATCATTTAAGGGCCAGAGCCGGTGTACACCAGTAAAAGCACTCGTGGAGCGGTTTGTAAGCAATTTGATGTTGGAGAAAACAGAAAAGAGTGTTTGCGCTTTCCTTATTAATTAAATAGGGAACATTTCAATGATAATGCATCGTGTGGATTAATTCGTACAGTTCTCATTGCTGCTAATGGGATTTGTAAGTGTTGCAAAATCCATGTGCATTGCAACAGGAAGGTTGTTCCCAAGTGCCTTAGGAAGCTATCCAGGCGTTTTCTGAAACTTAGTTGGGGCAAATAAGTTTCCTAAATCCAGTCCTAGCTGGATTTGCCTTTAAAAGGCTCCTGCTCTGAATTTCACTGCTGCATCATCTAATCCAAATACACATACCTGTTTGGTTAGCAGGCTGTGAATTGAACAGCGCTGTAGGTGCTCCTGAATCTCCAGGTGCCCAGGCAGCTGCCTTCTCTGTAACAGATACCCTGTTCAGGTTTGCTGGTTCTGGGTCTTAAAACTGTCTAAGCAAGCTGTCAGTGATGTTTGTGTTTGAGTGATGCCGCCAAACTGCTCTGTGCCTGGCCCAGTTGGGCAGTATGTAGGTATCCGAGAAGCAGAAGTGAGGATGTTTGTTTATAACATAAGATGTCTTGGGAAAGCCCTGCTACAAAGCAGCAACAATGGATTGTCTTCCATCTGAATTCCGTGGTTTAGGTCTGTATGAATACTAGGCTCTCCTGTCTCCTCTGTTGGGTCGCAGTTGTTTGGAAGGGGTTTAACGGCTTCTCCTGCTCTCTTCAGACACTTCCATGCCTCCTTCATTCTCCAGTTTTTCTGCTTCGTGGTTTGACAGCAGAGCCTCCACGGACAGAGCCCTGGTCTCCCTTTTCCACCCACCGGGTCCTGGGATGCCACAGAGCTGCTGAGCATGAGACAATGCCCTGGGATGTTTGAGAACTAAATTGACATCCTCTCCTGTGGTAGGAGATGCTCCCACTGGTTATTGGTGCTGCCAGCTGCCTCTGTGCTGCATTTTCTCCATGTGTGCTGATTTGGTTGTGGTTAAAACATTGGAGAGTGTCTCCAGGCACGGGTTCTCTCTCTGTTAATGTTATGGCTGCACTGAAAAACTGATTGATTTGGTCCTTTGTTTTTTCCACTGCTTTACATGATTCCTACCCACTTCTTACTGCAGACTCGGGCCTTTCCCCCAGCAGTGCCCTTCTGGTTAAATGCCAGTCTTTAGAGCTTGGCTGAGTTAATGTCTGAATGCTGCTCTGATTTCCTTATGTTTGGCTGTAGATGTCTTTACCAAAGCATCATTTTTCAAAGTGCATTTATGAAACAAAGGTATAGGTGATTTAAACTAATAACCTAATAATGTCTTACTTTGACCCTAAACATTCGTGTTTGATTCTAGGTATTGCATTCTCTTGTACACTGTAAAACTTCCAATGTAGCAGAAGTCATCATTGCTCCGAGTATTTTGGGGAATAACCCAACCTGCTAAAGCTGGTAAACACTTTTTTTTTCCCCCTGACAGTCAAAATTTTTTTTTAGTAAGGCTGGCTTGATAGCTTTGTCAATGGAGATTTGTAAATGTTTCAAATTCCTGCATCGATGGGAGTTAAGTCCCTTACTTTCAATATTTTGTGGACTGAAGGAAAACAGTTTTTAAAACAACCTCTCTTATGTGGCTAATCCTATAGGTAAGAAATGTAGTTAATCTTTATTTGTAACGTTTGACCTGGAGATTCAAATTTGTTTCTGAAAATACTCTGGCTTTTGACCAAAAAGATACGCATTATATGTAATTTTTTTTTCTCCAGCGCCAATTATGAAACTTTATCCTTGATTCTGAAAATGAATTCTGTTTCTAGTAACTTCGGCAAATTGCATCCAGATTCTTCATTTACTCTCAGTAGTATTGTATAAACAATGGCATTGTACAAGCAATGAAAGCAATTTGGTATGGCAGGTACAACTTAAATGGTACTTGAGCCAAAAATCTAGTCATTAAACTTTTTATTAACTGTCAACTCCACTCTTTAACTTCCTCCCTCTGCTTAAAACTTGTAAAATTGCATCTGGAGCACTGTGAGCAGTCTCAGTCTCCCCAGTACAGGACAGATACAACTAGGGGTAGTCCCATGAGAGGCCACCAAGGTAGGGAGCCCACATGATCCAGGGAGAGGCTGAGTGAGCTGGAGTTATTCCGTCTGGAGGAGAGATGGCTTATGTGGGGTTAGTTTTATTGCTTCCTTCAGTTACCCAGCGGGGGGTTATAAAAGATGGCAGAGCCAGACTCATCTCTGAGATACACAGCAGGACGATATGAGATGTAAGTTGTAGAAAGGGAAATTCTAGTTAAATATAAAGAACTTTCTCACCAGGATAACATTCCAACATGGGAACAGTGGCCCAGACAGGGGTGGGTATTTCCATCCTTTGGGATATTCAGAACTGAACTGGGCATGACCCTGAACAAGCTCAGTGAGTTGGATTAGATGACCTTCAAAGATCCTTTCCAACCTAAATTATCCTATAGTTTTGTTAAGAAGGTAAAAAAAAAAAAAAAAAAAGCAGAGTTGGGACATTGATGGCCGTTCATGTCTAACAGTGTGCTTTCAGTGTGGCTGACACTTGTTTTTTTATCTTATTACATGACAGATTTGTAATTTTCTGTTGTTCTCTTGTTCTGTTTTCTTTAATTGATTCCAGCAAGTGGAATTCATAGAGGAGACAGTAAAAGGTGCCGGAACAGGAGAGATCGAGGAAAAGCAGCACAGTCTTGTCCTGTGTAGGGAATTAAAAATAATGTTACAGGTATAGCCCTGAAGTTCTTTCCTTTTAAAAATTATTATGGCATTGCTTGCAACAGTGATAAGTGACCTGCCTGAAATTCCTAGATGAGTTTTCCATTTACTGTGTGAAATTACATAAAAGTTAGGGTAATAAGAGAAAATGTTGACTGGCTCTTGACTGCTTGAGTCCATGTACTTCTTTATGCAACAAGTTTGACACTTGTTTTTGCAGTGTTATTACTGTGCTTCTTAATTAATGTTTCTGTTGTTAAAGCACCCTTCCCAGAAGTGCCACCTCCATGAGGTGAACTGTGCTGCAGTGGGATCAACAAGGGGTGCACCACCAAATAGTAAACAATATGTCTAAAAGTTATCTTGATCATGGCCTGTCTGAGGGCTGCAGAAAAATAAGAAAATATGCTGTGATAAAATTTATACTCCATTAACGCAAAAGTGGCACTTCAAAAATGTAGGGTGGGCTGATTAAAGTTACAGGGGTAAAAGCTAGTAGGTAACTACTACTCCCTTCCTTGTTGAAAGGTAAATTGCTGGGGGAAGTCATACTATAATTCTGTGGCCTCACAGATGTCTCACTTCATCCTTCAGAGGCCTGAGTGGATAGGAGTGACGCGCAGAGCAGTGGTGGAGATGAACCAGCCTGGGTCAGAGAGCAGGGTGGTTCTGGAGCTGCAGATCTGACAACCAGGAGGCTTCTGGGTAAAAAAAAAAATGGAATTAAACCAAATCATTGTTTACAGAGTCAGCTTGCTGGCAGTGAGATAATCCTTCAGACAGGGCAGTCCGAAGACTTTGGGGAAAGCTGGGGAGGGGCTCTTGATCAGGGAGGGCAGGACAGGATGAGGGGGAATGGTTTTGAGCTGAAAGAGGGGAGATTGAGATAGATTTTAGAAAGAAATGTTTTCCTGTGAGGGTGGGGAGGCCCTGGCCCAGGTTGCCCAGAGCAGTGGTGACTGCCCCATCCCTGGAGGGGTTCAAGGACAGGCTGGGGCAACCGGATCCTGTGGGAGGTGTCCCTGCCCATGCAGAGAGTGGAACTGGATGGGCTTCGAGGTCCCTTCCAACCCAAACCAGTCCATGATTCTAAAATTATTAGAAGGAATTTTAGCTGGGTAAAGGCTGAAATACTTGAACTGCTTTACCAGCAGTTGCTGACTTACCTTCCTGGTAGGTGTCTGTGATGCACTGGATTGGGGTCACTCTTCCTCTGACGAGATATTTTTTAAAATGACTCTTTCAGTAAAGCTCCTTTGGTTGCCATTGTGGTGTTTGCAAATATACGTTACATAATGGTCCTTCTTTCAGTAAAAGTTTAAAGGGCTAAAATACTGCTGTTCTTGCTCAACAAGTAATTCAATTTTGAAATTTTACCACTTATTTGAAGGGCTCTTTCTGCAGTTCTTATGCCTGATGCCTAATATGTTACAGAACAGTTGTTTATGAATCGAAATTTTCTTAATGCAAACTTGCTGGTTAATGCACTGTGAAACAAATGATCTCTAGTCTCAAAGTGTCTTGAAAGGTTAATTCTGGGAGAGAATTTTAAACAATTGAGTTGGTTCCCCATAAGAAGGAGGCCTAGCTCGGAGGCCATAATCCAAAAAGGAAATCTGTGTCATTTAAATAAGAACCTAGTGATAAGACACAGAAGGTCATGAACATAGTAATGCTGAATGAATTATTTATGATGGCATCAGAAATAAAAAGATTATCGAGACAAGAAGTAGAACTGGAGTTTGAAATCTGTCTACACCAGCGAGACCTTTGGTATATTAGGAGCAGATTGATAGCTTGAAGCAGTTGGTGTCAAGGCCCCTACATCTCTGCAGGTTTTACATTGGTCTGGATTTAGTCTGGAGCTTTGGCCTGGAAGTGCTCAGTACATGTGACTAAAGTTTGCCAAAAACCTGTCTTTCAGATCTGTATATGTTGAATGGTTTTAGTGGGAACCTGCCATGGGGCTTCTGCTCTGTTTCCTCCAAAAGAAATTCAGTTCGTGAGCCCAAAAGCTGTTCTGCAGACTGAAGTAACACACAGTAAAAGGGGATGGTTGTAGGAGTTGCTTCAAAACTGCAGCGTTGCTCAAACCCAAAATGTGAATGTAGGGCACAGCAATGCCATCCGGCTGGGAAGCCTGTTGTAAAAATACATTATCTTATCCTCTGATGGAGAAGCACAGGTCCCTCTCTCTTCAAGGAGAATTTATCAAAATGAACTGCATTGAGTTAAAATCCATTCTCTTTGAAGTTGATGGGAAAGCTTCAACTGCTGTAAATGGTCGTAGAATTGGGCCAACGCTGATCACTTAAGGGAAATCAAATCTAGGCTAGAGAAGAGGCAAAGATCAGCTCTGAACAGAGACAGAAATAGATCCTGTGTGTTATTCCACAGGTGACTCCTGTGTGCTTCAGTATGAGTCGGAGGGCAGTTACTAGGGCAGATGCCTCTCAGCTCATTCCGGTTTGAACACTAAGCTGGTGGTTCCTGGCTGGTAGGACACTGCTGCTGCGCAGGTGTGGCTGCAGCACAGCACTGCTGCCTGGGGACATTAGGCTTTCAGACACATTAGGCCAGCAAATGTTGCGTGCTGTGCTGTGTTTTGAGAAGCCCTTTTTGACCACCACAACTTTACTCTTTGTGTTACCGTTCTTCAGACTTTGTGACAACTTGTGAGTTGGAAGGAAATTCCTTCCAGTTTCTAGTGCTGAGGTTCCAAATAGCCTACGTGAAAGTGGACCAAGAGGCTCCAGAAAATGGACACATTGCAATATTGCTCTGCTTTTTACTGTGCTGTTGGTGGTGACAGTGTTTAGAGCTCTACAGGATGATGCCCTGTAATCTGCGTCTCTGTGTTTTCCTGTACGGTCAGTAGCGATGCCTGTAAAAAGAAATCTGTTTTGCTAGTTAGTCCTTTGGTGCTGAGGAATTTAATTCCATTTCAGGCACTGATCTGCTTTTCTGTGTTGTGTTTGGAGAGAGTCTCTAATTGTTCTGGGATAGCAGAGAGGTATCTATCACTGAAGTGAAAGGAAACAGGCTGTTGAAGAGGTTGGCTGTATCTGTGTGCTGGGATCTCATTCTGGTGCACGCAGTGTCTTATGCAATGCAAATACAGCTCTGGTTATGATTTGACTCTGTGAAAAAAAGCTGTCAAAAGGAATGACAAATCCACCAGTATTTCTTGTGTGATTAAAATGGCAACTGCTCTTTGCGTGGTTCCTTTTTCTTCCTCTCAAACCGGTGAGCTATTCTGAAAAGCAAAAGCTTGCATCTTAGGGTCCTCTGGCTTCTGTGCATCTCTGATGTGGGTGCTACTTTACACTGACCTAACCCTGGGGAAGTTTTAATCATGAGAGAATAAGCACTTTGCGATTCTGACATGGCTTCCTCTCTACTCTGAACTGCATCCTCGATTATTTTAATCTGACTGTTGCCTATTTAAGCATCGTACTGTATCTTGAATGACAGCGGGGTAAACAGATTCAGCAAGTCAGCTGTTGTTCCTGTGTGCTCACGAGTGGCAGCTCAGGTCAACCAGAGAAGCAGAGAAAGGGGAGCGCGCACGGATTTCTCTGTGTCATTGCCTTTGGACTGTGTTGTAAATGAAGAACAAGAGCTCAGTCTGTTAAAATGAGATGTGCGTGCTTTTGGCAGTCATAGGAGGCCGCTGGGGAACTGCAGCTTTGAGAAATAGTTAAATAAGTTCAGATGATAGATGTACATTTCTACCATTTTATGATTTCTTGAAGGTCACTTGAGTTGCTGTTACAGTAACGGAGATGGGTCTCTTCTGTTCTTGTCGTTGCATTTCCACAGGGAAATACTAATGCTAGACATTATTTTTGACAGTGGGAACATAGATGTTTTTTACATGGTCATGCTGGAACATGTTAGAGTTTGTTCTTGCAAGAACTTACAAAAAGCAAGACAAACATCAGGTTATTAAGGAACACATCTGAGGAAGTATTTTCTGTTCATTTGCAAAGAAGGCGAAACAATAGGCACGCAAACATGTGAATAAAGCTATGATTATTATAAATGTTCTCCTATAAAAATTTAACACTGACTTACACAGTGAGCACCAGGTTAAACAGGCCGTAGCAGGAGGTGGTGTCCTGTTAATCCACAGCCTGGCTGAGTTTACTATACTGAGAAGTGAAGTAGTTTTAAGTCTCTGATGTGTGAATTATTTCAGCTGGGTCCATGAAATGTAACCGAGAAAAACTGGTCTGCTGTCAGGACGCATGAATTTGCTTCTCTTGGAAATATACAGGAGACAAATGGTATGAAAACCTTGGAAACAACTGGATTACATTTTTCGTTTGCTTGCAGATTCCAAAGTCAGTGCAGGGGGGTTAAGTCAAACAGCATTCTGAGGTTGATCATGGCAATCTCAGTGTGTAAGACTGCCTGTGTTAAATTGGCAAACCTTGCACACAACGTGCTGTGAGTGAAAGATTAATAATGTTCCTGATTTTAGCTGTTTTACAGACAGTTGCTGAATATTTGTAGACCTGGTGTCTGATCAAGCAATGTGCCTTTCTAGTGATGGTTGTTCATGGTGGGTGAATTTCAAAACTTTACTGGTGATGTGAGGAATTCAGAGTCTTAGCAAAACCACTTCGGTTCAGAATCAGGAATCAAAATATTATAGTAACTGACTGATTTTTCTGTAGCAGCATTTATCCCTGAAAGAATTGAGAGCCCTACAAATCAATAAAGCAATGTACTGTAGTATTAGATGTAACTTAAAAATGGGAGCGATCAATCTATCTTGGCATTGGGGGGGGGAGTGATTTCTTCCAAATGTCTCAAGATACTTCTTCCAAAAATTTCCTTTTGGCATTGATTGAGACTCTGATCGCGAATGAACACAAGACTTGATTTCATTTTCAAATAATCACTAGAGTCAAAGGCCAGAACATTCTGTGTTGGATCACTTTTGAGAGGCATAACCAAGAGGGTAACAGTTGTTTTTCAGAAACTTTATTTAGCTGAAGAAAGGTGAAGAAAAAATATACTAAAAATATGGTAAATTTCTGAAGATCTGGTATCCCTAGAATAGTTCTATTCACAAGAGCAGCTGTTGGGTTTACTCCTTTCGTTTTCAGACTGCCTGGAATCCGAAGTGGAAGGTGTCATTTCTGGTGAGTGCAGAATTAATGGCACACATGTAGGCACACACGCCCAGCCCACACTCCCTCCACCCCCAGAATGCCTTTGTTCTGTCAAAAGCAGTTGTGACATTTGCTATAGGTTATAGAATTTGGAGTGTTTCACAAGGCGTTAGCGCCTCACCTTCTGGTGTGGAAGGGAACACAGCAAGTCTGGGTTCAGTCTCGTGTGTGTTTTATTTAATTTGTGAATTGTGTCTCCTCGCTGTCTAGAGAATATTCTGATTATCAGACCATAGAATTATTTTCACATTTCTTTTGCTGGCCAATAAATATATGGTGGGTTTGGGTTTTCTTTTCCTCCAAAGTAGAACAGTTTCCACTCGAGAGACTGAAATCATGGCATTACAGCCTACATGATCGATGGAGACCTTGGCTGGCAAATACAAAGTGCAGTTTGGTGGTTTCACCCCACTGCTGGCCACACATTAGCACTGCCGGCAGAAAGGAGCAGCGGCAGCGTGGAAAGCCCGGCTTTGGTAGCATCACAAGCTTAGGCAAAGCTGAAATTGATAGGTAATTGAAAACAAATGGTGCAGTTTGACCGAGAAGCATAAAACCAAGATGCTTATACAAAAGCTAGGTAGTACTGGAAAAGGCAGCACTCTGTGGAGCCAGGCGAGACACTTTTCCTTCTCCATTTGTGCCGTGCTGATATATAGGAAGCTAAACTACTGAAAAAGAGTAGTTTTGTTACATTACCTCCCCAAATAGACTCATTGTTTATCATGCAGAATATATAGTCAAATTATATATTTTTTAATAACAATATAGTTATCCAG
This sequence comes from Cuculus canorus, assembly GCF_017976375.1. Lineage (NCBI taxonomy): Eukaryota > Metazoa > Chordata > Aves > Cuculiformes > Cuculidae > Cuculus > Cuculus canorus. The sequence continues at coordinate 422,495 of NC_071411.1, read as the reverse complement.
TACTCACTATCATTTACGATTGAAAAGCACATATAAAGAAATGCAAATTAACCTCTAACGCCAACCCCAGGCAAAAGCGACAAATTAATTACCAAATTTTTTATTGTACAGGTATGTAAAGAAAAAAAGAAAAGAAAATTGCAGGTCTTAATACAAATCCAAGGAGTTGGCATCTGTTCTGTAGCTTGTGGGAAAAATGGTGGTTCTGTTCCAAGACGAAAGATTCCACTGTGAATGCTTGCTGTCAGCCTCTTTCAAAAATACCTCCCCAACTCAGTTGTCTCTGCTTATCCACATCACCGTGGTTAAGAGATGGGGAAGGAGCTGTTCCCAAAACAGACAAGTCATTTGCTGGAAATAGGTTTTAGACCAACACATTTGATTACAAGGAGAAATCAAGCTGAGCCATGTCACTTTGTGCAACACAGGTCTGTGTGCTCTGCGAGAGACACGGTTGAAATCAGCAAACAATCATGCTCTGTGGCAGCTGAGACATCCAGATGGTCTCAGTTTATCCCTCATTAAAACACATTGCAGTGTTCCAATCTTCCGATAAAGATAGGCTTGAATAGCTGTGGCGAGGCCCATATCCTAAAGAAAGGTCACAAGCATTTAGGCAGCTACAGAAAATCCATCTCAAAGCAAGTCGGTGCCCTGATTCCATACCACTTTGTGTGCGGAACCAGGGCAGCTCCAAAGTGGGAAGCGGGGCATGGCAGGGAGACGCATGGGAATGCCCAAATGCCAGTCCTGCCAGCGTTGTTTGTGCACGAGGGTCTCCTGCCTGGCTTGTGTTGGTGTAAGTGCATGTCCAGTTGAAGTCGCTGGCTTTGTGCTTTTCTGCAGTTACTGGGGAGTTTGTTGAAAGCCTCACCAAGTGGAAGCAGCATTGCAGTGTGATGATAACAGTGAGTGCAGCAGATATTAATGGTATCCATCCTAGACCCAAGAGAGTGCTGATGAGCCATTTCCCGTGGACCTTCTCCTGCCTTTACTTGGAGGAGGTGACAGAAGAAATGCAGGTGGAACAATCTCATCTGTGGGTCAGATGGCTACGGAGTGCCATGATTCTCGTTTGGAACTTGCCATCCTGCCTCATTTGCTGGGAAATTAACGAGGACCCCAGTTGTGCTGAAATTTGGGTGTCTGCTGAAGGGCTTTGCTGGATAGGAATCTATCTGTCCTGCAGCTAATTATGTCATTAATTAATCTATTATCTATTGATGACTGGCAAGAGAGTTGCTGAGAATGGTTCAGAACCTATGTGAAAATTCTTAAAAGTATTTATTTCCTGTGTCTCAGTAACTCTACATTACTGCTCTGTAGCCAGGACCGGTCCTTGCACAGAGTTACAGTTCAGGTATTCTGAGAGACAAATCCTGTTTCCTACTTGTTCTCTTCATTTTTTTTTCCATATATTTAGAGAGGTAATGGAGTTCAAGAGATGTGGAGTGGGAAGATAAATCTCTCTCCCCCTTGCAGCTCCTAAAGAAGCAACAGCTTTGTAGTTTCAAAAGAGAATGTTTTATTTTTAAGTTGCTATTAATAGAACTGAAAATTAAAAGCTCATCGTGGCTAGGATGAGATCCCGATTGAACCTGATAAGCAAGAGGATATTTCTTGAAAGTACGAGACATGATGATGGCTTAAAAATAATTCTGTGTGTTAATAGGTAAATTATGAGGTGATAATCTGATGGTCTATTTAAAAGTCTGTTTGTAGGGGTATTTTTAAGGTGACCCTGTGGATAATGTGTGGTTTTTAGTACGTCCTGCCCCGCTACTTATATTTTTTGGCTAATTGTATGATTTTAAGGTTGGGCAGCAACATTCTACGTAACTGTGATCATTTTTTTATCCATCAATTGATGTCTGTTGCTGTTTTATCAGCTTATTTTTCTGAGCCATCAGCTGGGATAATGTGCTTGAGGGAAAATTATAGCCTACATCAGTGGTTTTGTTACAGCATGTTGTACATTATTGGTAATTTGAATGCGCCCAGATAAAAATAGAAAGGTTAAGTAGTTTTCCAAATGTTGCTGCTGTGAAGCAGAAGGAGCGCAGTGTCTGTACCATACATGTTTCTGAGAGAAGAGCGACTGGGTTGTTTTCCCCCTTGAAAAACTGCTTGCTCAAATGAGTGCTTTCCTTAAAGCTGAATGCAAAGAACAGTTTGATTTTGAAATTTCTCTCCCCCAACTCTCTTTATTCATTTGGATTAATGACCCTGGGGTGTGTCTGGAGAGTGCCTTCCCATGGTGCAGGTGTGTGGGTTTGCAGAGGAGCAGGAGCTGCAGTCCGGCGGCGCTGCGGCAGCGTTGGCTCGCTCCGGGCATATTCTGCCAGGGTACTTACATGTTTCTGATTACTCTCAGATGTTCTCAGCAGAAGGAGCAATGCTGGTTTTGTGACTATTTATACAGAGCTCATCGATGATTTCTGTAAAACCGCAGTTTGTGATTTCTTTTCCAAAACAACCTCTTGGTTCTCTGCATGAGAAGGATCTGTGCAGAGAGCACAAGCAAAAACGTCGTGTTTTGCTGCAATTGCCTGATAGACACACATACTGTTAATCCTTTGCGAATGCCCTATTTAAAATCACTGCAGAACATCGCTGTATGTATTTCAGCTAATGCCCACTGAGATTTAAAACCTCCTTTTTGGCTGCTCTCTTTCTTAAGAGTGACCTTGGCTGACTGTTTCTATTGTACAACCGAGTCCTGCAGGGCTTTATGTTTTTTTCCTCTCTCATCCTTTCACGTGGATTTATGTGGTGCCGATTTCTCTGTCCAGTAGCTCTGCTTCTCTGTCCAGTAGCATTGTAGTTGAGATGTTCATAGTTACAAATTGCTGTGGAGAACATATTTTTATATTTCATTTTCTTACAGGTTAAAAACTTCATGCTAGATTCTACCTTAAACGACTGCTTCCCTTTCTCCTCCTCCGGTAAAGGAGGAGAGCAGTCAAGTGTGGTTTCATGGTAGGTGATAGGAATGAGCTGCTAATGCCCCTGTCTCCTTGCCCAATTAAAGAGGAGGGCGGTTGGGTGTGGTTCATGTCAGGTGATAGGCATGAGCCTGCTAACAGCCCTTCTCCTCCCCCACTTGAGGAGGGGAGCAGTCGGGTGTGGTTTCATGGCAGGTGATAGGAAGAGCCCCCCGGTGAGGCGCAGGGGTTTGCAGCCTCCTTTGCCGGTGGGAGAGGGATGAGGCGGCTGCTTGCTCTCCACCAGCTCTGTTGCCTGAGCTCTTGGAAACCTGGAAGGAGGCTCACCAAATGATAGCTTCAACTGCAACGCGTCATTCTAAGTTTGTATTACCTGCAAAATATGCACGTGCTCGTGGCTGAGGACGTTTGCGCTGGAGTTTGGAGGTGGCAAGGGTTGGAGCTATGTTTAACAGCAAAGATGGGTAATGTCACCTTTTTAAGAGAAATTTTGTAAAGCTAGATGTTTTCGTGTGACTGTAAACGTTTTTTTCTGTGGATTTTTTTTAAGCACAAGACATACATGTTGAAGAATGATAGCTTTTGTATTTTACCATTTCACTTATTTTCCGTAAGATATAGTAAAGCTAAGGAGTTATTTAACTCTAGTGTTTGCCTTACTATTTACTGAAAGTTTGGTGTCGTGAAGGAGATTTAAACTGATGCAAAGTTTTGTAGGAAGATAATTCTACTGTGTCTGCTGGTGGTGTTAAACTACTGGTAGCTTAATTTTTCAGTAACTTATATCCTCCAAAAGTTTGATTTTAAATGCATTGTACTTTTCACGTGCTGCCTTTGAGTTGAGGCATATTTCAGTATGTCTAGGAGTGCGAGGTTCTGGACAGGCATGCGACAGGATAGGCTTGGGTTTTATACGCTGAGTTAACTGATCTCAAGAGGTAGGCAGAGCAGTTCTGTGATTTGTTCTGACAGAATTCCTTATGAAAAACAGAAAAAACAATGCAGTATAATAGGAGTTGACTTGTGTTTTCTTACCTATTACTGTAACAAATAAAGAGGAACTATGTGTCTGTAGGAAATGATGAGGAGAGTCAAAGGAAGGTGAAAACTCTCACTGAATATCGCGAAGATGAAGAGCAGGCCGTGGCCAATGTGGAGCAGTCGTTGCCTGCTCTGCAGAGGAGCACTGCTCCCGTTTGGGGTACGTGTCTACCAGGAGATGCGTGGTGATGTGGTGGCATTCAAGCCAGGATCGATGAGATGGGGCAGAGGTCGGTTCAGGCATACGAGGAGGCTGTTCTGTACAGTGAGAAATAGAGGGCACTGCTGTCTGCACGTGTGTGGGGAGCATACACGAAGAAGGCATGGATGGTTTGGTTTTAAGTGACTAGACTACTTAGGTAGGAAGCAGGATGAACAGTCTGAGCCCAAGAGGAGGCTTTTCTAAGTGGTGCTGTTCTCCCCAGTCTGTGTTGCGCTTCTGGAGCAGTGGTGTTGTGCCTGAGCAGTACGCAGCTGGGGCTTGGTCTGCCCTTGTCTGGTGCCTGTAGGATCTGTGTGGCCCCTTCAGTGAGAGCCCTTCTCCAGGAATCGCCAGTTGCTTAAAAATCTGGCTGAACAGAATGAAAAGATTCAGATGGCTGACGCCGTTGTGCTGTGCATGACCGTTCTGTGGTCCTATCCAGCCTATGTGGAAATGGCCTCCTACCTTCAAAGTATGCAGGCAACAACAACAAAATCTGCCTTTGATGGTCCTTATAGGGCCAAACACAGCTGTTAACTATAATTTGCTCTCTTTGCTCTCATTTTGGAGAACTGCATCCAATCTTAAGAACTAAATAGCCTCAGCTTATGTAAAAACTATCTTCTGCTCATATATTTCTATTCACTCACTAAATAACAATATATTGTAGTTTTTTAACAAGCTGATTATTTTCTTTCATATTTTGTGTTCTTCCTGTTTCATTAGTCTGCATATAGTTCTTTTGCATGGAAGCTGCATTTTCTGAATCTCATTAACCACTGATGGTGCTGCACTGAAAGATTCAGTATTCGTTTCACAGCTCTTGTCTTTCCTTACTGGCACAATCCAATTCTTCTGCTAGGAGAGCCTAGCGCAGAGGGTAGGGCTGCCAGTGCAGACTGCAAGGTGAGTTTGCTTGGGCGGTAATTTCCTCTTTCTGTTTTCCCTTCCCCTGGCCAGCTGAAGGAGATGCGTAAGCTGCTCCAGTATTCCATCCTCAGAACAGTTGTATGCGGGCTGCTGACCGACAGGAGGTGTGCCTGCCTTGGGCTGCCTGTCCGGCTGCGTGGGCTCCTCCCTGCCTGGCCCTGCTGCTAGCTGCTGTTTTTTTAACTAAAGTACCCCTTGAAAAATATAAGAAGTGAGTACATCCCTACCCCCACCCCCCCTCCCCCCCACTTCCCCCCGAAAGTGGATTTTTCTGCTATCAGATTTGAAGCTGCTCTTTGGTAAAAGGCATTATTGCATGCATGAGGCTGAGACAGAGCATTTGGGCTGAATACGGCGATCTGATTCCATTTTTGTGTGCTGTGGTTCTCCTGTCTTTTGGCTAAAGGTCTATTAATACACTCTGATTTTCCTAATTTCTTTTAAAGCACAATGTGACCAACAGTAGGCAACCAATCCTTTTTTCTACTGATGTTTGATTTATAGGATAGATGCTGACAGGAGAACAGGAAAAACAGCCTGGCAAAGCCCAGTGTTTTTCTGGTTTTGACTTTTCCCTGACTGGTTGTACTTTTCTTAGGGTTATGAGTGACTGCAGCAGTTTGGAATTGGGTGTTAAAGTAGGAAAGATCTTTTCCATTAAAAGGATTTGGATTTAATCTTGTCTGTAAATTGCATGTGTTGCAAAGTATTTCTAGTAGGTTCTAGAAGAAACTGTGATACTTCCTAAATAATCATCCTTGTCAGTAATACTGTTATTTAAACAAGAATTTTCAGCAGAATAGTCAGCCACTCTGACTTTCGCATGCTGGAGGTAATTTCTATCTTCTTTTCCCTTTAGGACTCACTAACTTTTCATTGAGTACAAAAAACAATGACCTGCACTCGTATTTGCTGACAAAGGTTCAGTTTTTATTCTGGTACCATTGTGGCAATTTGAGCTGGTGGACAGAAACGCTGCCCAAGCGAGGTTTGCTTTGGGCCCTTTTACCTTTGCAGGTCCAAGCAGGACACGACAAAGCATGTTGTACTGTGGCTGACCAGTTATGGATTTCCTCAGATTTTGTTCTCTGTTATCCCGTGGATCCATACTTGTGAAAAACTTGATACCTGTCAGTGTTTTAGTAAAATTAATCCATCAAAATGGTATTTCACATTAATGAGTGCCCTTGCGCTGTGCTTTCTCAGAGGTACAGACACGCTCTTCTTCCTTCCATCTGCAGGAGAAGGCCTCCATGTATCTACAGCTTATTTAAAGAATGATAGTATTCTGGCCTCGCTGAGTATTTGAGAGGATTGTTAGGGCAGAACTGTAACCATTACTGGAATATTACATGTGTGTAAGAGTTCTCCGAACCATTAGTGGGTGATGCAGTCCCCAGGGCAGTGCCACCGGGCATTGGCAGAGCAGTGACACCAGGCGCTTTCCAGTGTCTGTTTTCTGAAATGTGCAGGCCAAACAAGGGTTGTGGGGAAAACGTGCAGTTTATTGATTAAAAGGCCAATAGATGGTTCAGAAGCGGGTAAGATTTGCCTGGCTTTATGGGTACAAACTGGAGAGGGGCAGATTTAGACTAGGCATTGGGAAGAATTTCTTCGCTGTGAGAGTGGTGAGGCACTGGCCCAGGTTGCCCAGAGAGGCTCTGGCTGCCCCATCCCCGGAGGGGTTCAAGGCCAGGGTGGATGGGCCTTGGGCAGCCTGATCTAGTAGGATGTCCCAGCCCATGGCAGGGGGGTTGGAGTTAGATGATCTTTGAGGTCCCTTCCAACCCTAACTATTCTGTCGTTCTGTGATTCATTACTCTCACTTTTTCAGATAAAAAGTTTCTGTAAAGTGTTGCTCAAAAGTCTGAGAAAGGAAGGTAAGATGAGGTTAAGACATACATATGCTTATTAGGAGAGATGGCAGTTTCTACCACAGCATTAAAACTTTGAATGCATCTTAAGGAATGAAGATTAGGGAGAGAGGCCCATTAATATTTCCATAATGAAATGATTAGTAATGCACTAGAAAAAAAAGAATTGGGAACCGATTTCAGTGTCGCTTCTGAACAGAGACTGAAGAAAAGTCCAGAATATTTTGGCCATGTGGGGCAGAGCAGGACTGGCAGCTGTGTTAAATGGAGCTGAAGATCCTGTTTGTTGTAAGGAGCTAGATGACCCCTTCCTTTTGACATGTTCTGGAGAATTTGCTGATTAAAATGAGGTACAATTGGATCCCAGGCACATAGACGGTAAAAGCACCGACTTCTCAAGTCCTCCTTGAAATTGCGTTCTTCAGGCTGGTATCTCCCCAGTGATGAAGGTCACTTGGTAGTGCCCTTTCTGGGTTTAAGAAGTCTGATGACATGTAAAATGTCCCTTCCAGCTGGAGATCTGTGATTCAGTAATTCATGAAGTTAGTAAAGAAAACAATCTGATTTGGGGTCTGGTGAGTTTAGGTACTTTTTTTAGATCAAGTTTTTCATCCTTGTCCCCTGGGTTGATGCTGTGGACTAGAACACAATGTTAATTTTCGCAAAAAAGAAGCGGGAGGGGAGGCATCTCAGCCCACTTGAAGAAATGTTAAAGTTTTGCCCTGAAGGTGATGCTGAAGAGCTCATACCTGGTCAGTAGATCTCTCTGCTTCATCACTGAATAATGCATCTTTTCTGTGTTGTCTTCTGAAAAAAAGGTGCTTTTTTCCCTCGCCTGCACCCCATTGCCCAGGTCCATAACTGCAGTAAACCGTGCTGGATCCTGGCTCTGTGCTGGGATATGTCCCTTCGCTGATCAGCTTTTGCTTTTAGAGCATTTAACTTACATTGGGGTTGTTTTCACATCTGTTTTATTTAATGAGATATGAGTGTCTGAAGTCTGAATATCCTTAGCTTTTTTTCCAGATGTATTTTTTGATTAAATAGACAACATAGTGTGGAAGTTGGCCTTCCTTGAAACAACTGTGTTGTGTTGGTCCATATAAATCAATGCAGCTATACATGAAAACATGAATTTTCTAGCACTTATATAGGTGTAAAATGGGTCTCTGTTCAGTGCCAAAAGTACAACCCCGAAGAGCAGGGCTACGTGTTATTTAAGAAGGTGGCAAATAAAGAAGCCCCATAGGTGCTTTGCAGTGTGGGAGTAGAGTCTTGGGAGAACAAATAGGTAATGGAAAATAACCTTTCATTGTCTCACTGAAAGCAAACCAAAATAAGTTCGTGTTAGTACTTGAAAGAAATGAGAAGGTTCTTAGAACTGTACCTGGTACAGACTTCAGTATAAAGATCTGTTTGCACAGGAGATCACTTTCCAGTGCACCTCTCTGCTGCTGAGTGTGCTCTGTCCCGGGGCGCACGTACTGCTGGTTGGCCCTTGGTCACGTCCAGCCATGCCTGGAGCCGTAGAGCACAGCCAGGAATATTCCATAACTCAGACAAGTGCTCGGGGATAGGCAGTAGTAAGTGTGGTTGAGTTACTTATTGCAGTCTGCTAACAGCATTCATAGAGAGTGGAATCCTGACGTCCGAGGAGGAAGGATTTCATCTGCAAGACCTGATCCAAGCCCCTAGAAGTCATTGATAGAGTCGTTTCATTGACTTTAATGGGATGGAATGGATTCCTTTAATAGTATTTGTGTTCCTGTCAGGAGTTCATTTGGCTTTACTGCAGTCATTTACATGAGTAATGGTGGAACACAGACTTTGTACCAAACTGCAGACTGAATAACTGTGCACTGTAATAGGTGGTGGGACACGGAGGTGGTTTTATCTCTCAGTTGTTATTTTAAGTTTCCCTCAGTATAATGGTGCAGCATGGAAAAAAATTCATCACGTTTCTGAAAGTTTTTGATTCCATTTAGCGGAAGTCCTAAATAAATAGGTTTATTGTATTGCCTTCAAATAATCAACAGTATCTTACAGGAGATATGGAATGATTTTTATTTATCCCACTTGATAACAAAACTAGCACAAGAAATCCAAGCTGACTGGAGGTGTGGATTTGTGCTGAAAGGACTGACATAATTGTTGCTCAAGGGGTTTAAACTTCTTTATTTTGTAATCTTTTTAAAGCAATACTTTAAATTTACTGTCTTTGTCATTATATTATCAACAACTGAACGAAGCGCTGTAGAAGAAGTTCTGATTATTTGTGGGTACACTGTACAGATTTCTCATTCCTGTGTGCTAATCATGAATGAATTACATACAGTTAATGCAACTTGAAATTCACTAAGAAATTTAGTGGCAAAGTCAGGAATGTTCTCAATCAGTGCTTAACTACCAAGCCCAGTTTCTCTTTCTTGACCTACTCTCAGCTTCCTGGTATTAAATGAAAAATTCACACTTGTGAAGGTGACAGTCTCTCTTTATTGAAATGTTTTTTTTTTTTCTCCTTACTTCTGCATCTTGTGCATTCCTGATAAATAGACTTCAAAGTCAGTATTTGTCTTAAGAGCATGTGAGTTTGAGCATCTTTGGGTGCATTTGATTAGCTTCATTGGCTGCTTGGACAGACAATCCTGTTTTCATTCTGATCCACAGAGATTATATTTCCAAATGGATAGACATTTTGTCTTTGACATGGGAAGAACAAGACATTGTGGAAGGTGGTGCACTGAGCCACACTTGATTTATTCTGCTCAAGCGGAGACTGCAGCAGAGCAGGTGATGGTGTTCGTTCTCACATGTTTTCACCTTGCAAAGTTCTGCCTTGACTTTTTCATCTGCAGTGCATTGTCAGCCTGTTGCTACCCACTTCACAGCAGACTTTGAGGAGCTCTAGACTGAATAAAACCCCAGCCCTCTTGGGTGATTTTGCCCAGACTCCAGGGAAAATTCCTTTAAATTGTCTTCCAATCCTGTTCTGTCAAGGAATGGGATTCCTAATGCAGGGAACATAGATCTAAGTCTGGTGAAATACCTACTTCTCTCTAAAACTTGCAACACTTTTTCCACCCTTACTTTGGGGGTTCTCTTCAGGTCCCCCGGGACCAGCTAGCATCACATTTGCAGCCAAATAATATTCCAAGTGAGACTGTAATGCATGCAGAAGAGTAGGAGCTGCTGATTCCCTTAGCGTAATTCAGATGGAACCAGATATGTCTGCCTCCTTCCCAGTGGCATGATGAGTAAATAGTACCTGGGCTTTGCTGATCTCTGACTCTGCCAGCCTGTTATGAAATGCTGACCTTTTCATCCTTCCTCCTGTAGCGCAAGCAGTTCCTTCATCATCAGATTTTGAGATCAGAGTTAGCATAATCTTAGATGACAATTTAGAGAAACAGTCAAATTGTGGCTATATCCTGAATTTTTGGAGTCGTCATTAGTCTGTTATTTGTCCAGACTTTTAAGGGCTGTGAAATGCAAGTCTCATGTTATCAAGCTGGTGAAATCCAGTTTCTTAACTTGCTACTCATTTTTCTTCCAATAGATGTCCAAATGAAATCAAATGTCTGAATACGTGGTGGTAGTATCTACTTCAGAATCATTCTAATGTACTGTGAAAATATTTACAAGCTTCCAAGATGAGACGGCTCCTGATTAGGGAAATCAAAGAATAGTTTTCCCAGCAGGCCTGCAGTTAGCTCATCCAAATTGCTTCTGTTTTAATTGGCATGCATTTCCTTTAAGCAGCTAGAAGATGAAAAATATTTGACTTGGGCTCTACAGGAATGGAAGCCCATTCCCTAAGACACAACCACTCTGGAAGAAAAAAACCCAACCAACAGATAATTCAAGTTTGTAGTAGAGTTGAACAACAAAAATCCGTGATGTCTTTGTCAAACAAAATCCCAGACCAAGGTGAAGACTTTTTTTGTGAGAAAAATAAGGGTAGGGTAGTGTCTTACTTGGATTTTCTGGTATGTGAAGTCTTTTGTTACCCGAAGTGAATCTAGGTGGGCTTTCCTTTTCCCTGCAGCAAGCTATTGTTTTCAACAGCACTTTAGGAAATTTTTTAGCCAAGTTTCTTGTTCCTAAAGCTTGTTTCAGAAGCATTGGTAAGAATAAATAAAAATAACCTCCCTTAAAACATGCTGTGTTTGTCTGGAAGCACAGCCTAACATTTTATGTGGAATTAGTTTTTCAGTTACAGGAGATCTTTATTCTTCTTTTGCTGAACGTGTCTGTAGAGAACTGTTTTGCCTATAAACGGGGAGTGGCGAGACCAAATATGTGTAACTTGGGAGGAAGTGATTGTGTGCTAGAGTGGTGTCAAAAGCTGGGCTCTTGGGATTTGAAGATGGGGACTCTTTATGGCCTGAGAGGCATTGGGTTATGAATTAAAACCACTGAAGTATACTGTAGATGGTGGTCTTTGGATTTAAAGAGATTGACTGGGCCTTGGTTTAAAGATGGTGAGAAATTTCAGCCTGGAGGACCAGAGAGCACCCGGGGCTCCTCTGAAAAGAAAGGGAGAAGTCCTTAACCTCCCTGGCTATTTCCCACTTCAGGGCAATGCATCTTTGCTGCTGAAGCCTGTGGCTTGTGCCTGGGACTGCTGGAGACGTTATTGCCCTGGTACCTTAGACCGTAGCAGTGGGATTAGCATCAGATGCCGTTGTATATCTTTGTGTCAACTAGTGGTGCGGCCTTGCCCTGCAACCAGTGGGAGCAGGCACCCCAGAATGAAATGCAGTTCTCCCTAAGATGTCCACATTAGAAGGAGGTCAGTCTCTGTTTAGAGGTGCCTGTTTCTCTTCAGAGCAGCTGGATCTGCAGCTCCTGTGAGGCAAAAGAACCGCTGTATGGTAGATTGAGATAGATCTGGGTGGAAGTGGTAAGCTTGGTGGTTCCTGGGTAATGTCCGTCAGTTGTTTTGATTGGAAATGTATGTGTATCCCTGGCTTTTTTAAAATGGGAGTTTCTTGGTTCACATATATATCTTAAAAATATCAGTGTTCTGAGTATTTTGTAAACTAATCTCCTCCCCGAACCTCTTCCTCCCCCAAAACCCCACCACCACCACCACCAAACTAGTGCAATACTGGGCTTTCCTGTAGAGAAGACTCTAAATTTCACTCCCTTTGAGTAATTTGATCTGTTTTGGAGATGCGAGGCCTGTAGCCCCCGTTGGTGGGGGGAAGTTGCTGTGTACTCAGATCATGTTTGGTGTTCCTCCGCTGTTGTTAGAGGGGCGTTAACCTATGGGGAAGAGCGAGGTGGTCTGTGCCAGCCATGCCAGACTGATCACACTCTGGCAGGGTGCCTGGAATTTTCATAGAAGAGATTCGAGGATCAAATGAAGCCTGTGGATCTTGTTCCACAGGACTAGAGAGATGTATTATCAGTGAATAGCGTTAGTCATGCTTTTTGCTCTATACGTTTTATCGTCTGCCTTTCTGCAATGTGGGATGGTGTTTCCCTGGTATTGTAACCAGGGAATTTTCCCTGTATTGTCAGGTGAATCATGAAGAGCACAAACTCTGAGTGATTGGCTCTTAAAGTGCTGAAGGAAGTGTAAACTTTATATTTGTTGTTTATCAATTAATAATAAATTGAAGGCGAAATTAAAAATTAAGCGGGCAAATGAATCAAATGTGCTAAAAAGCAATAACACTGTGTTGCTGTGGCTGTCAAATGACAATGAATATCTAAGAGTAGAAGCAAATATGTTCATGTATGGCACAGTGAGAGCCTCAAGAGAAAAGCTTTGATTGAGAGTGCTGGACACATCCCACAGAAAAATCAGATAGAAACGATTTTTGGTGTGGAGTTTAGTTCCCTTTGCCCCAGTAAGGGAATGGGTAGATGGTTCTCAGAAAACAGCACCAATTATATTATCACTGTGGTGCTATGGAACTGTTTAAGAGCAATTTTATTATATTAGAGGAATATTTAAAAAGGCACCAGGCCAGCAAATCCCTGTAAACTCTCTGTTATGTCCAGTTTGGTTGAGGCTTCCTTTTTTTGAACATCTTGTCTGTCTTAACACCAGGTGTTCAGGATATTGAAGTGTACTTATCTTGGAAATAGATTCTTTTTTGCCCTCTGGGAGTAAATAGCACTCTGTCATCTTAGCTAATATTTACAATTATTGATGCCTCATTTTTTCCTGATCAAATCTGAGTCCGCTCTTTGATGCGGCTGTCAGCAGCAACTTACCATAGATGAAACCAGGCAGAGTCTGAAATGCTGGTTTGGGGGAAGAGGAGCATGGCATCGGCAGAGGTTGGTTGTTCTGTGCCTCTTGGGATGGAATATGCTTTGTTGGGCATCTGTGATGTTTCTGTCCTGCACTTTTTTCAAACTAATGGTACATTCTAGTGTTGTTTCTTTTCAGAATACTAATCCATCCTGCTTGAAAATACATAAAGCAATAAGTGGCTAAGACCTTTGTCTGTGTTATATGTAGGGAATTATCTAGAAATTAATTGATACTGTGAACACTGCCCAGTGTGCAAGCATGCAGAACAGTGTCGTTGATGGAGGAAAATATCTCCTCCTTGGCTATTGCTTGGCAAATAAAGGCCCTGTTTAATTAATACTTCCAGTTTACCTTTATTGCCTTCTGTAACATCGTAGAGAAACTTTGGTACTTCTCTTTTATTTTTTCTTTATTTTCTCCACAGCAATGAAAGGAACATTGGATTTTTATCTGTAAGTGAGAGGGCTGGCAGAGGTCATTTGTCTGGTTGACCAAAGTAGGTGAGACGACTCCACAGCAGATAATGACACTGTGGGCAATGAGCGGCTAGTGCACGCGGTGGGCCGAGCTGCCTTGCCTGCAGAGCAGTGGCAATGCAGCTCAGCCAGTGGAAGTACCAGGCCTGCGTGTTGTGGTAACTGCATGTGAGCAGGAGATTAAAATTGTTGCACAGAGATAAAATTGGACTTGAAACACTTTGGGGTGCACTTTCTGTCTTTTAGGTGTGTCCTTATTCCCACTGTATTGCTGTACTTAGAGAGTTCATAGCATGCACTCTGATTATGACAGGTTTGCTCGTCATTAGGCTGGTGGTGTCCTCTTGTAAAAATCTTTTTTGTTACAAGACTATTCTGAGACCTATAGATTAGACAGTGTGCATGCACTAACCCGCTTGAGGCAAAAAAGAGACCTTTAATCTCTGTTAAAACTCTGTGCCAAATATAATAGCTGGTTTCAGCAGTATTTAAACCAGCTTCATTAGAATATAGGAAGGGGAAACAGGTTTTAAAGACTGGTTTTAGCAAGTAGTCAGCTGTCTCCCAGATGGTCCAAATGTGACTTGTTCAACACTACACATGATAATAAAAACAGGAAGAAAAAAGAAAGGAAAAAAGAAAAGCCTCCCTACCCCTGTGTGCCTGTGTGTTTGTGCCTTGTCTGTGTCCTGGCTCTCTTTTCAGCTGTTGGGGAAGCTTTGCGAGCCATTGGCAAGTGCGCTCACAGGCAGCACTGAGGAAAGGCAGCCCCACAGCTGCCTTGTACAAGGCATGGCTCTGGCTGTGCTCAACCCAAGACACTTGAGGGTGTTACCTCTTTTCTGGGATGTGCTTACTTTTACAGAAGGCAAGGCTGCAAACTGCAATGTATTCAAATGTATTCTGAATTTGTAACGGTGGTTCTGTTTTTTCCACTGTTTTTACTATCCTTGCACTGAAAAAGAGGTTTACTTTAACCCTTCCTGAAAACTAGTAGTGTTTAAGTAATTGTTTTTACCTTTTAGCCTTTCTGAGAGAGTCTTTGTTCTTGTCGGCCGAGGCTGATGAGGCTGTATGAACCAGAGCACATACTGGAGGGGCATCTAGCATGCTAGACTCATAGCTTACTTATTACTATTCATGAGCCATCTCATTTAGTGAGTGCTCTTGGGACTTGATTAAAGTAAGCAACGCTGCTCTCAGTGCTTTAGCTGTGGAGAGCTTTCTCTAAGACAGAGCTAGTGCTGTCCTCCGTGTCAGGGCTGGCTGTGACTACCTGCAGCCTTTCCCAGGGAGTCTGCACGCTGCTGCGGCATCGCTTTGCTTAAATGATGAGTCAAATGGCAATGATAGCGTAAATTTGAAATCACCTTTGTAAAGTGTTACTGCTCACCTTTGTAATGAGTCCTTTCTGTTTGTTCCTCAAGGTCCAGAGTAAGAACTGACCATGTAGATGCTACAGCTTGGGTGCAGCATAATGGGAAGTGGTGAATGGAGTGGAGCTGGTCTGCAGCCTTGAAAGCAGCCATTCTGCGGACCACTAGCCAGTCAGGGACACCTCACAGGCCAGAGGCATTCTCCACGTCGCTCGCCTGGCACACGCTGGATTCTTTTTAATTTCTTAGATTGGAATTCAAGATTCCTTTCCTTCAATTTTTAAACAGTTTTAAGATTGTATCAACTATAACAAGTGGAGCAATATAATCAGCAACGATGGGTGACATGACAAATAGCGATTTTTATTCCAAGAACCAAAGAAATGAGGCCAACCATGCAGGAGAGTTTGGGTGCACGCTGCAAGAACTGCGCTCCCTCATGGAACTTCGAGGAACAGAAGCAGTAGTAAAAATTAAAGAGACCTATGGGGAAACAGAGGGGCTCTGCAGACGTCTGAAGACATCGCCAACAGAAGGTAAGCATGTTTCCCTTCAGTTGAACCAGGGGACTTCTGTAAGTGCTCTCCAGGTAGTGAAAGAAAGAGATTTTGTTTCAAACCTGAACACAATTCTCATGGCACTGCCTTTATTCCCAACAATAATAAGGCAAAAAAAGAGTCTTTAGAGAAAGAAGGTAAAAACAGTCCAGATATAGCTGAAGCTAGTGTGAGAATGAAAGAGGTGCTGTTTATTCAAAACTAAATGCATTAATTCTTGCTTAAAAGGCAGACAAATATATCAGCACCTGTTCTATGCCTTTATAAAGAGGCTTTAACATACATGCTCTTGGGGTTAAGAAGCTGCATAGTAATAGCTTTGGAAGAATTTCTATGTATTTAGGCATCTTGAGAATGTGAAATGACCTTTTGAGATACCCTTTATGTTACTTTGTTGATAGACACGTGACTTATGTGTTTTGTGGTTACTAATCTTGACTTACTGTATTATTGTACGTGGTATTGCTTAAATTACCAGTATATGACTGTCTCAGTGTTTTCACTAGTTGGACTTATTTTCTATGTATAATTAAACTCCTTGCTTATGTTTAATGCTACCAATAATAACTTCACAATATCTATTCTTCTAAGTGGTTTTGGAGTTCTCTACCTGATCATCAGTCATTAGTCTAGTTTTCAACATTTATCCCAAATATCTCCCCATAAAACATTCATAGTAGTGGGATGCTTCCCTCTCCTCATGCGACTTTACTGTTCATTAATTTCTGTTTTACTGCAAGTAAAATTTTATTGAATTCTAAGAATTCTACTTTCTTTCACTGTATTTTCATATATGAGGAACTTTTGGAAGTTATATGCAGTTTTTGAGTCTATAGTATTTATCTTTTAAAATAGCCAAGATGTTGATTTTAAGTTATTTTCTTTTCCAAGAAGATAGAAGTATTGTCTTTATTCCATTCTTTTTTTTTTTAAAGTTAATAATTTAGTTACTTCCTCTGTTTAAATGCTTGAAAGTCTTGAATTATTGGTGTATTCACAGACATGTCAATTGTAGCATCACATCATTTGTTGTTATAAATTGCTCTAGTTGAAGAGTCCCAAAGGAGCAGCTATCAGTGCTTGCTCTTCAGGTACCTATGCTTGATTGTATACAATCCTAGTATTGCTTAAACACTATAAGCCTGTGAACAATTCTATTTCAGCAAAGGATTATTAGCTAAATTTGTATTAAACTGAGCAGCAAACTCCAGCAGTGCTTCAGCGTTCCTGTGCAGTCGTGCATTATAGAGTGGCCAGTGGCAAATCAAACAGTTTGTAGCAGATCTCTCCCATTTTCTTGTCTTGCCCAAATACCTGATTCTTCAGACAGGATCCCTTTACATCTCTGGAGATCAGTTCCAGAGGAGCTCTGAGGTAGGAAAATGAGGCCCTGCCACTTGTCTGGGATTTCCAGATGTCCGTTGGTCTGTCAGAGTGGCCTCACTGCTCCTGCACAGCAGAGAATCGGCTCTGCAGAACACATGCAGCCGTTCTGACAGATCCCTGACACATCTGAGGAATTTCAGAGAGAAGTGCAGGATCTCAATATTTCTGTGTGAGAATCAACACTGATTTGTACATTTCCCACTAGGGATTCAGCAGTTCCTAGACAGTTTATAGAATGTCAAAGCTGAAGTCTCGGGCTGGGTGAGCCCAGATCACTTAAGTGACTTCGGTAAAGTTTTGCCAACTCATTCTAGCAGTTACCTGGTCAATGTGAACTTCAAAGGGATTGTTAATGGCATTATCTGTTCAATTTGTGACATCAGGGAAACTTAATTCCTCATATCGGAACAGAGTGTATGGACTCAACTCGTGTGGCGTGCTGACTCCAGCAGTAATCTATATCTGATAGTGCAGATAAGGTAACTTTCCTCCCAGTCTTACGTGCACTTCATCACTGTGCGTTAGGGAAAAACATTTCCAGCTTCAAGTGGCAATCAGCATTGCCTTGGAATCGTGAGGGCTCTGGTGGTTTTTAACTTTAAATTAGATCACATAGTAGGAATTATCAGTCACTCAGCTTTCATCTTATTTTAGTTGTTTTGCTTGGAAAAATAATTTCTGGAGGGAATCTCTCTGAAAAATATTATGTCAAACTCAAATTTGAGTTTGAGAGAATGTATCTGTGAGAATTCAATAGAAAAACTTTAAAGGCTTGTGTCAAATATAAGCATGTGTTTAGGCATGAGTCCCTAGGTGTTTCTTTTCTTACATCCATGGACAGTGGAGGTTAAAACACAGTGAAGAGGATTTTCTTGAAGATGTATGACTATCCTTAGAGGAAAAAACCATATTAGTTTCTTATATGGAAATGGAATTTTAACATCAGGTAGACATGATTTGTAATAATGTATTGACGTACTTAGTGGAGGCTCCCATAGAGTTTTATTTTTGATATTTGCAGCAGACCATGGATTCCCCATGGAATATCTTTATGAAATCCCATTATTTGCCACTATACCTGAAAATGACTATTCCACCAGCCTCTTCTTCAGTGGAGCACAGTTAAGTCAACTTCTGCAGTCAGTTGTAGTTTGTAGTGCTGCACATTTCCCATCGGTTTTGAGGAGTAACAGAATAAGCTTTACTGCAGGGCACTTGTTCTTTCAGTAAACCAAATGGGCTATTGCTGAGCAAGAGTGCTGGGTGGATGTGAAGGAAATGGCAAAAAGGACCTGACCTATAGAATTCGGTTCTTCCAGGACTTGTAAACTCTTTCAAAATGTGTTTTCATAAGTCTTCATATGGCTTAAGTAGTTATCTAATAGAGGCAAAATATGGAAGCAGGCACATTGTAATTTGGTAAAATGTGGTCTAATCTGAATTTACTGTCTTACTCAGTATTTAGAAAATAAGAAGTAGCAACTAGCTCAGAGTTTACTCAGCAATTCATTTCCCATGTTAATATTTGATGTACCACCTATGGACTGGTAGAATCAATCACTTACACTAAAAGTGCCTTTTTGAAGCTCTGTTTTCAAGGCCCTGAACTTTGCAAGGTAAGATGTTTTATGCATAACTCTGATGTTCTTTATGCTGTTGTAAAGATACACTTACCAGTGTTTTCTGAAGTCATGTATTAATGCAGTGTGGAGCTTTAAAAGTCTGCCGAATGTTGAGTGGAATATTTGCATGCTGAATGAATTCATAACATTATTGTGGATTGCAAGGCTTCAGTCTCCTCTTTAAATTTTCTGTCATCGCTTTTGTAACTATAGATGCAGGGGGGATCCCAGCTCTTAGTTATGCCTAGAGGATTTCCTGCATTACAGTGATTATATTATAATGAAAAGCTACCATTTAGGTACTCGGAACCTCCCTAAAAATCTATGGGAATACTTTGTATGAAAAAAAATACAAAGATGCATCTCATTGAATTTTCTTTAAAAATATTTTTATTCAGATTAGTTTCACTTTCATTATTCTGGTAACAGAAAATAAGTGGGATTTAGCTGTCGTTCTGCAAGGCAACGCTGAATCCCCCGCTGGGCAGAGCTGTGATGACAGTTGTATAATTTTGCATGCTATCCGAGTCTCTGAGGCCCACTCAAGCATTAGTGATACCTTATAAAGGACAGCTGGTAAAATGCGATGAGTTAGTTGGATGAATACCAAATGAGGCTGGAATCCACACTTCCCAACGCTTAACTGTGTTTTACCCATGATTTTATGTAGTATGTACCAATTTACAGTAAGGTTTTCATCTGTGCTCCCGTCATGTTACAAAAATGTTTATTCCATATCACCACATGTTATTGAATTAATTTCTGTGATTACTTGCTTCAGATACTTGGATGAGGTAATTTCCAATGTGCAGTAAGAGTGAAGCTGTGTATTTTTCATCTTTATGTAAAGAAAACCCATTTCCGGGTGTGATATCTGTGAGGTTCCCGTGGGCCTGCAGCTCCAGAAGGTGCTGCACGTTGGTGATAATGTTACAGCCCTACAGAAGTTCTTCTGGTTCAGTGGGTAACCCGACAGGCTGAGGTTCTAGGACATCGCAGGTGGGACATTATTACATGAGCTTCTGGAAGCTGCTTTTAATAGGAAATTGCTAGTTTGGGGGGTTTGGGTTTTTTTTAGCTGTAGTTCTCTTAGGATATGTGGCAAGAGGAAAGTACTAATTAGCAGTTAAGTGATAATACTTATAGTGTAGAAGATGTTTTTTTAACTATCATAACTGCCCTTAGTTAAGATAGATATCAGATAAGTTACTCTCTCTTTTCAAATGCATGTTTGTTTTATAGCAGATATGGACTGAGTATCAATTAAGCTGCCGGTGTAGGTGTATTTATTTTTCATTATTACAATCTAAAAAGCCTTTTACAGTTTTAATTATGAGGTTAAAAGATACATCATAATTAAAGATACCTCAGAAGAAATGCTGAATACAACAAAATTAACCAGTTGCTTTTACTACTCACTAGTTTTCATTCCTCGGTCTTGCTTCTACAAAAGCACACCTTTAATAATGTAATGTTCTGTTTTGAAGCTAGTCTAGCTAGTACGTACCAAATTTCAATTTGTGGCACCGCTGTGTTGTTATATGTTACGTTAGCTACAGAAATGTAAATAATTTAGAAACAAAATGAAAGATACTTGATACTGGGAAAAACATCTTTACCAGAAGAGGGTGGTAAAAGCGCTGGCAGAGGCTGCCCAGGGCAGAGGTGGCGTCTACATCCCTGGAGGGGTGCACAAAGCGTGGGGACTTTGTTTAGCAGAGATGGTGGGACTGGATGAGCTGAGAGGGCTTTTCCAACATCAGTGATTTCATGATTGATTCAGACAAATATAAGATTAAAACAGAAATGTAAAATAATAGATTGCCAGAGGCTGAAATCTGTAAAACCACCATACTGTCTAAATTAGATTTTGAAAATAAGAAATTGATAATAGCATCATTTTAGCTGTTGCTAAAAGAATACACTTAGTCATGCATAAATCATGAACTATTATGTATAAGTTCAGTATTTCCTCAGATTATTTTGAATTCGAGGCCGGGATGAATATCATTCCACTCAGGAAATGTCTTTTTGTTGTAAGTCTGCATTGCCACCTCTCCTACGGTAGGGTCTAAGACTTGGATTGTGAGGCTGAGCTGAAGTACCTGGGAAGCTGCAAAGCAGCATGTAAAAAGCACTGTAGCAGAAATCTCCCTCCTCTCTCCAGATCGCCGTGCTGTCCAATTCCCCGTCCTTGTCGGTGGTGTCAAAACATGACTCGCAGGTGAGGCCCGCTCGCCAGCACACCCAGGACAGGAGCCAGATGCCAAGTATGTGGCTAGTCCTAATCTGTACATGCTCTCCCCGTGGGAGGGTTGGATTAAACAATGAAAACAGCCTCCCCGGTGAAAAAGCCTTGGAGGGTTGCATTTTGCCATGCTTCTTTCCTACCTTGCATGGGAAAAAAGCCACCATCAAGCCTTGAACTCATATTTCACCCGGTGATGCGTGCAGTGTGAGTGTGTCTGAGCTGGTAGGAACCTGTGGTGGCTGGACCTGCTCCTGTAGTCACTTTGCTAAAAACTGCCTTTGTGGGTACGTCCTGGTCCCCGCACTCCTCTGGGTGCCCTGTGGGCTCCGAGGAGCCGGATGCAGCTGTGTGGAAGGCGGATTCGGGGTGCTTCGTGGATTTGGAGCCAATTTTACAGTTGTTGAACCCCTGAGAGGTACAGCAGATAGGGTTTGTGCTGCCTTTGCCTTTGGGGTGTGCCTGGGAGAGGTAGAAAGCAGAGGAAGGGGCAGGCAGTGTTTTTCCCCACCTGCACCTGGGGGCTGCTCCTGCCCCGCGCTCTCCTGGCAGAGCAAGGTGCTGAAGCTGTGTGACTTAGCTGACCGCTTGCAGTTCTGTTCTGTGGGGAAATGCTGGGTCTGACCCATATTCATGTTAAATACCTTTGTCACAATTGGTCTTTCAAGATTGGGAACAGATGGAAAAAATCTAGATGAGATGGTTGTGTGTTAAATAACTCAGCAAGGGAGGGAGTTCAGCTCTGGCATACGGAGGTGCCTCAAAGCCCTACAGAACATGTGTGTTGAAGCTGTAATACTTGGCCTTAGCGAGGCTCTTGTGTTTCTGCCTTTGGACGTGTGTGTCAGCCCAGCACCGTGCAGATGTGCTGGTTCAGGGATTCTGTTCCACGCTCCTGGGACAGCCTTGGGGTCAGACGGAATGGGTTTCTACATCTGATGGTCTTGCTCTCTGCAGCATGTTACAGATCCATGACATAATATCTACATGTTTAATGATTTGAGAGGAGTGCAGGGAGCATTCTTGGCAACCGCAGTTATTTTCCTTATCTAATATTCCCATTGTTTCTGTAATGGAACGGCAAACATTCTTCCAAAGGTTACCCAAACATCAGCATCTCAAATGAATGGCTTAGATTTCTAGGTGATAAGTATAATTTCATCTCTCATTTTGTTTCTGGGTTTCTGCATGTTGTGCCACTCGCTGGTTTACTTTGGCTTTATTCATTTACGTGTAGAAATCTAGAGAAGTATTGTATGATGCATTTTCCCTGCGAAGCTTTTAGAATAAACGTAAGCTGGATCACCTGCTGCTTTGAGAATCCTAAATGGTTTGCAAAAAGCTTTTCTCTCTGTAACCAGCATTGCTTTAAATTAAGGTTAGGAAAGGAAGAAGGCAAGTGAATATCTTGTGCCTGTTGTATTAGGGAGCCTTAGAGATTTTCTGAGGCCAGTGCTGATTTATTTATGCGATTACACAGGAGGTCATCTTCCTCTCAATGATTATCTTACTTCAGCAGGGACAGCACTGTTTGAAAGGAGGGCGCTTTCATGCAAACCGAGTTCTCCTTCCCCTTAAGACAGTCCAATAAATACATGCAGGCAATATTTACTGCCCAGACAGACGTTCTGCTCTTGCATCTCAGGTTTTGGTGAACAGAATAATGAAGGGAGGTGAGATTTTGTGCCTATTTTGCACAAGTCTAATGGTCATTCATTGTAATTAGCTCAGTTACAACTCCAGTGTGTTATAAGCCAAGAGAGAGGCTGGCCCAGCATCTTCAAGTAGTTCTTGCCCTATTTCTAAGGAGTTTATGGTAGGTTAGCATTCACTGTAGTGTATTGTTCAACAGGTTTCTCTGTGATCGAAATACAGTGATGGAATACACTGTGTCATTCTCCTTCTAGGAAAAAATGAGTGACGGCAAGTGTGGCCTTTATATGGTGCAGTTGATAAATATGTAATCCCATTCTCAGAAAAAAGCGTTTGAGTTTGTTGGCATAACTCATTCATTTATTGTGTGGAAAGAGATGAGGCCAGATCTTTAACTTAATAGCAGCCAGGTACATGATGATGGGGGAAGGATTTTTTAGATTTCATAAACTGTAGCAGTTACGTCAGCGGTCGAGATTGCAGAGTGGGATTACGTTGGTGGTGCTCCCTCAGAAAAAGGCAATTAGTCCTTTGCTTGAAGGATCAAAAAGTGTTTTGTCGTATGCGCTTCTATGCACGTGTATCAAAGCGGCTTCTGTGCTGGGAAGGGAAAAGCTGTTCTTTCTCTCAGTAATGGTAACAAAAGAGCCAAAGGGAGGAGAGAAGTGCGGAGCTGCTGCTGAGCGCTGCTGCAGCCGTTCCTCAGCACTACTCTCTGGAGCCCTTGGAAGAGCAACGGTAGTGCAGTGGAAGAAAAGTCACGTAGGGAATGCCTTGTTTCTATTGTACTGCAGGCCCTAGAAATCCATAAATGTATACGTAGTGGGTCAGCCTTGAGTGAGAGCTGATTTATCTTCATTTTGTTCTGGCTTAGAGAAAGCTGCAGGAAGAGAGCAAAGTCCATTATCCCAAATGAATAATCCAATCGATGTAGCCAGTTCGCCCTTGATGAAATTAGGCTTTGTCTTTGCAGTACATCGGAGAGAGTGAAGGGATTTTTTTGCTTTAGTCTGTCCTGTGAAAGCAAGTGGTTGATATGCATTGGTTTTATGCTCCGAGTAATGTTTCTCCACATCTGTCTAGGTATTTTAGAAAATAACGCTTGTAGTTCCTGAAAGGCGTAAGGACAAAGGCCTTCCCACACATCTTGAAAAACTGGTCCCCAGCTCTGACACAAAGAACCTCTTTTCATGGATAATGGATTCCATAGGCTGGCATAGCTTGCAGCGTGGTATAGTAACTTCCTCTTTAACTCCCTTTCTGAGCGCTCATCAGGAATCCCATTCTTTGCCTTGCCTTGGAGCTGGTAAACAACGCATTTTAATGTCCTGTCCTTATTGCCAGTCTGGACTTGGCAACCACAGATTATATTAAATGCAGAGTATTCCTGTTGTATAATAGCAATAGCTGGGTGTATGTAGCTGCTATTTCTATAACAATAGGATTTACTGGCCCCTGTTTCCTCTTTGCTTTCATATGAAAATCTCTAGGGACTGCAGATACTCTTTTCCTATGTGAATTGTGAGTTGAGTCACTTCTCTTAAAAGCCTCGAAAACCTAAAATTCCATGGCTCTGCTACTCCTTTGACTGTTCCCTTTGCATTTTGTATCAATCCTTCCTCCTTGGCACTTCCCACAGAGGTCTTTTTCAGGGTGAGGGCAACTTAGGTATAGTATTCTCAGGTGCAAAAAGGCTGAAACAGTGAAAAGTAGGAAGGAAAATGGACCAAAGTTATAGAGTAGTTCAAAAGCTGTCAAGATTCTTTTCTCTGATTAGCATTGGACATGAGGGAAAATAGGGAGTATCACAGTTTTTTACAGGTGTACTTGAAAGGAGAGCTTGCCCTTGTAGCAGTTGGAAAAGAACAGGAGAGGAGGTTTTCCTTAATGCATTCAGTAAGTATCCTATTAACTGCAGCAGAATTTCACAGAAAATCCCTCCTGTTAGTGACTGATAATTGATTACAAGGGTAAAACAGCAAGGCAAGGTCTAGCCAAAGGTAGGACCTATTAGTTTCACTATGTAAATTGTCTTGGTTTTCCTTCAAGAACAACCTCAGAAAACTTTAAAGCCCGCTGTTTTCTACAGAAGCATGGTGTAAATTTGGAAAGTTGTTCGGGTGTGGAGTTGTGCTCACCTGCTGCCTTTGTTGGTCCCTGTGAAGTCCCTGGGCTGTTCCTTTGTTCTATTGTTTTCTCACGTCAGTGAGTTCGTGCAGTGTTCCCAGGTGCAGGGGCAGTCTGACAGTGCTGACCCTGTCTCCTGGCTCAGTAACCACCAGCCAGGAGGTGTGGGGCTGACTGCAGAACAGATGCTTAGCTAGGAGGTCAGAACAATTGCTTCTCGGACTTCAGACATAATAGGCCGGAGGGAGCCATGGAAGTAAATTGTTGGTGATTGCCAGCATTGTGGGGGCATCAAACAGGAGTGGTACAGTGCTACCCGAGCTGGGAAGTTTTAATTTGCTGACCTCTGTTGGTGGCCAGGCCCTGGTGCTTCAAAGCTGTAGGTGCTGAAGGACTGTACAAATAAGGTAGCTAAGGAAAAAGGTATAAATAAACCACTGGTTTCCTTCCCAAGGAAGTTTCTGTAGTTGATTTACACCTTCTGCTACTTTGCCTGCTGATAAACACAAAAGCCATTCTGCTCCAGCCCACAAGGTAAAAAACATAGGCTGAAACTACAGAAGTGAACTGTCATCCCGAGCCCTCATGCCCTCTGCATCGAAAGATGGGTATGAATAGCTTGTTGCATTACCAGAGGAGTGAGAACAGTTTTAGTGAGTGTATTGGCTGTGCAAAGATGGGATCTGTTTGCTTCAATGAATTGTCCCTGCAGGTTCGGTTTTCTTTAACGTTATAGCGTAGCTGAAGTCATTTGCTTCAATATGAAATATCAGATGGCAGAATTCCTTAAGCTCAGCTTGTCCTATTGACTGTTTTAGAGTGACCTCTTAGTAGAAGACAGAGAATACACCCAGGTTGTTTGCGTGCCTGTGCACTACTGCTCAAAAATACTCTAGACAGGCTGAGGATGAGCCTGTGTTCATGTGTTGAATGTTAAATCAATGTCTTCAAAGAAACTGAGGTGTTTTGCCTTCCACCCTAAAGACTGCATGGTAAAAACTCTGAAGAGTTTGAAATTATTTAAAAATGACTCTTGCAATGATAGCTGTTTTAGCATTACCACCATACAAAGACTCTTAAGGTGAAACCAAGTGTTCTCCCCCTCCCCCCGACCTAGAGATGTTATTTTTAATTTCTGATGTTAATCCTGTTTAACAAGGATATCAGTGGGGCATGTTTTGCCATGAGATGCTGGCAGTGCTTTCTGCTGCTCCACTTGCCCAGAGGTACCGATGCTGACGTTTACATTACTACAGCTAGCAGCTTAAAATTATGGAGAAAAATCTATTGGTTCTTGCTCTACAGTGGTGATCAATACCAAAGATCTTTACATCTCTCCTGTTCTCATCTTCTCTCATACAAATCTTCTCGTGCTCAGCAGCTGCTTCAAGGGATGCCTCACCTCGCTCTGTGGACATGGAAGATCCCTTCAGGGATGATGCTGGCCTTGCTCTTGTGAGTCACTTGCTGTGCCAGGGTGACTGCTGGCATCCTTCCCTGGGGAGCCAGCCCAGTGCTTCTGCGAGCCTGTCATCTTTTCTACCTAGTCATTTTCATGTAGTGACAGCAAACCAAATTTGAAATGAGGTGCTTAAAATTAATGCCCTGAATCTGGGACCCACTTTGGAATCCCCTACGTTTCTGGTTTGATTGGGTCAGTATTGTTCCTTCCTCCTCTCTTACTTCAATTTTGAGCAGTTTAATTTGCATCGTAGCTTAAAAGACCTGAATTTTATTTTGGGGGACATATGCACACACAGACAGACTTCAGTTTTTCTGGATGTCTTAAAGGATTCAGCTGTGTGAGGTTCCCTTGCTATCTTTAAGAAGACATTTGTGCCAGCTTCATTTGAACTTGGGAGCTGGAAGGCACAGAATAGACTTAAGCTGGTTTAATTTTGAAACATTTTGAAAAACTTTCATTCTGTTGTTAAAAACTGATAGCATGTCTTACCTGCTTGGGTCTGTCCCTGAGAGTTGTGGTCCTTGCTCCTGAGCTCTCAGCTGTTAGGAAAATGCAATATGTGTTAGGAGAGATGAGCGTTCAGCTCAGAAAAGGGCATTCTAGCAGATTACCAGTAGCACACATCATAAATTAGCTTTCATATATGTAATCTCTAGAAGATATTTATTCATATTACAAATTCTCCCTGTTTTCTCGTGTTAATAAATAATTGCACGTTAGTGTGAGTGGTCAGTGAAGATAGAAATGTGGCCTTGTTGAATTTAAGTAGTCTGGTTACCCTAATGCCATTGTTTCAAGACAAAGCGAAACATCGGAGTGCATGTATAAAAACTAAAGCTGACAGGAAAGGGATTTGGTGAAATCCCTGCTGCCATGTGTCCAGGCTTGCAAGCCAAGTGGTGAATCCATTCCTTTGCTGCACAGAAGTAGCAGCATTTATTCTGGGAAGTCTCGAGTGATACACAGAACTGGAAGGAGCTATAATGTGTGTCCTGCTACAATTATCTGTATTTTCCATATTTAAAATTCAGTATAATGTTCCTGCTTATGGAATTTTCCATATCTGAATTCATACTTGTAGACAATCTGAAACAATTAACATCAGAGTGGTATCCTGTTATGACTTCATACCAAACCATTCTTTGTTCCATTTCTTGGAGAAGACTCTGTACTTTCTGGTGTTGGCCAGGGCCTATGTTGGGCATTTGTCCAACTGGAACTTGGGTCTTTTGGCAGAATTCTCTTCTTTATCTGCTTGGGTTGCTCTACAGGATGGTGGTGATCAATTTAATATTACTTGTACAGCTGGTTGATTATGACTGCATTAACTATTAGATCATAGGTATTAAATAAAGTCAATGCAATGGAGCAAGGTGGATTGAATGAGTAACTGGATGGTCTTCTGTAACTGTACCAGTTTCCTATTGACACTATTTCAAGACCAGCGTTTATCTCCAAACTTGGCTTGTGACTTTGGAAAAAAAAACACCAACACAAATTATACAGTGATTTTCATACTGTTTAAAACTGTATACATTTTCATTTCAGTGTCTTTGGGAAAACAAGTTAAAGTTGTTCTTTGCTGGAAGGGCTTTCAAGAAAAATATTTTTGAAAAAAATGAATCTTGAAAACTTCTGCTACTTCTCACTGTGAGATAATTCAATTAAAACTTAGAGGCTGAAGTTCAATATTTTAAAAGTTGGGAAGGACTGGCTACTTGTGTTGATGTTTTCAGATATGCAAGAATTGCTTTTTGTTAAGTTATGTATCCTGACTTAACTCTTAACTTTATTCAAGTCAGTGATGAAATTCTATTTCCTCCTTAAACAAGTTAATTTAAATTTTGAGTTTGGGACACGTCACAAGAATTTTAAGTGCTTTCTAGCGAAGATGTTAGTAATATAATGGTCACTGTTTATGCGAAAGTCTTCATAACTGATAAGGTTTTATAAAAACATTAAAATCAAAGGATTTTAGTGCTTCATTGCATTGATCTACTCTAAGAATCTATCTAATCTAAGAAATCAAGATGTAATTATTAAAAAGTTGTCAGATTTTAATATTATGGTCATTTTTGCTAGAAAAAGGTTGAAGGTGCTAGGGTATAATGATATGAGCAGAAACGCTTCTACTTAAAATATCTTTGATTAAGGTTTCCTACTTAAGGCTTCCTTATACTTAACAAAAAGATAATTTTGTCTTTGAGCACTAGGAGGAACTCTGGAACAGCAACATGCAGAACCTTAATTGTGCTGAGCTCCATGCATAACGCAGAGTAAGCCCGAGAGCGTGTCTGCTGCTTGGCAGAGGCGCACTCCTCGGTTCTTTATAAATCCAAGCTTATAATGAGAAAGTCGTTTCTGTCTGAACTTCAGTGCTCTCTTTCGCCTCAGTGTCCAACGTCATGAGCGACTAATTGTACATAACCCTCCAAAATTTGTAAGCATATGATGAAAGGAAAAACTAATAGCTTTAAAGCAGCCAAATATGCAGTATGTAGTACGTGGAAGTATTATAGAGACCAGGAAACTAGAGAAGTGAGCATTAGGAAGTGGCAACTCAGCAGACCCTCTAAGTATGTCGGCATCAAAGGATTGAGAACCATTTCCGTTCTGCATGAACCGCGTGGGCATTCATTGCACGTGTTGGCAGGAGCGCAGGGTAGATAATAGCCTGGCAGTGAGGCGTTGGGCTCAGTGCAAAGTGACCCTGCTGAAAAGCCAAACGCTGGTTTGTTCAATGATCCAACAGCTCATTAAAGGGAGTTGGTGAGCAAAGCTAATTACTAAGCATGTCTTTGTCTTTTCAGAGGTGAGTGCCTGACGTTCCTGTTAATATTGAGTGAGTACCTGTAAGTAAGGTGAGCTGGCAATCAACATTAATTAATACATTCATTCAGTTTGTCAAAGGCCACAGTATTATTATATAGGCTGTGCTGAGCTGGAAGATGTTTAACAGGAACTGAAATGGCAAATTTTACACTGCCAGTTTTGCTTCTGTTTGGCTGCTCTTTTACTTCTTGTGCATGAACTGGGCTCCTTTACACAGAGTCCACCATTAGCACAGCCAAGAGCTGGGAGGCGACTTGCAAGCAGAGATAGTGTTCAGTTTACTCTGAAGTGTTTGGAGAAAAAAGTGGAGCTATGGTGAATTCAGTCAGTGAAGTTATCTCCAACTTTAATGACCAAGCCTTGTAAGGGGGTATCATTAACTGGAAAGTTCCCATGGAAGCATTATGTAGACGTCCCTCATCTGGCTCTGAGTGTGCTCCTGGTAGGTGTTGGGGCCAGAGGAGATGCTACTTCAGGTCGTAGAAATTTGCAGTGTTGTGTTGTGGCTGCATGAACGGACCCCTTTCTCTAGCTCGGTACACACCAGAGAATAAGACAAGACTTGTTGGGCAGCAGGTTGGAGGCCAATGTGAGGTTATGCTTTACTCAATATGTCAGCAAGGGAAGGAGCGTCTGTGTTTGAGCATGCCACCCTTGGCATCTGTTGCACGAGCATATCTCTTTCGTATGTTATCATGTGAGAACAGTGGGTAATGTTTGCATAGTGATGTGACACACAGCTTGTTGCAGGTAGAAATAATCCAGTGTTTAGTCTGCAATTTTCCACTGCTATTAGATCTGGGTTTTTAATATACGTAAACCCACATCAGGCACTGGATCAAAGCATCAGTTTCCATGGTAAGAGGGTTCTAAATGTGGCCCACCAATTAGATGACCTTTCGGCAGGCATTCAGACATTTGAACCCTGGTTTTCCATATCTGAGTTTCAAAGCTCTACCTAGTGTAGAGCATAATGGCATTAAATTTGAAACATGATGTTTTGAGAAAGATCAAGTGAAGGTAATGTTTGAATGCTTGATGAACGGGAGCTGTCCTGCGCTACTGAATGATGGCTGTCCGTGACTGCTCTATTTCAATGTGCAGGTTTATTGATGTGTAAAATGGAAGTTAAGACTCATCTGAAAAATCCGTAGCAGTCCACAAGCAAGTAATTGCTTTAAATTTCAGAGCAATGTGTATCTTTGAAGTAATAGTTCTCAAACTGATGTGAATACAGCTTGGGGTAGTATTGGGCTACCATGGGCATGGACATTTCTTGTCATAGACAGAAAAGGAGACTGCCCTTTAGAGAGCAGATTTTCATCAAATGGGATCAGTAGGGATGGAGCAGTTGTATTGCTAAGATCTGGAAAAATCCACTGCAAGTATAAGTCTTCAGAAATACTTTTTTAAAGACTAGGGTGCTGTATCTGAAAAGACTTCAAAGGAGAAATGGTCAAATTATTTATCTGTGTGACTGTATGGCACTAGTTGCCAAGGTGTTGCCATTTTTACTTTGTGTTTTTGTAGGGAATAAGAAAAGTGCAGGAAAACTTTAAAGTTTTCCAACTTTAGTAGATGCTAATTGTTACAATGGACAGACTCAGCGATGTGGTGATTAGGAATTACTCTCAAGAGACTTTGCTGGAAGAGGAGTCTTACATTTTGACTGTTGTTCAGAGCATATTGGAAAATGATGTTTCATAGGTTGTTTCAAAACTAAAGGCAATTTTACTCCATTCTTTATTCCAAGTAACTGAGTAGTTGCAGTGCATTCTATATTATACATTTACAAAGGGAACTCATACGGAGTTTCAGGAACTGTATGTTTAAATGTACTGCTTTTCTAGCCGTCAGCTGCCTCTGTTTGGCCAAACTCATACGTGGTATGGTGCCCTCCTCTTCTGTCATTGTCCTGCATATGCGAAGACAGTGGCCTGTTGTCATGGTTTCACTGTGAATGTTCAGGCCAAGATATTCTGAGTGGTGAAGTATGGGTAAGTGCACCTGAGGAGGCCAAGGTGACTGTTACCAGAATTTTGTGAGGAAAGAGATGCCTGAAGAAAATTGTGCCTTTAATAATTTAGAAATCTGGGTTTGGCATGAGGTGTCCTTGACCTGCAAACCGTCAGTATTCTAGGTGTGTGTCAGAGGACGTCTGTGACAGCTTCTACCTGAATTCACCTGAGAAAGCTGCAGTGCGCTTCTGGAAGAAGAGAAAATTGGTTTTGTGTAGTCTCTTCAGGATATCCACCTGTTGCAGCTTATGGCTTCTTGAAGCTGGAGAGAGATTATATACGGTGTGTGATACAGCAGGGCTTGCTTTCGACTCAGGTGTTCCAGTGCTGAACAGTAAAATATCCTTAATGCCTCTCAAGATTGTCCATAGCTATTTTGTTTGAGGATTTTGCTGTTACGTCACTAGTTATGTGCCTCCATTAACATTTGGGGAGATCACCATTTGAAGTAATTTATACACAGATGTACTTGTTATGTTCATGGCTTTAACTCAGATGCTGTGTTGAAAGGACAATGCGAAGGTCAGATTTTCCATTAAACTGATAAAGCTATTTATCTGTTAGGTATATGAAACATAAATGCTGCTTGCTTTCACACAAACATTTAGGTTTGATAATACGAGAGAATCACGTTTTATTATAAAATTATTGTTATAATTGTAATCTGTGGTACGTCTTGGAAAGGTGACATTTGTTACATCCCATATTCAGCACTACCACAGTTACCCACACCTTAACTCAGGATACTGGTGCCATGGTCAGATGGAGGTAGTATTCCTGTTTGTGCCATAGGTTTTGCTGCAGAAGTTTTAATTCTGCGTGTACGTGTAAGACATAATTCTTAATTCTGAGGAATCTTATAATACTCTGCTTTGTTTTGTCACGTGTTCCCCAGATCCTCGTTATTTCTGTGTAAGAGGCAAAGCAATATGCCAATGATGGGGTACACGTGCAGCACAGCATTGATGGAGCGGATTCTTTTTGCAGGTCTTTACTATTTCAGGGCAGTGTAATTTGTGTTTCCTTTCATCACTTTTGTCCAAGTGTTGAAATTGAGGGGCAACCTTCAGAGCAAATGGTGAATGAGAAGGCTGAGATCTGTACCATTGCGATCCCTCTCCGCATAGCCCAGGGTGTGCAGGGCAGTAGTACTTAGTCCAGCACAAGACCTGTGACTGCAGCAAAGGCTAAAAACTCCTCAAAGCAGCAGAAGTACTTGGACAGTTAACCTTTGCGTCTCTTGCCATGCTGTGCTACTGTAAGTACCTGAACTAGTTAAGGAGAGGCAGCTCAGGTGTGCTGTGCTGGAGCACTCCTGATGGACTCTACAGCAGGTGACAAGTGGGAGAAAGGCACTGCTCGAGTATCTTCATAGAGGAAATTAGCTGTTGGTGCTATAGTCTTTGCCCAAATCATCTTTTTATTGCTGCTTTAAGTGTAGCAGACGAGTGTAGTTTTGGGTTCTAAATGAAGAACACAAATGCAGAGTCCCAGAAAGGGAGCAGAAGTCCAGGTGAGCATAGGGAGGTCCTGCCTGAGACAGTGGAGAATGCTGTGGGAAGATGCCCTTGCACGCAGTGAAGAAGACGACCGAGTATCTGATGGGGAAGTTCCTATCTGATAGGAACTCCATCCTAGTGCTGTTTCAGGGATACTCAGGAAGAGGAAGATGGGGTAGAAGTGGGTCTTGGAGAGGAACTGTTTGCTTAGGGGAATTAAACGTTGCAGAATGGCGAAGGAGATTTCTCAGAGTTCTGATGATTGTTACATAGGAAAGAACAGCTATTGAAAAAGCTGGCCAGCATTTTCACACCTGACTGCTTCATCTGGCTGTTCACAGCATTCATGGCATTTTCTGCAACAGCCACAGGGGAATAAAGGAGAACAATTTTATTTCACTCCCCCTAAACCTTACCAGCAGAGGAGGAAAAATTAGAAATGGCTTAAAGCGGAACCTGAGATCCTTATAAATCTAACATGGAGGAGGGGAGTGATGTTGTGTTTATCTCCTTTTAGCAGCAGCTGTTACTGCCTGGTAACACTGCAGTACTGTCACTACTGCCTCAGTGCGTTTGATTCAACATACGCAAAGCTCTCCTGGACATTCCTGCAT
Source organism: Cuculus canorus (assembly GCF_017976375.1). Taxonomy (NCBI): domain Eukaryota; kingdom Metazoa; phylum Chordata; class Aves; order Cuculiformes; family Cuculidae; genus Cuculus; species Cuculus canorus. The sequence goes on along the minus strand of NC_071411.1, from coordinate 389,359 downwards.
ATGCCTCCACTGAGGGTTCCTCAGCTCCTCCCTCTCCCTCCATCAGGATTTTTACAGCAGAGTACACAATCGGTTTTGCAGATCTGCTGTGCCACTGTTTAGGTCCACAGAGGCACATCCCAGGTGTTGGTACAGCTGTGGTTAAAGCGCCCAACACCACGTACAACAAGCAAGAAGCCTTACGAAAGCCCAGACAGCGAGAGATCAGCTCTGACTTGCAGAACTAAAACTGTTGACAGCATCACTGGTCCTGTGTGCGATTTACTTTCACCTGTAGTAACTAACCCACTGCCTAGACAAGTAGGCTGAATGCCATCCTATTTATCGATGTTCTCCTAACCTGGAGTAAGAGGTGACTCAGGTGACCTGTGACTCAGGAAAAAACTTGCCTATCGTCATGAGTTAACTGGTGAAAGAACATGAGAATACTTAGAAATGGTGCTATATTTAGAGTTTATTCTGTGCAGTTGCAAGGTCAATGCCTCGTTCCTTGTACTGTATGCCGAACGCAGAAGTACCAGGGTGTTTTATCACAGATCACAGCTGAACGTGTTCAGGAGGTTTGGTAGTACAGTTCCCCGGACTGCCAGGTAAGGAAGATAGGCCTTGTAAATTGTTCTGGTCCTCTGAATAGGAAAGAGGTGCCGTGTGTGGAAGTCGGTGGTTATTTGCAAGGTCTGTAGGGAAAACATTTGCATAATATTCTAACAGAGGCTTCAGAAGTCCTGCTTTAAAAAAAAAAAATGAGCAAACCCCCTCAAAAAGCCGGCCATGTAAAAGCAAAAGCAAAAAGGTACTGCAGGTAAACAGTTGAAAAAGAATGCTTCTGCTTGGAAATACTGGGGCTGATCAGACTCGCTTTGCTTCTGTTTGACTCCTCGTGTTCCATCTGCATTTTACCTTAGGATTCCATTGTTCCAGAGCATAGATTCATTAACGTTGGAAAAGAACTCTAAGGCCATCAAGTCCAACCATTAACACAACACTACTATGCCTACTTAGCCCATGTCCTGAAGCACCAAGTGTAGGTGCACTTGAGCTGGGCTGTGGGCTTCTCCCCCAGTACTGGTGTGTCGCCCCATGTCTTATCTCCAGTGAGTCTACTTCTAGCCTATAGACGTGATGCAAGGCAAGGTGTTAAGGGATTATCGGTGTACCTGGGCAGGTTATCTGAGTAAGTGGTAGCATTTGTTGAAAAAACATTGACGCTTTGGAGTTGTGTCTGGGTAGGATTTTCTGCAAAGCGGTGTAACATCCTGTGTATCCATATGAAATGGCTCTTAAGAATATGGTGTGTTGCCTACAACTTTTTTGGGTGTGATACTTTTATTCTGCTTTTTACAATAGCAGCTTCAGAATTAGAAGTGCAATTAAAACTTCATGTTAGTAAAAGGACACTTCTTTTATTTTTGATGTGGACTTGTTTGCTTATTTTGGTGGGGACTTGTTGCAGAATAACAGTTACTCTAAATACCTGGTAGGAAAAATGAAATTTGATTTAAACTGTTTTACTTGGTAGAATAATGGGCTCCCGCTCAGATTACTGCTCATGAACCTTTTTGAACAGCACAGCATGTAAATACAATTGTCTCTCCAGGATGAGGTATGTGTCCAGCTTTAGATGGCGGGTTGGGTAGATGGCGAGCTCTGCCTTGCAGGGGGGAGCTTGTGGAGCTCTGCACGAAGCCGCATGAGTGTGGGGTTCTGGTGCGTCCCTCCCTGCACCCAGGGCTGTCCACTCCTGCTCCAGGGCTCTGTGGTCAGTTCAAATCCCGCGAGTGGCTTTGTGCCAAGGGCAGCATAGTATTCGCTGTATGGAACCATGAAACCTTTCCCAAACTAGGAGGTCGTTGTTACAAATAGTCTTCGCTTTCTAAAATCATACTGGGGACAATGCTGCAGTGTCTAGGAAGGTTCGTGTGCATCTGGTTTGTGTTAGTTGTGCTTTGTGAGAGCTTCAGGAAGTTTTTGAGCATTTGCTTAATGTAAAAGCACACATGCTAAGTAAGTTTAAATCTAAGCATGTGCCCAGAGAATTTAATTTGGAATTGGATTATCCCTCTATAGAGCTAAACTGGGTGTTAAGTAAAAAGAGGATGCATATTAACTGACTCTGTTCTGGAAAAGAATTAATTAGACCTTGAGAAATATTTCATCTGCTGTTTCCTCAAAGCCTTGCCTGCTCTGTGGTCCTAGCAGGGACACCAAGTCAAGGCTCTATTCATCCTCTTTTGTTACGTGTTGACATTGCTAAGTGTACAGGGAGGTTGGCTGTTACGCTGTGACTGCAGCAGATGAGACTCCACAGTTACCCTGTGAAGCTGTTTGAAGAGGATATACTTTTAATGCTGGGAATGGGAGTAGCTAAGAAATAAAATCTGCATTTGTTTGAGATCTGAAACAATGAAAATCAAGCTGTATATGTAAATTTTTAGAAGGTGGTGGAAGGGATTCAGAATTTTGTGAAGTCACAGTAATCTTTTCTGGCCGTTCTGTTTCAGGTGTGATCTTTTATGATTGTTTTCCTTGTGTGTTCTACAAAGCTACATAAAACATGATGCAAAAAATGATCATGAAGAAAGATTAAATTTTTAATCATTTAAAAATAGTTTATTCTTCGGCAATATGTAGTTTGTTAGAAGTCTGACATTGCATCTGACATCTGACATTGACACTTAATTTTGTCCTCTTGACTCTAACTTTCTGTTCTATATTTGTAATTGGTGTAAAACCTTACACTTAAGACACTCTTGATTCCTGAGATCGCATTAGTGACAGGTTGTTTAATGAAAGGCACTATTGAAAGGTGTTTGAAAATAATGTTGTGCCACTACAGTTGTGAGAGAGTTGGTGCGAGGCATTAAAGTCTCGGGTTTTTAATCTCCTGTTGTGAACCTATGAAACTTTTTGCGCTGCACAACTCACCCTGGCTGTTGCTTGCACAGAAATAGAGGACATCCAGTCAGCCAAAGAAAAGCTGACAAGTTTCTTCTTGGTAGCTCAGATCACAATTATCCTTCCCAGTAGTCTACACTCATATGAGAATAGAGACGTCTTTATTTTTTGCTAGTGCCGTTTTGTGCATGTAGAACAGAGGAATAGATAGGAGATTCTGATAGTGTTTATAAAGCTGCCTGGCCAATTGATACTTGCTTGAGAGGTGGTGGTGAAGAGCTCTTGATGTTGTCGTTGCAAGGTTGGGTAAAGAGGCAGCCTTGTAATCCGTGTTCTCAGAGGTACATTCACAACTTTCAAAAGCAATCAAAACCGTGGCCTGGATGCTTTAAAGAGCATTTGATAACTTATGTATTCAACTTCCATGTGGTGCTTCGTATATTTGTTGTTCATCTCGTGACCTTATTTGTGGGATAAAGGTGGCAGTGAACATGGAAATTATCGTAAATACTGTGTATATTTGAATGGGAAGAGCAAATGAATGGCACTAGATAGCAATGATTATTGTGTCAAGTCTTTGGGATGTCATTTATATGTAACTACTTCTAATTAGTGCCATTCAAGCCAACTAAAATGACTCCAAAGCAGATGCCAGTTGTTGCAAGGGATGTGCCTGGATAGTTGTCATTTTGTACAGTCAACTGACACCACAGCACTGACAACACGTTAATAGTAGAGATGGAGGAAAGGTTTCAGTACTGGTGCATACAGTCATTTTTTAGTAGGGAACATTTCTCTTAATGAACTCTAATTGGGAAACTGCTGCTTCTCTGATGAGAGTTAGCATCTCCCCGGGGCTTGGTTGCTTCTGATGAACAGTGATAGCTTACAGTTCCTCCTTCCGCATCATCTCTAGGAAGTGGGCACCATGCTTCCTCCGCATGGTGAGCGGTGTTAGAGAACGAGTTCCCATCAGATCTAAGAAGGAAGGACCTCATACTTGAAATTTTGGGATTTGCTTTCCATTTGAGAGTACATGCTGAAAAGTAACATAAATTGATGACTATTCCAGCCTAAATTCTGGAGATATTGAAGTTAAACAGAATCGTTCAACAATAATTTTGCTTTTGCCTTTTGTGCTATTTCTAAACGTAATCAAAGAGTGATATAGCTTTATGGGAATTGGCATCCAAATAGCAAAGCTTCACTTTGTAATACTACTCCCCCCACCCTCTAAAATTGCCTTTTATTTAATTAAGACTCTCTAGGAGGCTGACACTTTTCTGTGGCTGAACCAGCAGCTGTACTGCAGTGATGAACCTCAGAAAAAGCTAAACATCTCTGACTGCTGTGACTCTTGTCAGAACAATGGGAAAGATCCTCTCCTTATTGCTGAGAAAACAGTCTTCTAGATTTTATAGCAGTTTTCTTAGTGGTCCCCACAATACTCTGCAGTGGGAGTTTTGATTTCAAAACTAGTAATTTTGAATGTTTCCCTAATGTAATTTGACTTGCTCTTTTTCAGAGGTATTTAAAGGCACACTCAGAAGCTACAGTTGCAAAGATAGTGATGAGAATAGCCTAAATACCATTAAAACTTTATATATTTGCTACTAATAAGCAAACTCTAGCTCTTGTGGGGACAGACCTGATGCAGATGCCAGGCTGGGATGCCCAAATCCAGTGGGATTAACCTTCCTCCCTCATCTCTCCTTTATCTCGCTTATTAAGTATGCTGCAGTGGGTTTAATTTCCATGTATCCTGGTGTCCCACAGTCAGGCTGATTTCTGATTCATTCTTCTATTCTACAGTTGTCATATTCTCACTGAGAAGTGCAGATTTATTAAGAATGACTTCTGTAAGAAGAAGAGATGGAGCAACGGAGGTATTAATACTTCAGAAATTGCTAATAGTAATGTGAGGCCTCTGCTTTCTGTCAAGGGAATTGCCTTGGTTTCTGGGGAGCTATGCCAGTTCTTACAAACTCTGCATTCTGTATTAGAATAGTGGCGGCCTGATCCACAGCCTGTTTCAGTTGAGCCTTGGATGCTTTTCTAGTCTCTTTGGGCCATGCAGAAAATAGACGTCTGCTTAAGATGTATGTGAGCCAGACTTTGGTGGAAAGTAGGAGACAATAAATCAAAGAAGAACAAAGTTTTACCTTGGGCGCACGCAGCGTTGAGTGGTGATGTGATATATTCCTGAATTCCACAGGAATTCCACAGGGCTTGGGGAAGCTCAAACAAAAATTTAATGGAGAGGTTAATGTTAATGAGCACCAAGTGTGCCGTTACCAGGCCCCCCATGGTGCTGGGAATGCTGTCCTGAGTGCAAAATGGGAGAGCCCTCCTTGCCGCGTGGTGAAGGGCTCTGTGGTTGCTGCATGTGAGCGTTCAGAGCTGAAGGAGTTGGGAGACATTTTCTCCTGAACTTGTGGAGGTTTTAATGCTCACACAGCATGGATTGCATTGCTTTGTGCTAGTTTGGGGTCTGAAGATGTCCGTTTCTTAATAAGTGATTGCAGTTACTGCTTTGAGTTCTGTTTCTCCGTACAAAATGATTGAAAGATGAATATCTGATGTTCTATAACGAGTGTTCATTACAGAATTTAGATGAATAATGATTTTTTTTTAAATAGAAAAAGTCACAGAATCCATGCAGTAGATGAAAATGCCTCTGAGATGCTCTTTCAAAAAATAATTCTGTTGGGTTAAATGTAGACAAGACATTTTGTGGTAGTCACTAGATTTAGACACGAGGATTGTCTCTCTTACTTCTACATGGAATGTCAACACCATAGGGAAGCTTCAGGTATCTGCAGGAGTAACCTCTTGCCGTAGCTTAGCAGTGCTCCTTGCAACCTCTGTGCTGGAGTCGGTGCCCCACGGACAGGGCTGTGCAACAGTTGACCGTTGGGCAGTCAGACAAAGAATTCTGTGCAGTTTGGAGCACACGAGTGTTCAAGAGTAGTCCTTACAAAACTAGAGTGCATCATGATTTTCCCAAAAAGCATTAAATCCTAACATTTGAGATGATAGACCCATTTCTACTTCATGAGGAAAAATTCTCTCCTAGCTTAACTCCTCTGAAGGCAATTTATCTGACAATAAATTTGGCCCAATATGTCAATACAAACTTAACTCACTTGTGTTCATAGAGATTAACTCAACAGCATTTTATGTATGCCCAGAATAATTAGGTTACTGTCTCTTGAGGTTTATTTAATTAAGTTAGAATGCTTTCCATTTAGAAGGTACTTGGTGCAGAAACAGGTCTGTTGCAGATATGAGAAACTGCGGGCGCTGCCCCGGCCGAAGGGGGAGCGTGGAGGGTCGCGTTGGCTGGAGCTGCTCGCTCAGACTTCTTTATAGAGTCCCACCAACCCAGCACAGTTTGGCACCTTAGAATAATGTTCAAATGCATTTTTTTCACCATTTTAATAGTACTGTGCTTTCTCCGATCGGCAGAGAGCCATCGTAATACTGAAATGTCACAGCTTCGGAGAAGATAACTTATTTATCGGGAAGTCTTTTGGATCTGCAGGCAGACACTGAATTTTTAAAGGGAGGAGGCGCGTCGGAAGCTAAATAATTAAGATGCGTGCCTCCTCAGCGTTTTATTTCCAACATGGGCTGTCGCACGGGCGCTGCTCGGGGGCGCGTTCCCCGCGGCGCCGCTCCGTGTGCTGAGCGGCACTGTCCTCCGCTGGAAGGAGCTGAAACTGCACGGACGCCTTCGAAATGCGCCTCCAGTGCTTACGAGGAGTTTCCTAACGTTTTGCTGGAGTAAATAGAATCGTAGAGTCGTAGAATGGTTTGGGTGGGAAGAGACCTTAAAGATAATCTAATTCCACCCCGTGCCATGGGCAGGGACACCTCCCACTGGATCAGGAGCTCCAAGCCCCATCCAGCCTGACCTGGAACACCTCCAGGGATGGGGCAGCCACAGCTTCTCTGGGCAGCCTGGTCCTCCCCGCTCTCATCGTGAAGAAATTCCTGCTTATGTCCAGTCTAAATCTGCTCCTTCCAGTTTATAGCCATTAAACAGATGCATTAAACCTGCAGCTGTGCCAAAGCACTCTTCTTTAGCACAGGCTGCCCAGTTAAACCAGCGCAAATTTCCACCCGGCTCAGGTTCCAGCCGTGTCATTGCTTAGCAGGGCTGCAGCCTGGCTGTAATGCTACACGACACAGAGACGTCATAAGCTTATGAATATACTAGACGCAAACACTGCCCTTATCTTCTCTCTCCCACCACCAGAACATCAGTGTTTATTACATGTTTGCCGCTTTCTCTTCAGTAAAAGGCTTAAGAATCTGTGGTTTCCAGGAGAAATAGTGAGAGAAGTCTTTGCTTGGTTGGGGTAGAGCTGGAAGCATTCTCCCCTGCCAGTGACCCACTCTGACTTCCATGAGCTGCCTGTAGACTCAGCAGGGTGGAAAACTAAGGCATCAAGTTCAACTGATGCATTACTTTCATTTAAAATTGTCTCTATGCTTTTGCATCCTTTCTAAAGGTATGTGAGGGTTTTAGAATGGAGTCGATGCTTGGCTCCTAGCTGGAGCCACTTTCCCATTTCCATCTCCCAGCTCAAGCTGTTGTTCTTCCCTCACTCAGGGTATTGAACTCCCCAGTGATCCTTGTAGACTTCCACATTTTGGTATTCTTTACATTTCCTCTCAGTTAGACCTCCAACCTGGAAACTCAGCACTGCAGTCACTACGTTAGCAGTGTTTTAAGTTGAGCAAATGCTGACCTGTCAGCGCTGTAGGTGTTATACAGACTCCTGATGGTTTTGGAGTTTCTTTCTAGTTTATATTTGTAGGAGGATAAATGGGTGTGCAGAGAAAGATCATGTTCACATCATTGGAAAACTTCCTTCTGGTACTGGGAGAGATTTGGTTTTGGAAGTTTGTACAGATGTGCATCTATATGCACTGCGTGATTATCTTCCAGGATTTACTTCACATGGCAGTTTAAGAACAATGAACTGTTGTTGAGAAGCTGTTTCTTATTATTTGCAAGTTATTTTTCACTAATTATAACTAATGCAGATGCAATGACTAGTTGGCAGTGTGTCAAGAATAAGGCCGAGCAAATCCCGGACTGCTTAATGTGATTACCTGAGGTACAGGCATTCTTGACTCTGGCCAGTCCTACAATATCACAGTCTTCTTATACTGTCCATCATTCCCTGCCCTGCTCTCAGGGATTGATTTGATGTCCAGGGGAGCTGCCTGGTGTGCGAGACAGATATCTAGAGTAGGAGAAACCTGTTTGGTTGTCCATATGCTGCAGAGTTACAGCTGCAGAACCGGACACCCTCAGTTTTAATTATAATAACTTCATAGTTAGCTGTGTCGCTCTCTACATGTCTGTTACTGTCTCCACTTCAGGTCTGGAAGTCAGTGGTTATTTATTTTCTGACAGTATTATGTAAAGATAATGTGTTTGTACTTGGCATTCCTAGAGGTCTCACATTTTTTCCAGATCAGAAGACTTATGGTATGAAGAGATCCAAAATAAAAGACCTCTAATGTGATCTTTCAGCTGCCTGTAACTTTAGAAATAACTGGAAGGTAGACTACATTCCATTTTCTGCAAGTTTCAGAAGCAGTTATATCTTTTCTGTCTAACAAACCCTCCACAAAAGAAGTGCCAAGCTGAATCCAGCATGTCCCTGGAAACAGTATCTTCACTCATTTCATGTTGCATGTTAGAAATGGAAGCTTTACAAATCACCTGGGTATGTCCTTCTCATATGAGTCCACTACTTCTGAATAGACTCCGCTAGATGTGTGCCTTCAGCCCCTTTGTGGCCCGTGACCGTAGCAGCTGTGTGCTTGGACAAAGCTGATTTCCACCAGCATAAGCCACATGGGACCCTTTGGTTCTCTGGAGTGATTTCCACCAGAGACTGTTCCTTTGTTGTAAAGATACCTTATCTTCTTGTGTAAGTATATTTTAAAAAGGAAAACAAAGTTAAATGCGGTTAGGTGGGTGTCTGTCCCTGCCCAACTTTGGAGTTTAAACCGTAGCTACTCATCTCAGCTTTGTGTTTTGTGTTATTATTCAGTGTTTGCATTTATAGTTTTCACTTTCCTTTGCACCATTGCTGTGGTATCTTTGACATCTTCCTGCATTTGTGTATACTCTGTCTCTGTATGCGTAAAGGGATAATTATGTGACAGATATCTGTGAGTTAAGCAAGAATAAACACTTTCCATCTATGTTGTAACATCTGTTTTGCAAACTTCAAGTAATCCATGTAGATTAGTTTTTTTCTGCACAAATAAAACTTACTGAGATTTGTGAAAACCCACACATTTGAAAATACATATGTGTGTGAGGATCAAGAAGTGTTCTGCTGTTAATAACTTGATTATGTTATGCAAACATTAGAACTGTAAAAGCAAAAAGTGTGTGGCTGCATTTGCTGTGAGGATGAACAACTCTTGCTGTGAGGATAAACAAGACCTTTTGACCATCACTGGCTTTTGTACAGGCCACTAACGTGTAAACCCGTGGTTGCCTCTGTAGTGCTACATGTTAATACTTCTAATTTCAGTGATTTTCTAGCACTGATAGTATGTGAGGTCAGAGCTTGTCAACTTGTACTGTTTGAAGACATTTATGCTGATGCTAGCAGTATCGTTCAGCAGTTCAGATCCTTTAAGCTGTGACTGTTGGGACCCTCTCTAGCTCCCAGCTATTTGTTGCTGCTGGTTTTCAGCATCAGCCCTGCTGTTTGTGTAACTGTGCTAGGAAATAGATCTGGAAAAATGCCTGTCTGGCTCAGGAGCTGACCTTAGAGGGGGCAGGGGAAAAGAGGTGTATCACACTTGGCTTTTGTACCACTACTGCCATGTGCTCTTCAGGGAAAATTAATGTATTCCGATATCTATAATGATTTGTATGTAGCACATGATATGCCAAATTGAGATGTAAATTGCTTTATTGATCAATATGTTTGTGTTTTGCTTGTCTTCAATCATAATTCAAATCCCCAGTGTGCCAGAGAGTGGACTAAAATGTGTGGTTGTAATTTGTAAACACTGGGTGGGACAGAGGAGGGGGAGACAACAGGAGAAGCTTGCATGGTATCACACATATCACAAATTATTATTGTTTATTGGGAAACAGCCTAATGACCATGCATAGTTTTCAGGTAAGCAAATATGTTCCTGAAAGCATCCTGTGTCATCATTCCTGGGATTACAGCTTTCAGACATCTTGTTTAACCTACCTGAAGGAAAATTTCAGACAGAGTTTTACCGTTCAAACAAATTCTTAGAGTCCTCCGTAGCACAAGAACACCCAGTCTGCTATTTTATACCACCAGGAAAATTATCGCCCAAAGTTTCTGGAAATACAGTATTAAAAGACACATAAATGTCTACATTTATGTACACATAAATGCATTGTGGATTGAGAAGGTGCATTTGAAGCCAGGAAAATTGCATTGTAGATACCACCTTTCTTTGTTTCGAAACGGCAAGAACACTGATGTGATTGCTTGGCCTGCCTTCCTCCTGCCCCAGGAATCTCCCTGTTGTCCCCTCACACAGAGACGTCCCTCTGTGATTAGCTCCCTGTCACTCAGCTCGGTTTTCTGACAGCAGAATGCGCACTGTAGCAGTGAGTCATGGCTGCAGAAAGCCGCTTCAAGGACAAGCCAAGGGTGCTGGAGCAGCAGCTCGATAAAATCGGGTTTCAGGACCAGTTCAAAGAGTTTTCAGCCTCGAGAAATTTGACTGTAAGAAGCTGAGGACTTGGTAGTGAAGCTACTCTTCTGAAAATCAACAAAAGCAAAATCTTTAGATGCAGTTTCCTGTTGAAATTTGGTGGTTTTTCCTGTGATGTTGCACAAAGCAGCGTTACGTAAAACAGAGCAGATGCAGCCTGAATTCAGGGGCAGGGGGAGAGCCAAACCCAATGTGGAGTGCCACAGCAGAGGAAAGATCTTACAGATATGTTATAAGGAAAAAGAACTTCCAAGGTGGGAGCTGTCATGGAGCTTTAATAACTGCCTCAGCCTGGCATTGATACTTATTTTAACATTGCAGGATATTTAAAATAAGATTTACAGCTTGGCAGTTGCTTCTGGTTTCTGTGGCGTGTGGGTCTTGGCTAGGGCAGGGCACTGCGCTGTGGAGAGGAAGGGTCTCTAGGGTCAAGGAGGGCGCACTGCAGCAGCACCCTGGCATTAGTTCCTGAGCAACGCGCTTGGGTTCTGAACCGTCTACTCACCCCTGCAGCAAAACTGCTGCTGACCTCAGAGCAGGATCAAGCTGTAAATGAAGTGTTTATATAGTAGAGCAGTCCTAGAAAAATCTGCATCTTCACTGCAGTCAGAAGTAGGTGTTGACAGCATGTAGCCAGATCGGTTTCTTTGATGGTTAACTGCTAAGCTGGGGCACTGTGGGTGTCAGTGCTGGTTACCTGCCTGTGTGCGCATGTACAGAATCCTGCTGGGGCTTGTACAGCTGACTCCAGAGGTCCTGGGGCTTAACCATCGTTCGTTATGTGATTAAGGTTAGAAGACTTTGGTGCTATTGGTGTGAGCTATGTTATGGGCAAGTCGGAGGCCTAATGCTGCATCTAGGCAGAGCAAAGTCCTTTCTAGTGAGGGAACTCATGAACCAAATAAATACACTTTCAAGGCATCATTTTTTGAGAAAGTTGGTCTGTGTTGGTTCTGGTTAGATGTTGATTGCAGTAGTTGCTGTATTTGGTTGTTATGGAACATTGTTATTAAATAATTTTGTATTGATAAGATAAAAACATATTAGGGGACTGGATTGATGGTTTTGCGTCAGTTAGTGGTATCACCTGTCTTCTTCAGCCATTGGCAGAGGAAGCATTTCATGTTTTACAGATCTAGTGTTTTGATACAGGTGAGCATGAGAGGATGTGGAAGCCCTGTGAAGCGTTTTCATGCTGTTTTCATCAGTGCAAATGATGGTCTTCATGTGCATCATCCTGAATGCCCGTACACTGTAGATACTTATCCATAGATGAGGATCCCATGGTTTTATAGCATTGGAACTGTAACAAATGAGCAAACTGTATGAATTTAAGATCATTTTCAAGATCCAGAACCTTTCATCTCGGGTCACTATGATCAAATTTAGCCTGACTCAGGGTTACCGTTTCATGGCAAATCAGTCCCGTCCAGGAGTAGGGGAACGGTGAGAGGATCAAACATAATTGTACCCTTGTTGAATGAATTGCTTAGATAGTGAGATCTGAATGAAATTGTAATACCTTCTCACTTTGACCAGCCAGGTCGGATAGGTCAGAATTTGGTAGGTCAGTGTAAAAGGAGCTTGGATTACCCGTCGGGGGCCGTATCAGTCCTCTTGAGGGCTGGCAGGCACGGAACTTCATATGCACCGAGCTTAATTGCAAATAAAGGCTGTGACAGAAACAAAGCTCAGGAAGTTAAAAGATTAATGCTGTTAGAGTCTTTTTATGTTGTGAAGCCCTGTTTTCGTAATAAGAGGAATTGTTCTTTTTTTCAAAAAAGCTCTTGAGGGCACATAAATGGAAAGTGGCATTGGTACTTGTGTAATTCCTTGTGAAGTTTTTTTGTTGGCTGCTTTTTTTTTTCATAATCATTAAACAAATACAGTATTTTTCTTAAGATTTTCCAAGTCTTGCAACAGGAGCAGTGGTTTGGCTTTTTTTCTTAAAGGGCTTTTCTTCTCTGTCGTTTGGAAGCCTGCAAAGTACGTAGTATTCTATGGCCATCTTTGAAGACATCAGGACTGACAATATATGGATGTTACTACATACTGATCTCGCCAGAGTGCATTTACTTTGTGCTCTTAAAAAAGCAAGCAGGCAACTGAACAAGTCTTCCACCAATCAGGAGTGAAATGTTAAATAACCTCCCAGGATAGCAAGTTTCCCTATAGTGACTGAGAAGTTCCAGGAAGAGAGTGAGGAAATGAGGAGCAGCAGAGATTTGGAGGGAAAGAAGGAAGTGCTCTCTGATACTTAGCAGTGGCATTGGTTTCTTTGAGATAAAATAAAGGGCAAAATAAGGAATGTGGGAAAGGATACAGAGGGAAAGACTGTTAGGATGATCTTCAGAAAGAGCATAGAAGGCATGTAGGGAGACAGGGGAAGTATAAATATGTTTAACCGAAGGGATAGCAGAATCAGGGCAACTCATGCCCAAAGTCTGCCTTGCAGCATCCTGAATATTTCAGTTCATCTCTGCTTATCATTTACATAACCTGTAGAAAACAAATGCGTTCCTGAGATGTCTGCCTGAAAGGAATGACTGCATCCTTAGATCTGTTATTTCAAGGTGTTTACACCTCCTGTGTTCATCAAAATCATTTCATAACATAATAGTACATTGTCAGTGCCATTGAAACGGATCACATTCTCTAAATATTGCTAAAGCGCACGTTCAGAGTGTGTCTGATTTTCTTGTCTTTGGCTCTTGTCAATGTTAATGTGCGTCATGCTTAAGGGATGTATTAATGAACCTTTTTTTCATCCTGCCTGGTCTCTTTGTTAATGAATAATGATGGAACAGAGTAGGCAGTTGGGTCATTTTATCCTTTAAGTGCAATCAGCAGTCCTGAAGAGAATGCTGCATTGCAGCTATAAGCAAAAGGGCTGTACAGACGACAACATGCTTTTGAATCCTAGTCTGCGTTTCTGAAACATTCTGGGGTTTAAGAGAATTTGCCAATTTCCGAAAACATTTTTCCCTAGGAAAGGAATCTCTTTTGTGCTATTTAAGAAAGACTTATTCCAATGCCTTCTATTCTGTGAACTTGGAAACCTGAGCTGTGTTCAGCAACCATTGCAAAGGATGTGGGAAGGCTTCCATTTCACAGTATCTCTGTAGCAGTTGGCTAGCAGCAATTTGCATAAGAGTTTGGACGCTGACCTTACCATGAATTTCCACTAATTCTCCCCAAAACATTTTGTGCGAGGCAGGGACCACACAAGAAAAATAACACTCCATTTTCATATAACGAGAACATTTGGTTTAGTTGCTTTTCTTTAATCTCTTTTTGCTTCTTGGTCTTTTTTATTGTCTTTACTTGCAAGAATTTGTTTCTAATTTGACAAAGTAAATGACTGTGTTGTCTTGTTGCCCTGTGTGTTGCTTCACCTTCAGGTATCTGTGTTGCCATAGTTGTGGGATGAGGAGTACGTGCCTCCAGCAGCGGTTTGGAGAAGCTGAGGTGAAAGTAGTCTAAATCAAACACAGCCTAAAGGATTTACCTATTCTCAGCCTGTGGATTTATTCTGGAACATCTATTCCTGATTAACCACGATGGCTTAACTCTTTGTATGGATTTTCTTATTTTGGATTAAGAATGCCTCTTCCCAGTTGAGCTGGATTAGGCAAAGCAATGAATTCATAAACTGGAAGTAAAACGAAGTGGCTAGCACAATATATACATAGATAACTGCTGTGCAAGGAAACCAGTTAAAGCCATTAATCGATTAAATAACTTTAAATTTGAGATCTCATTTTAAGTAAAAATTTGAGCTTCCACTTGTATAATGAAGATTAATTAATAACTGTAGGAGTCATATTTGGGGCATTAAGAAAATATGATTTTTGTTTAGTCACTGAAGGTGCCCAAGGATGGTTGTTAATATGAATTTGGGGCTTCTGTTATGATAAAATATAATATTATAATTTCTGCTAGCGTGCCTAACATCACTTCAGAAGTATTTGTAACGTGAGCACACTTCTGCCAAAGTGTTGATGCAGAACCTGCCTTATTCCGTTCTTTAGAATGTACACTTGTCAAAAGATGCACAAAATTTTCAACTTCTCAGGCTGGAGAACAAAATTGAAACGATGGAAGAAGTCATTCCTAACGTAAGGAATACGTGGATATTGTGACCGAATAAGAAGGAAAATTGAATACAAATCCTTTCCCACTTTTGTCACCTTGAATAGAGCTTCTTTATAGTTGAGCAGTTTTCACTGGCCTTTTGGATTGCTGTAACTCCATCTTTTCTACACCAAAACAAAAACTGAAGAAGAGTCTGGAGAGCTTCAGTAGTGATTATTGCGTTCACATTAGCTGAGTTATGTTGAAGGCTAATCAAGGTGATTGACAACATATGCTTCATATAAGAGGGAGTCTATTCTTTTAGGCTTTTTAGTGTGCTGAATTTAGTGTGCTGAAGGTGTCTGTGGGTGTTGTGTCCTTAATGGAGTTCTGCTGCCTGTGAGTATAAGAATTAAATAATGCTGTATCCCACAGCACATCTTGGGTTTGCTTTGGTAACAGTTTATATCTTCTAATAATTCAAAAATAAAATAGTAATCAATAAAACATCACTTTTCACAATATTAAAAAGGCATCTCTTGGTATTATCCTGATTTTATTACCTTTGTATAAGGCTAAGAGGTCTTTGGAGGAATTGTGTTACATCTGTTCCAATAGCACCATCACCCCAGCTAAAACGCTGCCCCTGAGGGTGAGTGCCCTGCTCTACTCCACTGCTCTTTTACATGTAGGTGGCTTTTTTTTGACTGAATTAACTCATTATCAGAAGACTGGAAAGTCTTGAGACTTTCTATGCCATCTTGTCTCAGCTTGTCTAGAAAATGGGGCAGTAAGGAGCTTGTTTGACTTGCTAAATTATCAGAGCCCAGGGACTTCGACTATCTTTCTGTGTTCAGATATGAGGTGTAACTGATCTTGTGCACGTACCTTTGCGTGAAGTCTTACAGCATCTTTCACTTCTGTTGTTCTTCCAAGTCTGTGCAGGACTTAAGTCTATGGAAAGGCAGATGGTGGTGTAAAGGGTGGACATCACTTGTTTATGGAGAGAGTGGAGCAAACAGGTAATGATGAGTGCGGCAGTGTTACGCAGGGCGCAGTGAGCACACACCAGTGAGAGGTTTCAAAGGTCTGATTATTTTAATGATACTGAGCAGTGGGGCATAATCCATTGGGTGCTCAAAAAGCATGTTATTATCCTACTGCCTCCTCATGGGTTGGGCACTGTTGTTTTGAGTGACATCGCTGTCACTTGTAGGAGTGGCAGTGGCATTTCATGTTGCTTGGGTAATGGTCATAGCACTTTGTTTTCTTCGGTGTTCTCACTTTTTCTGAGATACCTTGAACGCTCTCCTTAATACACAGCAGCATAAGACACACCATAGCGAAAGCTCTGCCTCTTGCAAAAGCGTAGTAGCACAAAGTGAGTACTGTTGCTGTGTGGCTGACAGGCTGACATTACTTACAGCAAAAGCAGGTGACACTGACAAAGATAGCAGTGAAATTAAGAAGAGTTATCAAGTAGCAGCACTTGGAATTAACAGCTCAGAAAAATGCGACTCATTGATATCTGGTTTGTTTGTTGTTTTTTCTTAAGTGAGGGTGGGAAAAAGTCATCCTGTGGGAGCAGACTCTTTTGACTCCATTATAGACATCACAAAAATGTGTCTCTTGCTTCAGAAGGAAAGATTTGTTCTTTTGTTTTTTATTTTAATGTACAGGTTTAAGACATCCATGTGAGGAATTACCTACCTTAACATATACATTCCGGGCCACATCTAGCAAAAACTCCCTTTTCCATGCTGGAGTTGTTACGAGAGCTAATGTTGTTATGCTGTGTTACTTTTAACCTTTCCGATAGGTCTCATCAAATAAATGAGCTAAAAGAAATGGTGACAATTGCAGTGACATGTAATAATAGTAAGGATCCTTCGTATAAAATGAGAGATGCATGGGACTTCCAGGATCCTGCATATGTGCCTCATGCTGTACTGACTTAGAAGTCTGTCCAATGTGTCTTCAGCTGCATAATGCCTTCCTCTCTCAGGCCACGCTTCCCCATTTGCACAAGCTTTATTCCTTGGGCCTTTGTTTCAGTAGCAAATCAGAACTTGGTGGGTAATACATAACCCTGTGCAGAGGGCATTTGTACAGTCAGCTGTAAATCACAATGTTGCCTTCTGTGGGAATGAAATCCTAGCTTGGTTTAAATGACCAAAACAGATATTTGAAGAAACTTTCTCTCAAGGCTTTGATTACTTTTTTCAATTACATGCCTATATTTTTCTGGAGGAAGGGGGAGGAGGGAAAGAAACCATTATGTTTCCCTGTTCTCTGTCCCTCTCTTCCAAAAAGCCCCATTACCGGTCAGCTGCTGAGGATACACAGTGCTGAACAAATCTGAAGTACTCAGCGTGTGTGGGGTACCCCACTGGCTTGAGGTTGGTTGGCTTAGCTGTAGTAGAAACCTTCCATGAGTTTTAGGTTCACTATCGCTTAGTGCTAGGTGAAGATTTGCCTTGGTAATGTACTGCTGCTTGTATAATTTAACAGGGAAATTCTGATGACTTCTTTATTATCTGGCTAGTAATAGTGGAAGCTGGATGATGGAGATGTTTACTAATTATTAGTATTTATTATTATTGCTGCCCTGAATCTGTAATGACTTTATTGTACTCAATACTACATCAAGAAGGAAGAAAAACACCTCCAGGAGCCTACGGTACACAAGATGAGATAAATGTAAATGGTGTAACAATTATTAAGTGGAATAGGAGGTGAAGAAACGATCTCTGGTGGGATGGTTATCTTCCCTCTCGACAGGCGTAGCCACACCAACAGCAATACATTTATTATAAAGAAACCCTACCTCTTCTTTCTTCGTATTGGACCTTCAGCTCTCCTTGAGGCTTTGTTACCAGCCTTTGCAGAAAGCTTTTTCTTGTCTGTTTAGGCAAGCAAAATATTTCTAATCTGTTAGGATGTGTACCTTGCCTTTAATATTTAAAGTCTCGTGTGTTGCCTGGATATTGGTTGTGTGCTGCATGCAAGTCCAGCCATTAGATCGTTATGAAATTGTAGCATGGCCTCCAGCTCAGTGGCTTCCTTGGGCTACAGCAGCACCACAGCGTAAGGCTTGCAGGACATGTGCTGGGTGATTTGTAATTCTAAAGTCTTTTACTTTTTTGGACTAATTTCTTAAAATTTATGTAAGCAAAAGTGAGCAAGCGGTATTAGTGAAAGCAGGTAATGAGATTCATTACACTTTGCAGACAGCTTTGTTGTTTTGAGATTAGAAGGAAATAATTATTTGTTGAAGTGCATTCACTAGTGAAGTTCAAATTCAGCTTGCTGAAACTAGTAAACGCTCTCATTAAATGCTCTTCTCCTGATGCGCTGGATGCTCTCTACTGATTTCATTTCAATATGACCCAAACAGGCTTTAAATGTACTGCATCAAAAAAATTTTCTGGCAACATGCGTAATAGAACTGGGAGGTCACAGAGGCATCCATTCTAGCTGTGTGAATAGCCTCACTTTGTTTCACATCTTCAGGGTGTGTTTTAGTTTGAAAAACATCATCCTCTGTCAGGAAAAGGATTCAATGCAGCCTCTGTTTTTGTGGCATACCTGGTACAAAAGCAGTTGTTTGTTTTACTTAACGCTTTAAGTTAAACAAGTGTTGCAAAGACTTTATGACCTAATGAAGGCTGATGTTGGGTTATATCATAGTGTGCTTGATGACATCATTGTACAAAAGAGACAAAATACACCTTTTTCAGGATTTGATCAAAACCACAACAGTAATCCCAGTTTACTGTGCATGCCTCCTAGCCTTCCCCAGTTTCTTAGGTAGGGACAGTTTCCCAAGGCAGATCTATTAGTTACTGGCTATTCATTGGAATGGAAAATGTGACGTTTTCAGCTGTGGAAGTCACTAGATAGATAATAGTTCTTACATTGAAGTAGAAGAAGAAATAAAACCAAACAACCCGCTATCATTTCTAGCTTTTTCAAGAGAGAAAACCAAAATAGTGTGTGGAAATTTGCTTCCAAAGCCAGCAAGTAAAATCCTACTGAAAGTATTGAGTGTGGGTGTGGGTTGGAATGTTCTGTGTTACAGCAGCAGTAACAGGGCTAATGGTTCCAGTTCCCGCTCTGAAGTTGTGAGGCTGTGCAAGAGCTGCGGGAGCTGGTGGGCCTGGGCAGATTGTCCTGAAGTGCTGCGTGGCAGGGGTTGTTTCATGGTTAAATGTGAATAAATGGAACTGGGGAGACAAGGTAAAGAAAGTGGAGTAATTGTGGAGGTAGTATTCTGGGGTGGTTTACTTTTTGGTTTCTGTGAAGACCTAGGTAATCTGATGCTAGGAGTGCTCATCTCTTGAGAGGAAAGCTTGAGACTGGGCTGGAAGGAGCTCATCAGAGACAGGTCTGCGTTCTCATAGGAACAGCTCATGCCCGTCCAGTCTCATTGTCACTGGAGCTCACTAACCAAACCAGCTGGTTTCCCTCACGGTGTTAATGTCAGGAGCAGTTCAGCATTGCTGTGAAGCCTGCACTTCCCTCACTGCACAGTCTTTTGCGGTTGCAGTTACCTATTCTGTGATTTTTAAATTACATTGTTTATAGCATTTGCTATTTGAAATTGTTATCTACTTTTCTAGATGTATCACGAAATGTACAGAAGGAAGCTAGTGAGTAACAAATGGTTTATTTGCGCAATAAGTGCAGATGTATATTCTACTTTCTTCTTCTCATAATGTGATGTGAAGCAGTCTGTTAAAAGTTTCATGGATTTTTAATTGTTGCTTTAGTTGTGAGGTGCTTTTGCTATTTTTGCCACATCAAAATCATTCTGTTTGTCATGCTCTGTTTGGCTGCAGTGGAGATGACTGTCAGAGAAATAGTTTCCAAGGATGCATTAATTGAAGCGATGGTTTTAGATTCAGCATGCAGTAACTGACAGCTGTAGATAAGGAGCAGAGAAAATGATGTTTTTCCATTTTATTTAATTTTTTTTCTCCCTCCCAAAAAGCAAGAATTCCAGATGAAATCAGAAATGCTTTTAACATACTGCACTCTGCATTGTGGAAAATGTTTTCTACTTGATCACTTTCATTTTGTTGCAAATTTCAAACAAATTTTCAGGAAAATTTTTAGAAATGGAAAACCTTAAGAAATTATTCAAGTACTGGAAGTGTCAGTAATAGATTTTCACAGTATTTCCTCACCCCGTGTATAGTATTTGTATATAAATTTAAGCCAAATCCGCATAATCATTCTAAAACACATGGGTCAAGCAGAGAAGTATTTCACAGCTTAGACATAGAAAAGCTCTTTAAAAAATGAAAACGTGCATACTTGTGTGGACAAATCAGCATAAAGCCAGCCAGTCTGTGGTTTATGGTCATGCAGAACACAAGACAGAAGGCTGCTGCTTTTGCTGGTGACAAGGGAAAACGGAAGTCGTGTTGAAACTGGTTTGTAGTCCCCACTGTTTTTTTTCACTTCCTTGGATGATATATATCTTCATGCAGAAATGATATTTCCAGTTACGTTCCTTTACAGTGACTCCTTAAGGGGCAAGTGAGAAATAAAAAAAATATTCCAGAGCAGTGTTGAAGTCAGTAAGTGCCTATAACCCCCCAGCAGTGGGAGAGCCGTCTCCTGGTTGTAAGTGCTGGTGAGGGCAGATGTCTGTTCCCACTTGTGCTGGACTAGTTGCTGTTTCTGCCGTCTGCAGTGCCTGTTGGTGCGTGCTGGCCTGGGAGTGGCATCCCGCACACCTGCCGGCGTGCCCGACAGTGCAAGCAGGCTCGTGTCCCCTTCCAGGAATGGGGCCAGGCTTGGCCAGAACACCCTCAGGACCGTTCAGCACAGCGCTGCCTAATAAAGCGGGTTCTTTGGCAAGAGCAAGAGGTGCCTCCCTTGGGCCTGCTGCTGGCAGTGCTGTGGAGAATTTAGGGAAGCGTTAGCAGAATAAACACCTGGCATTCCCTCAGATTCTCAGTCCCATTTCCCATAGTCGTATCTCTCTGTATAGATTCCCTGTGGATTTTATTGTCTCTTTCCAACCTTACCTCTACAGGACTGCTTTGGGCTGTTGTGGTGTGATTGCATCCCTTGGTCTGTAGGTTTCTTTCTCAGTACAGGAGCTGGGTAGCTTCTGGCATTCAGTGGGAGGAAAAAAATCACCAAATTTTGCTCAATGTTTTTTTGTTCATGTTTTGTTTGGGTTTTTTTGAGTGATGGCCAGATATGAGGAGAAGGAAACTTTTTGGTTTGAACTTCGCTTTCCAGTATTTCTAAATGACTTACAAGAAAATACATTTCATAACTAAATACGAATATGCTCTTTTTTTTTCATGTGAGACTGACTTGATGAGTGATTTCACCAAGACCTAGACTTACAGAAAAGAATAAGGTCACGCACTTGATTTACCCTTGTCTATTTAGGAGGTCTTACAGATGGATAATATTTATTATGAAAAATGAAAGAGTACAATTAAATAAAGTTTGTCTAAATTCCAGTGTAGATTGCCTAGACTACAGTTTTGAAGATAATGGTGACCGTAGATGCTTTAAACTCAGTCTAGTCCTCAACCTTATGGTGTCTGAATTTCCATGGTGTCTCAATGAACAGTTTTTGTCTTGGAGAAGAAGCAGCTCTGTGAGTTCCAGTGTTTCTCTTTTGCTTTGGAGGTTTCTCAGTGTGTAGGTGTGTGTAGATGTGCATTAGGGTCAGTGACAGAGGGCAGGACATGGTTACTTCTTATGGCCTCCTGACAGTAAAGCACGCAGCATGATGTCCAAGTCATTAATTCATCATGGGTGGGTAAATCTCATCAGGTTTGTTGAAAAACACCGTGGCTATTCCTGTGCTGTTCCAGCCACCCCTTTACTGCTGCTGAGTGCCTGGTCACCACCTCGCCCACTGGAGCTGGCCCACCGCTGCGCGCTGCTGTGCTGTTTGGGCATATAGGCATTCTTCAGACATCTCTCCCTTCCACTTCCTAACGTGCTTTTGAGAGTTTTCTTTGTTAGACTTCTGTTACTGCTGTTAGATGCGTCACATAAACATTTCTGCCAAAACCTGCTGCCGCTCTCGGTGCTGGCCATGTACTTTCCCATTTATGCATGAAATTCCTGCTGTGTTTGGAGTAG
This sequence comes from Cuculus canorus, assembly GCF_017976375.1. Classification (NCBI taxonomy): domain Eukaryota; kingdom Metazoa; phylum Chordata; class Aves; order Cuculiformes; family Cuculidae; genus Cuculus; species Cuculus canorus. The sequence continues at coordinate 367,522 of NC_071411.1, read as the reverse complement.
GTTGTGTTTGGGGGCTTAGTGCAAATAGTGCTTACCATCTTTAGTAAAAATCCTCCTGTGTATTGAAGGGCTTGCAGCCCTCTGAAAGCAAATCAAACTGTGCTTGTTTGGTCTCCACTGAAGGCTTGTCCCTGAGTCAGGTCCGTCAGTGGTGACTGACTCCCCTAATCACTCACCTGCGTTGTCCTCACTGCTGTGATTGGCATGGGTTCACAAAAGGGCAACTGCCCAGACGGCTCGGAGCCTATAATTCATACTTCATCGGGGACAGCATTTGCTCCATGTGGGAAGCTGACGGGAGCTTATGGAGGAGCAGAGAGGTTTGACACGTTATGGTTTGAATCATGGGAGTAACACAGATGCGCTGCATAGTATCTGGAACTCATCTGTTACAGTGACACCAGGCTCTAGATAGTGAAAATTTAAATGAAGTGAGGCAGTAATAACTACAGCACACCTTTATCTGGGAGAGAAGGATAGTATTTCTGAGAAGCTGAAGGTGAAATGAAAGTTTGATGAGTTAGCCAAGTGCCAGAAGCTGCACAGCGTATGTAATTCTGTACCTGGAGCGAAAGGTGAGCCGAGGTCCCTGTCTGTACTGTGGCAGGATTGATGCGGTGAAAAATGCATCGCTCACACCCTGAGGATGTGCACTGGGGACCGGTGCTGTCATCCAGGCGGTGATGGGCTGGTATGTGCGCTGGCCTCAGTGTAGGAGACACAAAGCTGAGTACTGTTAGCACATCAGGATCCTGGTTTCTTTTGCTTGACATCTTGAAGGAGCTATTAATAGGCTTTCCATTCCTGAAGTACCCTGGGGTGGTTGTGCTCTGGAGAGGCAAGAGCCTGCCCTGTGCTGCATGAGGACAGCGGGATCCCTCTTGCACTCTCCCAGGTCAGCTCAGTTTTGGTGTTCCCATTGTGCCATGGGTGCATAGGTGTGCACATTAAAACCTACAGTTTTGGGAGTGTTCCAGATGACATCAGACATTATTTGGCAGGTCTGTGTAACTTCTTGGTCTGATGCAGTTTTCATGTGCTGAGAGTGGTGTATGGGGATATTCTACCCTGACACACGCAAGCCTTGGGTTTTTTTTTCGCTCCACTCTCCCCCTCCAAAAAAGATGCTAGACAGGCACACATTAATATAATTTAAAAATAGGACAAAAAGCACCTAAGTGGGTTGTTCAGTGCAACAACATATTCTGGCACCGTATGCTTGAATTGAAATGTTCTTAGGTTGAAGGATCATGCAAAATACACGCAATTTTATAGCCACTTAAGGAACCATATCGTTTACTTTTTACTTTCTTTGTGCATAGGACCTGTGACTTTGGCTGTCATTTGTTGCTTAAGAATGATTTTTGATGCAGTTTATCCCAGTGATTGTGTGGCAGTACTCATGCAGTGAGAGAGGTCGCTTTGAAGTAGAGCAAGGCATGTTTTATTGATTTATAGTCGGAGGTCATGGACCTGAGGTCAGAACAAAGATAAATGTGCTGCTTCAACTGGTGCTACCAACAACTGCCAACAGCTACTCCAACTTCATCCCAGATAAAATTTGTTTGTGCTTTATGATCTATTTTCAGAACTGATTGCTTACGTGTATACATGTACGTAGGTCTTATTAAAGTAAACCTACTAATTCAAAGACTTTTTTATGATTAAAGCTGGCAGGAATTAGTATTAAACAGAGTCTGTAAGGATTCTCTTCAAACATAAGGACAGATCATCTTGCAAAAGCAAAATTTAAGTGCTTTATCTACCTATCTGTTACTATGGCATAGCTGGTACAGCTTGTGGTTGTTCTTGGAGGAATAATTTATAGGAATGCAGATATAAGTGCAGGTATAAGATATTTTCTATTTCACTGCAATTTTAATTTATTTTGGTTTTTTTTTTTTACAGGATTAGCTGGCACTGCTGCAGACCTAGAAAAAAGAAAGGTTATTTTTGGAAAAAATTTTATACCTCCAAAGAAGCCAAAAACATTCTTACAGCTAGTCTGGGAAGCGTTGCAGGATGTGACTCTTATAATCTTGGAAATTGCAGCCATCATATCTTTGGGGCTTTCATTTTATCAGCCGCCTGGAGAAGGGAATGAAGGTAAAAACTTTTTATGGAAGTAATTTGTGTAAGTTTCAGTAAAACTAGTCCTACATCTCAAATTAATGTCATCCTCACCCTCCGGAAGGTCCCCAGCAGGGAGTTTCCATATGGTTTGTTCCTATTACCCTTACGTTTGGTACTGACATGTTTTTTGTATGCTTGACATTTCTTTATGCAAATAGCTGAACCTCGTGACATGCGCTAAATGAACTAAAGAAAGATCGTAATGTTCTTGTAAAACAGGAGTATTTTTCGTTTCCATTTTCGCCTTTTAGTTTTTATTGAGTGTTTGTTTATTCATCTTCGATGGCTGTTTGCCATGTTTTAAAGGAGAAATATGTAGTTGCATGTATAACAGATTTGTCCTATCTGCATGAATGTGGACAGGTCTTTACCTGTTTGTAGCAGTGAAAGTCATTGACTTTAGTGTTTTTAATTATACAGCTAAAGCTAGTGAGCCTGGCTTAAATTAGAGGCTAAGTGATGTTACTTAGAGAGAGCTGTAGGAAGTTTAAACACCCTGCCCGCTTCCCCTCCCTTTTTCCCCTCTTTGGAAAGTACTCTTGAATTCACATGCTTAAAATATTCGTTCCTCTACAGAAATGCAAGATTTCCATTTCTGGCAATGGATCCAGACTTGCGCGCCCCCAACCCCCCCAACCCCGCTCTCTCACAGACTTATAAAGCTGGATTAAACATGCTGTGTGAAATGACGTGATCAGCTTGGTGAACGGGTGAAGAATGTCTTCCTCTAAATATAGCCTTGAAATGCTGCTTACATTTGCTGCAGTCTCCTTTGGCTCCTTTCCTTGAAGACTCTCCCTTCTTCCTTTTCCATTCACAAGCAGAAGGAGCAGTAGCTCTGCGCAGCTCCTGGAGCACAGTTATGGTTCTTTAATCCTTTATGTATAATCAGGAATCTTTCATTGCTTTCTCATGGAATTTTGAATGCATGACTACTGATTCAGCAAGTGTCTGGGTTAGGCAGGAAAAGAGAAAGGAGACATTTGGTTTTTAACCAAATAAGATGTCATTTATTGTTATTATAACTTTATATAACTGACATAGTAGAATGACTTGGGGCATTGTAAACCAGGAATGATGCTTCGCAAATTTAGGATTTAGTTCTGCAAAGGTATTTCTTGTGCACAGTTCTGCACCCTACACTTATTTTTCAGTTTATTTTGTGGGAAAGAAATTTTAAAAATAGGATGGCTTTTTGCTTTAGGAAGAGGAGAGGTATATCATCAGATGATGTTGTTCGTAAAAAAATTTCTTCCTATTACTTTGATACTGCATTTAAGATGTTTCTTTTCCCATGGGAAGTTGACACGTCTGAGATTCTGAGACAGTCTGAAAACCTCAGCAGCACAGCCTGGGAAGTGTCCGTGTTTTCCCACAGCGCAGTATTTTATTCACTGGTCCCTATTCTTTCTGTGTTTTTTTGAATTGCTTTCCCAGAAGGCTGGGCTGTGTTTGACACAGGGGAGAATAAATCAAGTTAGTAGATACCTTTACTCCAGCTCTTTGAACACATTGTAAAGGTCTCTTAAATTTTTCTGAATTCTTACTCTGAGCAGCTGTATAAATGCAGGAGAATCCCTTTCATTTTAAAATGCTGCCAAGGATATCTGTGGTTTATTGGTAGATTTCCTTCTTAAAAATCATAAACATTGAAAAACTGACACATTAGGCTTGGTTTTGCCTTGATGTAGTCACGCTTGAAATTGATTTGATGGTTTTGCGTAACCTTCAGTAACCAATTCTGAAATAAAATTACATGTAGATTATTATTTAGTGAAGTTAAGAAACTTCTTATGAAGGAACAAAATATGCGATTTTGCCTACAGTTAGGCTGTGTGGACACTGCCCAGTCGTGAGGAGTGGTTGTGCTGCCTCCCAATGCGCTGGATGTGGCAGAGCTCTGCCGGGAACCCTGGTGATGCTGCTTCCCTGAGCAGCGCTGGGGAGGGACCCACAGGGTGGAGGGAAGAATGGGACTTCTCTCATGCTGGACGTTTTGATAGTTATCATTTTTTAAAAAATACTGCCTTACATCAAAGCTCCAATAAGAAAGGGGTAATGAAGTAAAGTTTTATGGCCTGTTTCAGACTGGTCGATTGGTTTCTTTCTGCATTGCTGATTGACGTGAATACTGTCTTGTGATATTTTGTTTGCTCTTTGCTTAGGGCTGGCTTGAAAAATTGTGACCATCTGAAAATGGCAGCCTTTCTTAGTAGCAATAAGGGATAATAAAGTGAAAAGAAGAGTCTTCAGGACATAGTGTCAGGGAAGCACCACCGTGTGCATATACACTGGCTTTATATCTAACACATTTGTACTGCCTTTCACATTTCCTAACTTTTGTGTACCGATGACCTCATTATATAATACAAAAAGTTGCAGATAACTTTATTTTTAGAGTTGATGTAACTCTTTTTGGATGCTTGATACCTGCTTTAGTTTTTGAAGCTGTGTTGTTTAAAAGGTTTCTGCAGTGCACTTAAGTGCAAAATATTTTTGTCCTGAGGCTTTTAAAGGAGGAATACATGATAAAATCCACACATCCAAAAAATATTAGAGTGCATTAATTTCTTCAGGAACCTTTCCTAGGGTTATAATCTAATGTATTTGTATGTTGGTGCATTTTGCTCTATTAAGCAGTTATAAAGTCAAAAGTTCATTTTTTATGTGTATCTCTGGATTGGCTATTATTTCCCCATTTTAAGCTATGAGTGTTGATCCATTGCCAAGTCCTTTGACTGTAGCTTAATTGCTTTTCCAAACATCTGTAACAAATAGTTTGGTATGCTCTTTTAAAAAGTAAGGAAATTATTATCTTTGGAATTGCATTCAGTTTGCACTACTGGAAACAGTTGACATTTTTGCAACTTTGAAGTATCGGTAGTGACCTTTCTCAGCCAACCTTAACTGGAAGAAGGAGTTATCTATTGCTGATAGTACATTAAGGTTTTGTTCTCCTACAGTTCTTCATTTAAGATACGGGGGAGTCTTGGAAAATGTGACTTCATTTTCTGCTGCGTTCACAAAATCTGATCTACATGAATGACTAGATAATAGTGTAGTTTGCTTTTATTGCTTCTCCAGAAGCCACTTCAATTCCTGCATTTTCATATTTCTTATCAAGAGTGAAAGTTTAAAGAATTTTGTTCTCAGAAGCTCTTCTGGAGTTGGTTTTATGATCTGCTTTGCATTCCCTTTTACTGTCTGATGGACCATTAGGAGCATCTGAGAACTTCCATGTCAGTTATTGCCAGCCCTGTGGCAATTATTGCTCTCCTTACTGACCCACACAGAACCATTCTTCCACTCATTCAGAAGAGACCCAAACTGCTGCTGTGTTGTAGCAAATGTGTTTTAAATGGAAGAAGATAGCACTGTAGTGTTTGCTACTGTAATAGTGACACAGGGGTGCAACACAGGCAAAGACTTAGTTTCTCAAAACAAACTTGTCCTGTGCCCTGGGTTAGTAAATTACAGGCAGGGATAACTGAGCCCATGGTATGTAAAGAGAGTTCCATCAATATATGGGATCCTGGCTGCGTTTTATTTTTTGTTACTTTGTCTTGGATTAAATTAGAAATCCTTGTCTTTGTACATCAGTGCCTGGTGAGATCATTTTTTGTATACAGTTTGTAAAGTATCAACTGTCCAGTTTTTAAAGAGTAGGAAAAGCTGCTTCCAGAGATCAAGTACCTGGACTGTGGTTTCAGACCATCACATTGTGTGTGGGAATGAAACAGGCTTTGGGAAAGAGAGCTTGGACTTGGTTAGAAACCCACCAAGGGACTGAGACTTCTCTGCCTCCCTATTGGTGTGGATCTGAAGGAACACCCCCTCTCCCCGGTGTGGCTTGAGAAGGGCAGTGTTATGGTTTGGGTTTATTTGTTTTGTGGGGAGAAGGGTGTTGTTTGCGGGTTTTTTCTTTGTTTTTGGGTTTTTTTCCCCTCTTTCCTCTTATATCTCTGCTGAAGCAGTCAGTTCTTGCAGGAATGACTTCGTTGTAATTTGCAGTTCTTCTGTCCGTTTCTGAAGCTCTCTTCATACAGTCTGCCCTGCAGACAGCAGTGTTATCCAGGTTTGATGCATCTTCTGTTTATATCCTCATAGAACCTGTTACGCATTTTTAGTCTTCTGCTAATGCCTTCATCTCTACCTTGTTACTGTCTTCAGGCCTGATATCACCTGTGGCTCTTACTACCTGGTTGCAAAACCCACTAATGACACACCTGACAATCTTGTTTACCGAAGTGTAACAAAACTTTTATCTGTTCTTCCTTGAATTCTGCTTCCCTATGTGGGTTACAAAGTGGGGAAAAAAAATAGCCTGAGGTAAGGAGTTTTACCATGCCAGTGCTCACTGTGAAGCTGCGGGCATGATATCTGTTTTCAGGTGTACAGTTCTTGCAGCTTGCAGGAGCTGGAGGGGTGGAGTAACAAAATGTCTTTTTGGTTGAGGTAGTTCCTGTTAAAATTCCCCAGGCAAAACTCTGTATTGTAAGCAATCCGTCTCTTCTCTTATTGGAGAGGAGGAGGCTGAGGGAGGAGACCTTATTGCTCTCTACAGCTACCTGAAAGCAGGTTGTGGAGAGGAAGGAGCTGGGCTCTTCTCCCAAGTGACAGGGGACAGGACAAGAGGGAATGGCCTCAAGCTGCGCCAGGGCAGGTTCAGGCTTGACATCAGGAAAAAAATTTTCACAGAAGGGGTCATTGGGCACTGGAACAGGCTGCCCAGGGAAGTGGTTGAGTCACTTTCCCTGGAGGTGTTTAAGGGATGGGTGGATGAGGTGCTGAGGGGCATGGGTTTAGGGATTGTTAGGAATGGTTGGACTCGATGATCCAGTGGTCCCTTCCAACCTGATGAATCTATGATTCAAAGTTAAATGGTTTACATTGCCCAGTACTGCTTGGCTGAGGTGCAGCTGGGTCAGCCTTCTCCTTACGTATATGCAACAAGTTAACGAACAGGAAAAAACACAGAAACAGGGCACAGTCCCCTGAAATTTGGTCATGCCAGGGCACTCACATTGAGCTGTTGGTGGTGTGGCTGAGCTGCTGCTGCTCGGAGCTGTGGCTGGTGTGCCTGCTGACTTCTCATGGCTTAGTGTCCTCTCAAGAAAGACCGTATCTGAGGTTCACCACTCAGGAGTTCCCATATCATTCATATGTATCATTCATACATACAGCGCTTGGTCAGTGGGGCCCAGAGAGTGGTGGTCAATGGAGTTAACTCCAGCTGGAGGCCAGTCACAAGTGGAGTTCCTCAGGGCTCAGTACTGGGTCCAGCTCTGTTCAATGTCTTTATCAATGACCTGGATGAAGGCATCGAGTGCACCCTTAGCAAGTTTGCAGATGACACTAAGCTGGGAGGAAGTGTCGCTCTGCTGGAGGGTAGGGAGGATCTGCAAAGGGATCTGAACAGGCTGGACTGCTGGGCCGAGACCAATGGGATGAGGTTTAACAAGGCCAAATGCCGGGTCCTGCACTTGGGGCACAACAACCCTATGCAGCGCTACAGACTGGAGGAAGAATGGCTGGAGAGCTGCATGGAAGAGAAGGACCTGGGGGTGCTGGTTGACAGCCGACTGAACATGAGCCAGCAGTGTGCCCAGGTGGCCAAGAAGGCCAACAGCATCTTGGCTTGTATCAGAAATGGGGTCACCAGCAGGTCCAGGGAGGTTATTCTCCCTCTGTACTCAGCACTGGTGAGACCGCACCTTGAATGCTGTGTTCAGTTCTGGACCCCTCACCACAAGAAGGATGTTGAGGCTCTGGAGCGTGTCCAGAGAAGAGCAATGAAGCTGGTGAGGGGGCTGGAGAACAAGTCTTATGAGGAGCGGCTGAGAGAGCTGGGGTTGTTTAGCCTGGAGAAGAGGAGGCTGAGGGGAGACCTTATTACTCTCTACAACTACCTGAAAGGAGGTTGTGGAGAGGAGGGAGCTGGGCTCTTCTCCCAAGTGACAGGGGACAGGACTAGAGGGAATGACCTGAAGCTCCGTCAGGGGAGGTTCAGGTTGGATATCAGAAAAAAATTCTTCACAGTAAGAGTCATTGGGTACTGGAACAGGCTGCCCAGGGAGGTGATCGAGTCGCCTTCCCTGGAGGTGTTTAAGGAACGGGTGGATGAAGTGCTTAGGGACATGGTTTAGGGAGTGTTAGGAATGGTTGGACTCGATGATCTAATGGGTCCTTTCCAACCTTGTGATTCTGTGATTCTGTGACTGAAGTGGGATGTGTAAATCCAAAAGGGTATCTGTGTAGTTGAGAGAAGGGTCCCCCACAGTCCAGATCCTGTGGGGACGGTTGCTTTCCTTGTTCCTCTGCTGAGCTCCCTGTTGAGGTAGTACTCACTGGTGCTCGTGGTACAAGTGGTCTGTGCATAACTAGTTGACCTTGTGCATGTATATGTGACCCTGAAGCAGTAGACGTGTGCAGGTTGAATGGACAGCAGGGCACAGTCAGACATGGAAATACAAGAGCTCATCGGTACTGGGTTGGCCAGAGAGGCAAGAATAACAAATACGACCTTTCTAATAGAGCTCTAAGGTCATGTTAACAGTATTGTTAGTTTTTCTGTATTTGCATGCGTAAACAGCTCGAGTTTCTCATTGAGCATTTAACTTTTTCCATAAATTGATTTTGTGGTTTTTTTTTTTTACTGTTGTTTTGTTTTACCTGAGGGTAGTTCCTACCCCCTGTTGCCTAGATTTGCAAATCAGTCAAAATTCTATACCAGTTTATTATCTTCAGGTTCACGTGTGGAATTTGTCTTCTGCTCCTCTATGTGTTTCTTGGCATGGAGAGAAATTTCACTTCCACTGAGGGACGCAACCACAAACGTCAATCTACTGTGCTGAGTCAGCAGGTTCCAGTCACCATCACACAATTACAGAACACTTTGGGTTGGAAGGGACTTCAAAGATCGTCTGGCTCCAGCCCCCTGACAAACCTCCTTTACCACTAGTTGTGACACAACTAAATTCATTTTAGTATTTTGAGAAACCAATGTTTGGAGTTTCTCGCTCCTTCAGTAACCAATTCCTGACAATTTTCTTCCCACTCTCCCAGAAGCGTTTTTCTTTTTTAAGCTATTTCCAGAAGATAAACTCCTTATGTCCTCTTCCGAAGAAGTGTAGTGGCTTAGCAGATTGATCTGTTTTTCTCTGGGGATTCTAGAAATCTTACATTTTTCTGATTTCTTAAATTGTATAAATACATAAAATGCCTGCTGAGGAAATCTTGAAATAAATTCTTGTGTACGCAAACAGATATTGGCGTGGGAGAGGCACACAGGTGTCATTTGGGCAGGAAGCAGACATTGGATATGAAACGAAGAGCGGGATTAGCTCTGCAGGAGCACTACCATCTCATCTGCTCTTGGAAATGGGACTCGGCACTATTAAATTCAGCAGTAGGGTACAGTCAGTTCCTGCCAAATGTAAACATACTGTTTGCATTCTCCTCATCTTTATTAACGTTGATCATTTGTGTAACCTCTCCATTGGAACTGAGCCCCGTGTGTGGAGCAGGATTTCATTTAACCAAGGAATGCTCATGTGCTCCCTTTGCTCAAGTGACCCCGGGGGGGTAAGCAGTTGTTTCAAAAAGTTAAAGAAAGTAAAAGCACTAATTATTGAGGAACTTTAACCAAATTTAATTAAACTTAATTGAAAGTAACCTCAGATAAATAACCACATGAAAATCTTGAGCCGTCCTCTGAGGAATTCAGCTCATTTGCTTCCTAGTGAGATGAATTGAGCGTAATTGAATATGAACTATCTGTTGTAACACAGCATTTATCCATTTTACCTTGTTGTTACCCATACAGCTCATATCCAGGATTTCATCAGACGTTTTCCATAGCATTTTAATTCACTTAGTCTACTCACGTTGGCAATGAAGCACGTCAGTGCTTTGACAGACTTCTACATCCTGAGGGTCTTGCAGGGCCAGTTTGAGATCACGGGACACAAAGGTTTCCACAGGGAAGTGCTGTGTATGTCTGCCTGTCTCTAAAAATCGGTCTCCCTGGATTTCATTAGTATGCATTTAATATGTTTGATTAATGAGTGAAGGAATCAGAAATGTCAGAGATGAGTCAGCTGAACAAAGTTAATTCTCTCTTCTTTGTGGCAGTTTTAACCTTTTTTTTAAAAAAAAGCATTTTACATGCGATAACATAAATTGCATTAAAAATACATAAATGTAGACAGCATAAAAATCTAGTTCGTAAGGCCAGCATTGTTATTCTACAAATCTCATAAAATCACAGCTGTGCATAGCACAAACAACTGTAAGTCTCTTGCCAGCCCTGCCAGTTATGAAGCCAACGTTAAAATTAATTCCACAGCCTATGTGTGTACACTTCGTACTGAAAATGTCACCAAGTAGTATCTCTGGTGCACTGAAAATCCAACATCTCTTTAAGTCCTTTCCATAATGCAAAATGTATTGTAGAAAATGTGAAAAAGTATCTGAATTTCATTCATTTTAATCTTTTTTTTGGTTTGAGTCTTAACTATCAGCCTGCCTCATGAGCTGGGTCAGTACAGAAGCAAACCAGCCCTGCACAGGGACTGGGAATCTTCTCAGACTTTTGTTACAGATGCTGAAAACAACAACAATAATTAGCAACCATCTTTAAATCTCTTGTATATCTCAGAAGTTCAAGGGAACAGCTGACCTGTCTTGTAATCCCTGCTGTCAGTGTCAAATATTCACAGAATTTGGAATTCTACACCTCCACCCCATTTGTCTCAGAGTACTTGCAAGTGACTGGTTTTGTGTTTTGATGAAAAAATATTGAATTGGTTGTTCCAGAATATGCTATCCTGGTTTTTATCATATTCTAAAATGCCTACAACCTTACTTCTAGATTACTCAAGATTGCATGAACAATTTATTTAGTGGTCATGGTGTTTTCTGAAGCTTCTTTGTTACAAATGTCCCGATTCCTAACTTCCTACTTGAGAACTACCGACCTGTCAGCCTCACCTCTGTGCGTGGGAAGGTCATGGAACCGATCCTCCTAGAAGCTATGCTAAAGCACATGGAGGGCAGGGAGGTGATTTAGTGGCAGCCAGCATGGCTTCACCAGGGGCAAATCCTGTCTGACCAACTTAGTGGCTTTCTATGATGGGGTAACTGTGGCAGTGGACACGGGTAAACCAACGGATGTGATCTGTCTGGACTTCTGTAAAGCCTTTGACACGATTCCCCACCACATCCTTCTCTCTAAATTGTGGAGATATAGGTTTGATCGGTGGATGGTACAGCGGATAAGAAACTGGTTGGATGGTCGTATTCAAAGAGTAGTGGTCAATGGCTCCAAGTCCAGATGGAGATCCATGACAAGTGGTGTCCCTCAGGGGTTTGTACTGGGACCGGTGCTGTTTAATATCTTTATCAATGATATTGACAGCGAGATTGAGTGCACCCTCAGCAAGTATTCAGATGACACCAAGCTGAGTGGTGTAGTTGCCACACCGGAAGGACGGGATGTCATCCAGAGGGACCTGGACAGACTGGAGAAGTGGGCCTTTGAGAACTTCATGAGGTTCAACAAGGCCAAGTGTAAGGTCCTGCACCTGGGTCAGGGCAAACCCCGTTTTCAGTACACAAAGGGAGATGATGTGATTGAGAGCAGCCCTGCAGAGACGGACTTGGGGCTGCTGGTCGGTAAGAAGCTCGACATGAGCCAGCAATGTGCACTTGCAGCCCAGGCGGCCAACCATATCCTGGGCTGCATCAAAAGCAGCTCAGCCAGCAGGTCGAGGGAAGTGATTCTGCCCCTCTATTCCTCTCCTGTGAGACGTCACCTGGAATACTGTGTCCAGTTCTGGAATCCTCAATGTAAGAAGGATATGGAGATATTGGAACAGGTCCAGAGGAGGGCTACAAAGATGATCGGCAGGCTAGAGCACGTTCCCTATGAGGACAGACTGAGAGAGTTGGGCCTGTTCAGCCTGGAGAAGAGAAGGCTCAGAGGAGATCTTATAGTGACCTTCCAGTACCTGAAGAGGGCCTACAGGAAAGCTGGAGAGGGGCTATTTGTAAAGGCTTGTGGTGATACGACGAGGGGGAATGGGTATAAACTGGAGAGGGTCAGATTTAGTCTGAGCATTAGGATGAATTTCTTCACCATGAGAGTGGTGAGACACTGGAACAGGTTGCTAAGGGAAGTTGTGGCTGCCCCATCCCTGGAGGTATTCAAGGCCGGGTTGGATGGGGCCTTGGGCAGCCTGCTTTAGTGGGATGTCCCTACCCATGGTAGGGGGGGTTGGAACTGGATGATCTTTAAGGTCCCTTCCAACCCTAACTATTCTATGATACTATGATACTCTGCTGGCTGGCTAAATTACTGCTAAAATACAGATGGGATAAAGTGGAACATCAGTTTTTTGGGAGCCAAGCATTTATCTAAAGAATGTTTTTACTCTGGCTTTGCTCGTGTGTGTTGAAACTCTCCATTCCGTGGTGTTTACCAGCACAAGTGTGCTGAGGGAGCAGACTCATAACTGGGTGTCAGCGACAATGAGGAATCACGTATGTTTAAGACTTCAGCCAGCTTCGGTAACAGCATGTTAAGAACTTGTAAAGTGAAAAATAGGAACATTGTGTCCTATGGGATTTGCAAATGAAATAATTGTTTCATAATATAAAGTGTCCTACATCTGGTTTCTACAAATCTGTGTTGGACTGCAAAAAATTAAGTCCCGTAGATACCGTCCCTTTGTTAGAGATGTGTAGGTCATTGACCAAACTGGGCTGCTTTTAGATCCATTAGATAGATTTCCAGGTTGTCAAGCACAACTTAACTCTCAACTGGGGACATGAGGTAATGAGAGTTAGAACTTTGGGAAGGAATATAAAATCCTCGTATTTTCCAGGAAGAGATTCTCCAGCAGTTTTAATTCAGTGAGTAAAACCCAGCAGGACATGACCTTGCAAGCACTGTTGAGTAACTGCCCTTGAACTCTCATTAACAGACACAGAGCACAACTTTCAAGGTCTGCTTCTTAGACTTGACAGCTGTGGTTTACCTTTTGAATATGTGGTTCTGTCTTTTGCTTTGAGCAATATACATTAAAACTGTAGTAATTGGATGGCAAGCTTTTCCCTTGCAAACCCTGAAACAGGCTTGTGATTAAAATTCCCATCTGGTCTTTCTCTGCTCTGTGGCAACGTAAGGAAACAACTCAATATAAACATTATAGAAACACCTGTGTGGTTCTGTTCTCTTCTTTGCCTTTGATGGAGTTAGGACCCCATCCCTTTGACTGGTCTTTCTGAAATGCCTTTCCTTGGAGGTGCCAGTCAGGAGGCTCTTGCCTGACACAGTTCATCTTGTGAAGCTGTGTATTTTAACATTGCTCTGCTTACAAGTGTTTGTGATCAAGCTGAGCAATGTGTTAATATATGTGCTTTCAGGCTTACAGATTTGTTTCTTCGCATGAATATGTCAGAACTGTGTAAATATTTAATAGTGGGCTCTGAAGCTGACAGTTGCATAACCAACCTACAGGGACAGGATCTTGCTTTTTCTCTTCTCCTCCTCCCACCCCAAGTCCTTATGTAAAGAGCTGATATATTGCGGTGCAAGGAGTTCCGGTACTGCTTCCAAATCCAAGAGTCACTCTTAGTAAACATGCGAGCACCGGACTCCTGAAGTGTGTAGGGTATCAACATCCGCTGTTGGTAAATCCCCGTGGGGCCGGTCACAGAAACGGACGTGTTTCTGGAGAACCCAGACTGACTGACGGCAATGTTTCACGATTGACTAGTCTTTGGAGAGTATGAGCGAAAGACTCTTCACTTTTGAAGTTCCAGTAATTTCTGCACCATTGCCATTAGCCGCAGCTCTGCCCCAATGCTGAGCTCCGCCAGTGAATGCCCTCGCTGCCTGGTGCTGGGCCCTCGCTGGAGGCGATGCCTCATCAGCTGCTGGGTGTTCACACAGAGAGTTTGGGAAGGAATAGTGGTGCTTCAGCAACTGGCAACGGGTTTTAGGATTATTTTCGTAGCAAATGATACGACACAACAAAGAATTTATAAAAATAAATATTACAGTATCTGTTACAGCTTTAAAAATCCTTTTAAGGAGGGGAGTTTATGGTATCTATTACATAATTTTTGGTTATGGTTCTTTTCCTGACAACTGAATATGTTTGATAAAGTAAGCAACAACTCTTGTGAAGTTGGTAACGAGAGCCAGGCTCTGCTAATGAAAAAGCTGTGACTTAGAGCTGCTCTGTTTGCTTTATAACCTTGGCACTGGAGTTGCAGCTGAGTAGAAATATCTTTACTGAGAGCGATGAAATAAAAAGTTTTTCTCTTGGGAACTCTTGTCTTTCTGGTGACAAAACCAGTTTGAGTGACTAAAAAAATTATCTCTGGAGGCGTTGTGAGATTTTCCAAGGGAATTTAAATACCACAAGGTATTCTCAGCTTAAAATAGAAGTGTGTAGGTTGAAATGAGTAGCTGAAAGGTATGTGCTGTAGGTAGGGACTTAGGGATACAGATGTTCTCAGATTTTTAAAAATACGCTTCTTCTGATTTAAAAATTACTGTGCTGCAGCTCGAGACTCTATGGTTTGTAATTATAATCGTTATCCTATTCAAAGCAGCTTTAAGAATCTCCTCATAATGATTTGGAATCTTAAACAGATATTCTTTTTAGCTGCATGGTGCTTGTGTACTTCTTTCTGTACTTGCCTGGATTTGGTAGATATTATGAGAAACGTAGCTTGGAATGGTGTCTGTGACCTTAAAAGCCCTCCAGTGTCCCACAGAACACAAGCCAGGTGATCTGTCAGATGATGCTGTCTGGCTATTTGTGGCATTTTCCTTGTTTTGCCTTTCACCCTACCGAAACTAGGGAAGCCCAGGTTGCTGTGACTTCAGGTGGACTGATGATATGTGCTGGTTTGAATGACTTTCCCACTCTTTTTTTTCATGAATCTTCTTTACTTTTGGATTCGTTCCGATCTTCCTTTCATCTCTATTCTATCAAAAACTTTCCCAACAGTCTTTGCTGACCCATTCCTGCTCGAACACTAAGCTTTTAAAGTTCTGTTCTCCTTTCACAAGCTTTTGGTTATGAACTTTTGAGATGTTTTCTGGAGGACGCTATCATATGAGTCCTCTTTTTTATTTCTGGCTGTATAAAGTGCATGAAGGCCACACTTTCAGGTCCTTCTGCTACTCTGCGGGGAGTTTGGCTCACCTGTATCTTCCTGTACAGCCCTTTGGAATAAGCTAATCCATTTAATGATTTCAGCTGCTTTTACTTTGCTGAAGGAGTTACAGCCCTTTATGTTCCTGACTTGCGGTCAAATCTGTGCAATCTCAGTTTCAAACCAAGTTTGCATTTTCTGTCTCATGAGGATGAGACTTCAGGGAGTGACACACACATGGCGTATGTTCGCAGTTGTGGTAGAAAATAGCTTCATATTAAACACTCATTTTGAAATGGAATTTTCTGACAGATAAGTCCTATGTTAAAGAGAATCTTAAATGAGTACTTCACAGTTCACTGTCTTGGACTAAAACCCTACCGTGAATCACATGCATATTAAAAATTCTTTTGTGATGCTTGCAGTCTGTGCCTCTCAGTAAAATGTCAGGCGTATTTTTTGGTAACTTCTGTTACCAAAACAAAACTTTTGTTTCTTAAAATTTTTGGGAACCTAATACTCTGTTGTGAAAGCATAACAGTGGTCTCAGAACTCAACACAATTTTTTAACACTTAAATGAGCATTCTTAATAAACATTAGATGCTTTAAGCTATATTTTGCTACTTAGGTGTATTATTATTGCATCTTTTATGTTTCTTATTTATATTTCTTATTTTCCTCCTGTCCGTGTAGTCAGTACTGTGTCACTCTGGGTGCTTCAGTAAGGAGGACAGTCAGTACAAGTGTATAGTTAAGAAATATGTGGGTTTATTCTCCTATGAATACATACAGTTTCTTCCTGTAAATTCATAAAAGTCTTTCCAGAATTTCTCAAAAACCCTGTGTGGTATAATGGCAGAAGAAAAAGAAAATCAGTTTCCTTAAGTATATAAGAAAAAATCCTGTTATTGGGGATTGAGTCTTGTCTTTGTTCCTTGGACTTCTGTTAACTTCGTTACTGTTTGTTTGCAAGAGTGATTTCTCGGCTGGTTGATGAATTATGATGCTTATGTTACAGGGAAATCTTAGAAGCTCAAAAATAGAAATCAAATTACTTGTTAATTCCCTCTAGTGACAGGTGATGAATATACCAAAATTAAACTTTAGTCATAGATGGAAGCAACATGGTTGCTAAGTTGTTAAACTCCCTGGTAGATGGGTAAGATGGAAGAGTGATGTCAAATGCCTACCTCGTTCAGTTCCTCATGAGAAAAAAGATATTTTCCTCCCTTGGTTTCTTGGGAGACGAGACTCTGTTGTCTGGCCTGAGTGATCTGGAGCATCTCTGAATTGTGTGGTTGTACTACGTGTGATTTGCTGTCCACTGTTATAATCTCTTTTTAGGTCTGACTTCATTAAGGAGGAGAGTGAGATTACTTTTATTTTGTGAATACTATCTAGGAAATTTATTTAAATTTTAATTGCATGTGGCTTTGAAATAAATAACTATCAGATGTATATGAAACAGTTTTTTTAAATACTGTTTTCCTTCTTAAGATAATATACTTTCAGTTCTAGAAGCATGCCACTGTATTTCTCTGTAGGGAAGAATAATGAATTCATATTAGGCTATTATTTTTACTTAATATTCCCTGACTCGTTTCATGATCAGATTTAATCTATTTTCTTTAATTTTAATTTAATGTTCCTGCTTTCTGTTGATTGATGTTACTCATTGTTGTAGTCTTTCTTGCCACTCTTAGTAAGCCTTCCTTATTTCTGGGAAGGCTGACGGCTCAGGTGAAGCTATCAGCGCTCCTGTTAGGTAACAGGATTGGTGCCTTCTTTTTCCATTTGTTTAGTTTGAGTTACTAAGGGTAGCTTGTTAGGTAGGAAAATTAAAAGAGCTAATATTTCTGTAGGTTTGTTTTCTTTCTCTTTTCCTCAGACATCTTTATTTCTCCCTTTCCTCTCTTCTGCCATATCTTATTTAGTAGACAGTAATTCAAAGAGCAATTCTGTTCCTTAACCCTGTTGTCGTTTCACAGCAAGTTTTTCTTCTGTGCTAAACCCAATCATTGCGTGACTGAACAATTGATAATGCTGTCTTTGCAGGATGTGGTACTGCAACAGGAGGAGCTGAAGATGAAGGGGAGGCTGAAGCCGGTTGGATCGAGGGTGCTGCCATCCTGCTCTCCGTTATCTGTGTGGTACTTGTCACTGCCTTCAATGACTGGAGCAAGGAGAAGCAGTTTCGTGGACTTCAAAGCCGTATTGAGCAGGAACAGAAATTCACTGTTGTCCGAGGAGGACAGGTCATCCAGATCCCAGTGGCAGAGATCGTGGTTGGTGACATTGCACAGGTGAAATACGGTAAGTTTCCTCAACTGGGTGACTGCTTGTCTGAACTTCACTTGTTCTCCCTCCCATTCCAGCAGAATAGATTCAATTCACTGGAAGTGATTTAAAAGGCAGAGAATTCAGTGTTGTTGTTGTTGCCCATGGTGAGATAACAAGTGGGCTCTTAGGGGAAAAGGAGAACCTAAGATACTGGCTATAAAATTGCAGTAGGTAATGATTGTTGGTTTTGTGATCTTCACTTCCTTTCACTGACAAGGACTGCTCACACAAAGGTAATTCTCTTTCATGGAGGATTACACTATTTGGAGTTTTTGGGTTCTGTCCAGTGAGGAATGAAAGGGAGTATTTTTAACTGCTCTGTGGAAGGGAGTTGTGCTTCTGTGTTCACGCCACCTGGGAGGCTGCTCCAGAGATGTGGATCCTGCAAGTCCCCCCACATCCAGAGCTTCTTGTAGGCGGGCAGAATGCCATAGGGAAAGCCCTCTGCTCTAGTGCACAGGGAGACCTTTGCAGGAACTCTGTGAATTCTGTATTTGACTGAACAAGCTAATTCCAGCAGAATGCCTGTTCTAGCAACCATGAAGTCTCTCCTGGACTTGGTTAAGGGCTTCCTGGGAGGGGGAGGCGAAAGGGCAGCATGAGCCACTTCCTATGAAGGCTGACAGAGAAACCTTCATCTCTTGTTGCAAAGAGTACTGCCCCCGCCAAATCTCACTAACTGTTATTTTTGTCAGATGTTAAATATGATGCATTCTGATTCTGGGATAGCAGTAAGCGAAAAAGATTTGCAAAGCGCCTTCCCTATTGAATTGCAATATTATCACTGATACGGACTGATAATGCAGTCGTTCTTTCACCTTTGCTTTAATTTTACATTTAAATGTCATTATTGTCAATTGTGACTGTGTCATAAAAGTCATTATATAATCATAAAAACACTCTCATTTAACCAGTGTGGTTTTCCGTTACCGTGTTCTCACTGGCAGGTGATCTTCTACCTGCCGATGGGATATTCATTCAAGGAAACGATCTTAAAATTGATGAAAGTTCTTTAACTGGAGAGTCAGACCAAGTCCGCAAATCTGTTGACAAAGACCCAATGCTGCTGTCAGGTAAATCTGCTTCAATTCTTCCCGACTTATCTTATATGTACTGCTTTGTTTGTGGTTTGGTTTGGTTTGGTTTTCCACGCCATCAGGTTTTGGTAGCCCAGATACAACTGATCTTTTACGCACAGCCACTGGCCTGTCTCTCTGCACACCAAAGCCATGCTCTGGTTTTCACTGGTGTGCAATTATTTCTGACCATCGTACTTGCTTTATAAATTGAGAAACTTAATGAAACATTTCCAGAGGAAAAGGGAAGTACCACTGAGGGAAATAAACATTGTTTCAGATAATTGTATGCTGGTTTTAATTTAACCATTACATTTCAAAGTCTTTTAAAGTCTCCTTTAAACACTTCCTTTAGTGCATACTAGAATGATATATGAAAATAGGAATTATTTTTGGTGTGTAATTACATTGGCCTCCATATAAAATTATGAAGTCTAACAAATCTCTCTCAGTACTATAGTGAAAGTCTTGCATAAAATATTTAATGGTTCTTTTAATTTTTTTAGCTATCTATGACTTCAACTGCATATTTTCAGGTACTCATGTCATGGAAGGCTCTGGACGAATGCTTGTAACTGCTGTTGGTGTAAATTCTCAGACGGGCATCATCTTTACTCTGCTGGGTGCTGGAGGAGAAGAAGAAGAAAAGAAAGATAAGAAAGGTAAATTTCACAACATGTAAGGATGCTCCGAAGAAGGCTCTTGGGCTTTGTGTAGGCGGAGCTCTTTTTGGTTCTTGAGAAATAAATGCAATTTTTAAAACTTCCTTTTTTGTTTACATTTTTGTCATTACGTGTCACACAGAAAAACAGCAGAAGCTGTTAACCAATAAATAAATTGGATAACAAGATGTTTTTCCCGTGTGAAATTACAGGCTCAGTACATGATTAAATGCAAGGGAGTACACAGACATACTCCCATTGCCATGTCTTCTTTGCATATATCCATGCTCACCTAAAAATTCACTAAGGTTTTGCTCTTGTGCATTTACGTTTATGTAATATTTTTTTCAGAAAAGAACAACTTGGCCATGGAAATGTCTTTGAGCTTCAAAATGAAATAAAGCTAAGCTGAGGCTTTCTGCTAGCCTAGCTGGGTGATGTTAGTGACCGACTGGAGGGGCATTTTGATTTGTTAAGGTGGAAAGGTCAAACTAAGAATAGAGAAAGACAAGGAAATGGTAGTAAATATTAACAGAGTTTAACTTTGATGTCCTGTGTCAGTTCATGAAATGAAGAAGTTTCTTCAGACTTCTCACCTTATTATAGTATGATGTCATAAGGAATTGCTAATTTATGGGTTGCACACTGAGCAGAAACATGATTTGATGTATGTCCTTTCCATTTTTCGTTCACAGTGTTGTAAATTGTTCAAGTCTACTTTCAGAGTTTAGTTCCAAGTTTGTTCTAAGAATATTTACTTTTCTGATGTAGTTAAGGGCCAGTTAATACATCCTTTTCCATTTCCATCCTTTTAATTTGCAGCTGCAGGTGGGAAGGCCAAATTCAAATGGTTTTCTTGAGCTACAGTTTCCGTTTCTGAACGTGTTCAAGTGATGGCACTTGACTCCATGTTGCTCTGAGGAAATCCCTTTTACTTGATGCAAGACAGTTTACCATTTCATTTCTGAGAATACCTGCTAGGCATGGTCAGTTCTAGGAACATCAAAAAGAGAAAGACCAAACTTCCCAAAGGAAAACTCTCTCAAACTGTTTTTGGACAGTTTCTTAGAGTCTGATCTTGCTGTCGGTAGGAGAAGGACAACTCCTAGACACAGACCTTTCAGGATCTGGTAGCATCTGTTCTGACAGCATCTGAGGGACATGGTGGGTGAGAAGGATCAACCTCAGGACCTGTTTGGCAGCGAGAGCTGCCTGCCCTGAGGTTCTTTGTTTCACTGCGGTGGCCTTCTCTGTATGTTATTTTGCTCAGTACACTGACAATTCCTCATGTTTCCATGTGGATAGCCTTGAAAGACAGGGAGAGAGAAGTCTGAGAGAGCAGAGTAACACACTGCACGGTGGTGATGACAGAGATTCTGGCAGTGGTGTGCAAGGGCTGGTTCTGCGACAGTCACTCTAACTGAGCGGAGTTGCAGTGCCATGAAAAGGCCTTCTCGTTTTGTGGTGTTGCTGGCAGCTTTGTGCTCTCTGCAGAGGGCGGGCTGGGCGCAGATCAAGGCCCACACTCAAATAATCTGCTCTCATCGATGAACTTGTGACTCTGAAATTCTGCCAGTATCAGTGTTTGTTTCGGTCTGCTGTGGGTTTGCTGTTATCACTCATTGATGTTTTGTAACAATCACCATGCAGGTGTGAAACAGGAGGATGGACATCAGCTTCCAGGTAGAGTAAGAGCTGCACTGCATCAAATGAGAGGACCAGGCTTTTAGCCAGCAAGCTTTGGTGCCAATCAGGGTTGAATTGTGATTAAATAATTGTCTCTGAATCAGTCCAGTTAAATTGAAGAATAATTGCAGATCAACAGGATCGTTCGTGACAAACATTTAGGTGTGCACACGTTCTTGGTGTTGCAAATCTCAGTGTTAAGCTTGGGCAATCAGTTATTCTCTAGAAGTAAATTACGGTATATTAAATGTTGGGATGCATGATTTGCTGCTCAAGGTTCATGCTGTGCTGGTTACTGAGTATCCAAATGGAATGAAAAATAAGCATGAGTAACCAAAACAATTTAAGTTATTACCATCACGGTAATCAGATTTACAATTGAAATTTTCATGAATGTGGTTAACACAGAGTGTGTTTTGAAATCCGCATGCTGTTTATTTTCTTTTCCCAATTTGCCGTTTGTAAATAAAACAAGACCATTTTTCTTGAATAACAAACCTGTACAGCGTGAAACAGTTGCTATGGGCCAAGTACCAAGGAAGCACAAGAATCTCGGTCAGGATTCATCATAGGAGTTGTGTGTTGTGTTGTGAGCCATTAACAGAAACGACGCAGAGCTTACAGCATCTGGTATTTGTAGAGATGAATTTTCTGATCTCTCATATTAAAAAGCATAATAAAACCATCTTTGAGTTTTTCACCTTCCTGTTAGGAAGGATTGCTTGACTCATTTCTTTCCAATGCAGATAATTGCTGAAAACAAAAAGAGCATTTTTTTTTCTAGTACTTTTTTTTTTTTCATTTAGTCATAAAACAGTTAGTTATTTAATGTCTGTTATGTGGATTTAAATAACCCATTATTCTCCTCAAAGTTGTATTTGCCAAGATTCTGTATGTCCTCTGCATTTCCACATACAATATTGAAAAGCTTAATGTTTCTGTTCAGATCAAAGTGCTTATTAACTAGGTTACAGCAGGATGGAGGTTGAGCCCATGTGGGACTGGGATGTGTCAGCATCATAATATGAAACATTGCATAAAATACAAAATATGTAATATTGTCTGTACTATGTAGTATGCCACGTATCTTAAAACTACACATGAATTGCATAAATTCATTAACTCAAGGGAAATAGTTCAACAGTTGTAATATTTGCATAACACTTTAGTTAAAGTAAAAAAAATTACAGCTAACAGAACCAAAGCAGTGTACATAGTACTGTGTATGGTCAGTTGTCACCAAATTTGTTAATTTTATTAAATGTCTTTCGTATTTATTTATTTAACTCTTACTATTATTACTCCATATATGAGGTTTTTTCCTTACTTCATTAACACCTTTGTAATGACATTTTGCTTTTAAAAGTTATGTTAATTAATTTAAATCATTGATTTTGGAGAAAACAAAGCCATGGTATTCCATAAATGTTTTTTGTTTTGTCATGTGCATTTGTTCATGTTACTATTATTGTTTATTCTTTTTTTATCCATTGTTGCTCAGTAGATTCTTGCCATCCCTCCTCCCACCCTCCTTCAGCTACAGATGGTGCAGCAGGTGCAAATGCTACCGATAATGCAAATGCCAGCTTAGTCAATGGTAGGTCAAGAACACCTAGCGTGTTTTATTTGATAGATTTTTCTCCTGACTGTATGAGATTCCCTCTTCCTGTTCAGAGCTGCACAGATGTTATATGTGCATGTGATTACCCTCTGAGAGATCCTGTTCCATAAACTCTGTAGCCGCTTATAAGAGGTGCCACAAAGATGCTGCGACTTACCGTCTTTATTCACACAGAATTAAGCATGGGAGAGGGAGAAGTAGGAATTATAGTCTATTTGCCATTAATTAAAACTGTAGTTAAAAGGAACAGTTAAGGCTACTTTCAAAACCTTTGAGTGGCCTGTACGTGAAGTTTCAGTGCAGAGCTCTTGTTTACATGTTTGTCAGCACAAGTCTGGAAATGAGCACCATGAAAATGGTTTATATCTTTTCTTGAGACGTTTATGCTCAGCCATGCAAGTTGCTGGGTACTCAGTTAAGCAGCTGCTGAAGTGCTTGACTGGATGAAACCACTGCTCAGTGAGATGCAGAAATGAGTCCAAAGTTGTTGTAACCTGGTCCCTCTGATAGCAAGTTTTAGTTGCTGGGTAAATATCTGTAGTATTTGGTCTTAACGTCTAAACTTAATAGAGAAAATTAGTTCTGAGGGATATTAAATCAGTGTCTGAAGTATGTGACTTTCCATCATCTTCTCCCCCATCAGAAATAAGTTACTGTCCCTGTTCAGAGCTGAGAGATGTGCGCTCAGTTCTCTGCAGCGTACAAAATGTAGAAGTCAGGTTTTGGGGCATACTTTTGCTCTGAGGTGAGGCAGTTCAATTAGTTCAGCAGATCTTTGATCAACATGGGCAGGAGACACTTTCTGCAGTTCACCTTATCCAACTTTATGTTCAGAGGAGAACAGAGACTTGGCAAACAGTTAGATCAGATGGGTTTGGAATCATCTGGGAAATGACCACAGTCTGGTTTCTGTTCATACTGTGCATCGTTCTAGTCAGCAGTGATAAGGAGTTAGAGGGTACTTAGAATGTAGATGCTTTGGAGGGGAGAGAGGAAGAAAAATTTCTAAAGCAAGGAGACCAAGGTCATATAGATACTTTTTCAGTCTGGATCAAAATAAATTTTTCCAGTAGTGCCTGAGAATTCTCCCCGAGATGTGACTACAAACAAGCATTTTTACCAAAGCTCTAATGCCTTTATGCAGGGAGGTACCTTCAAATAAGAGAAGATACTATATACTTGAGTGAATACTTCGGAAATGCCATTGCTTGTTCCTTGAACATTACCCGTTCAAATAAAATGTTATTGTCTGAGTTGTCAATATACGGTTGACACAAAAAGAAGTGTTTTGTTTTCCATCACTGGGGTTATAATAATAAATTCGGCTAGGTTTGTGACGCAGCCTATTTGTTACCTGCTGTCTCAAAGGAACTATTATAGATTCCATTGTGTTCTAGGAGTTGAGACTAGAATACATAATTGTTTGATGGTCTCTTTGTTAAAACTATGGACCGCATATTCCATTTTTAAAAGCTTACAAGTTAAGGTTATGAGCAGATCAGAAAATGTTGTGGAAAGGTAGTAATTCATGAAAATTTGTCTAATTTTTAAGTACTGTGTTTAGAAAAGGGCAGTTTCTTAAAAGAAAATATCAGAAGCTGCAGTTGATGTTTATATGTTGTTTACCCCAAATCTGTTTTAAAGGGAGTGCTTATCATTGTCCAGTAGAGCCCCACCTGATTCCTAGATCAGGATTTCCACCTTGGGTTGTTGCTTGTTGGTTTTTTTTTCCCTGCATTTGATACTTGGAGAACTCGATAGTTAAAATTATATTCTGATTTAGAAACATCATACCAGCTTCAGAGAAATGTCTCAGCTGAAATACTTTACATCTGCTGTGAGTTCTGTAGGTTCTGGCATAGGTCCCCTTGTGTTCAATTCCTGCAAAGCAGTTTGCAGTTTTAATATATTTTGAAGTATGTTCCAAATTGTAAGTGAAATTATTCAGCAAGTGCATAGGAGAATTATCTGAAACTTAGTATTTGAGACAGTGGAATCAGGTTTATTCTTCTGTAGTTACTGTGGGTTTTACTAGTGCATTGGCTCTGATATTACACTGCATGAAAAAATTCCTCATGATTCACTTTAGACGTGTTTGATGTCACTTTTCCTTGTATATATAGATTTGCAACGTGCATCTGTTCTTCTAGCTGCAGAGGGTAACTGGCTTGGCACTGAGAGGAGTAGAACTCGCTTATATTGCGAGATGAAACAGTTTTGAAAACCAGTAGAGTGTTTTATATTTTCTGCTCCGTCACAGCACTCGAGAACACAACTCAATTAGTGGCTCCGATGGATTCCAAGGAGTTCCTCCAATGTACAAATAATTTCTAACACCACTGACAGGTGTTTGTTGTTCTGTCTCACTGGCCCGTTGTGAAGGACTGAGAGAGATCGAGGGGAGTCTTGTCTTGGAGAGTTGTTTTGGAGAAGTAACTGTCTTGGAGTAAGAACTTAGGCAGTAATGGTGCTGTGGGGATGTTCCCAAAGACAGAAGTTTTAGTGAGAAATAGACAACAACAAAAACCTTTTATATAATAGGACAAGACCTTCACAGGGACTGCACGATACAACTCTCACTAGAAACCTTTGTGTTTTTTTCTAAACCTTCAGATTTTTCATTCTTGCTTAGAAAAACGCTAAGAATACACTCAGATGAATTCCTCCAGTTCTCAGGGCCCAAACACTGTTCCTTTTACTTACTTATTTCCAAAATGAAAAGAAGAAAAGATTGGAAACATTGTGTAAGGTCAGAAAGATTGGGTAGTATTTCTGGTCCTAGCACTGGCTGAAAGGAGAAGGGATCTTCAGTAGTGATTCTGTCATCTCAATTTCTTTCTTAATTTCTTTCTTCATTCATAATTTATAGCCAAGCACAGGGTTAAGATTATTTGGAACAAGGAGGAAATAAACCCTTTACAGCTTTCTTTTCCTTATCATAGTTACCTAAATTGTCTGTGTTATTCTGCCTGAATAATTGGAATATAACCAGCTGTGATGACTCTCCCCTCCCATACCCCAACAACCAAAGTGCAGTAGCTGCTGGGGCTGAGAACATATGTCTTAACTAACTATGCTTACATTGTAGTTAGCATTGTGGTTAGTCCACTTTGTGTACTGGTACTGTTAGGCAGCCAGGGTAGATGAATCATTAGTATGACTCATTGCAACAGTTATGATACCCTTATTAAGTAGCAAATATCGATCATAAAATTAAATATATTGATTTGCATAGGAAAAAAGTGTATTTTGTGTTTGCCCATTCTGCAAGTCATGGTTTGGTTGTGGTTTTTTTTCAAGTTTAAAAATCTTCAGTTTTACTTATTTAAGGTTTTGAATTGCTCTCTGCAAAAGGAACTGTGGAGCAGGACGTGGACCAGACTGTCTGTTCCAAATTAATATTTTCCAGTTCTGAAGGAGGTCTTTATCTTCTAGGCAGAAATCAGACTCCCTAGGGATGCTTTTTGGCTTCCACTAACTTTATTGAAAGCCATACTAACAAAAATGGCCATTAGGCAGCTCTGCAGTTCAACTGCACCGCGTGCAGAAATCATGCAGGAGATTCCACTATGAAAAGAAACTTGGTTCTGTTCAGGTTCACGGACCCGTGTCCCACAGCAAAACGTAAGTCTTTGAGGGACACACTGCCTTTTTATAAGTCGAGGTACAGCCAAGGTGAGGAACAGAGCTCAACATAGAGACAGGCAGCGGGTGCCAACGGACTCGCCTCGGTGCCTGTCGGTGATCCGTCCCAGCACCGAGGTGGCCACGTGCAGTGAGGCACCCTGTCCTCTGTGGTTCCTGTAGCTTGTGAGGCGAGTGACACATTATGGGGATTGGTACTGATTAATTGGGCTGGTTTTGCTCTTTTTGAGAGGGAAGGTTTTAGTGATCTCTCAGTTCCTGTGAACACATAAATGTGCAGGAATTGCATCTTTGCTTTTCATTTTGCTACTGTTTATTCACAGGATAGAGGGAGCAATTTAACACTTATGTTGAAACGTTATTATGCGTGTCAGTGCCAGCTGCATTGTTGCAGGAAGCCAGAAGAGCAGGATTTAATTGCCATTGTATTTATTTTATAATCGTTAATGATGCATTTCTTATTATATGTGTCAGAAATCCTGTAAAGGTGTGTTTCACTATCAATTTGCTAGCATTATTTCTTTATTGTGCTTACACATAACTACAAAAAGAGAATGTCATCCATTTTGAATGTCATGCTTGTAAAACTAAGTAGTCTTTTCCATAAAATAAATTCATTTATAACTGCGAAACTTTTGTAAAGGATCCCACCAAGAAATTTTTAAACCTTTTGGAATTGTTTACAGGTTACTCAGCCACCAAAGTTTTTTACACTGTGATTTGTATTTTGCCATTTTTATTCCATGTACACTTTCAAATGGTATGTTTTCAATTTGAAAAATGACTAAGGACTTCAGTGTATATGGACTTCAGTATATAAGGACTATATGTAGCTAAAATGTAAAATTGGAAGTGACAGATGCACTTGGCAAATCTTCCTTTAGGATAAACCTTGAATGTAGGATGATCACCCGGCACTTGTATTTACAGGAGTAAATTCCTAAATAATACAACCAAGGGAGGAAAATGTAATCTTAAAATCATATCTGACTTACATTTAAATTTATTTATATTTCTTAACACTGTTATTTATGTTTTGTCTTAGTTTACTAAATAACTAATTTAATTCTGGAATGCATTAAGAAACGCCCTCTGTTTGCCAAAACTAGACTTGTGGGCTTTTTAAGTCCCAGCTCTCTGAAATTTCAGTGCAGGAATATTATTTAAATTCTGCTTTCCACTGGATTCTTTTTATTAGTCCCACCCTCTTAATTTATGCAATTTGCTTATAAAAATATGTGCTGATATTTAGGATTTTGCATCATAACCTTGAACTTGACTGCAGTTCTTTGAATGCATCT
Source organism: Cuculus canorus (assembly GCF_017976375.1). Taxonomy (NCBI): domain Eukaryota; kingdom Metazoa; phylum Chordata; class Aves; order Cuculiformes; family Cuculidae; genus Cuculus; species Cuculus canorus. The sequence continues at coordinate 339,884 of NC_071411.1, read as the reverse complement.
AGCTATGTTGCCCATGCTTCTAAGTAAACCTATGATACCAATGGCTACTGATCATAAACAACATCTGTAATGTGCCCATTACTTTTGTCTGCCTGTTTGATTTAAATTCCCATTTTCATGTTCTGTCTTGGGTTAAGGTTGTTTACTGTCTGTTGTCTGTTGAAATTTTTCATCATATAGGCAAAATGCAGGATGGGAATATGGAGAACAGCCAGAACAAAGGTAATCTTCTTTTGTATTAAGGAGGTTGTGGGTTTTATGTTTAGCATGTAGTCACATTCTGTTAAAAAAATAAAATCTGTGATTTGTGCCTGTGTGTAAAAATGGCCCTTTTGTAAAAAAACCCAAACAACCAAACCTGACAAAAACCTACCAAAGAAATTGGCTTACAGAACTTTAATACACCAAGATATTTAAGATAGAAGATCACTGTTTCTAATAAGCCATTTATAGATGATAGTTTTGTGTCACAAAGCTCATTTGAATTTTCTTGTGCAAGTTATGTATGCTATGTATTGTTAGTGAATTCCCAACCCTATTTTTGATGTGCCTTGTCATCTTTGGTGTTTAATGGTGTTGTCTGGACACATTTTCTTTTGCAGGGAGAAGGTAAAGTAATAACAAAATGAAACTTTAAAGCCAGAGGTTATTAAGCAATTTAAAAGTGTATTATAAGGGTAAATAGTAGGAAGATTAAGAATCTTAGGAGTTTCTTATTTAATGTATAATCTCAGGAATCACACAGAATCACAGAATCACAAGGTTGGAAAGGACCCATTGGATCATCGAGTCCAACCATTCCTAACACTCCCTAAACCATGTCCCTAAGTACTTCATCCACCCGTTCCTTAAACACCTCCAGGGAAGGCGACTCGACCACCTCCCTGGGCAGCTGTTCCAGTACCCAATGACTCTTACTGTGAAGAATTTTTTCTGATATCCAACCTGAACCTCCCCTGACGGAAGATACTGAAATAAACATTTTGCTTTCTCTGAAGCAAAGGCATGGTTCCCTTTTTATTATGTGAGACGCAGCTATCACCATTTCATGATTTCTTTGAGTTATACTGAATAAGTAAGATAAACTGTAACTTTCTCTTTTCAGATAATAATAAAGATTGCAAAGATGATGCCTCGCAAACTGAATAGATAAACTCAGTGGTTAATGGTACAAACCTATTAAACAAAATTCATCATAAATTAATAAGTTTTAAGGTTAGACAGATGAATTAGATTTCCAGGTCAAATAAGCATGGGTTTGAATAATCTGTTCACAAATGTCAAAGCAAAGCTGTTCCATCTCATTCTATATAATTTACTTCTGTCTGTGTTCGATGCAGAACAGACACATACACATATATAAAATGGAATGTCATTGCTTTTAAAAGTCATGCCTTCCTCTTTGATACCAAAATAAAGTTTCCTTACATTAGCATTAGCGTTATTTCTCAGGAAAGAGTGGTTTACCCTTCACACTATGTATGCTTTCTGTGAGAGGCCGATGATGGCATTGCCATCAGACCTGATGGCAAACTTGCTTGAACGCTGAATGCTATGGAAACTGCTGAAGTCTGGTATTATCTAGAATAGCGGTTGGCAAAGTGCGCTCCGCTGGCCACTGAGGTGCCGGTGCAGCCAGGGGAAGTGGTGCACAGGTCATCTGTGGAACCTGCAAAATGTTGTCATTCAAAGTACAATTGTCAGGCTGCATTGTGTTCTCTGAGCTGTACCAAAACTTAGGGAAATACGGACTGTCTGTTTGCCAAAGCATTTGCGCTCTGCTATTCTTAGAAGTCCTGCAGTACTGCTATTGGCCAAGAATTTGCAAGACATTAACTGATATATATGTGTATGATGCAGTGTCATTCATGGTGTAATAAAGAAATAAAAGCCCCAATAGTTTTCATGGTACTTGACAAGCGGCGCAGAGCACATCCCCCTTGTGCATGGAGCACACGTGTGTGTGCTTGTACATCTGTGCTCCTGCAGAGCCCCACTGGGGCCCACGGGGCATCTGTCTGCCCTGGGAGTGAAGTGTAATTCTGTACGTAGTTACCATCATCTGTGTTGTCATCAGCCCCTGCTGCTGGTGTTGCTGGTTGAATTCAGTAAGTACCGACACTAAGCTAAAAAGAATTAAGCATACTTTTGGAGTAACAGTTTTGTTCTGCATTGTTAGCCAAGCAGCAGGATGGGGCTGCTGCCATGGAGATGCAGCCACTGAAGAGTGCGGAAGGGGGAGAGGGAGATGATAAAGACAAGAAGAAATCCAACATGCACAAGAAAGAAAAATCCGTTCTTCAGGGGAAGCTGACCAAGCTGGCAGTCCAGATAGGCAAAGCAGGTATGGCTGGGTAATGAACCCAACAGCAGAGTCTTGCACTAGCAACAAAGGGATTCAGAGCAAATTACTTTTAAAAGAGATAGGTTTTTTTTACTGCAAAAGATGTATGTAACGTAGAAGATATTGTGTTTTTCTAAAACTTGGTTTTGATTATCAAGAAACTGGAAGCTTTAAGCAACAGGGATTGTGATGAATATTTGAATCAAAATGAAATGTAGCTTTTCTCATAGTCAATGTGCCCAAGTGCAGTAATTACTTATTTAATTTCCTCTCCTCTTAGAACTTCTGAGTACAGTTTCAGGATCTCTAATATCGTTTCAAATATCACTCACTCCCTCTTAGATTCTAAAATCATTCTGTTCTCTCCTAATATCCATGTTCCTGCCTTCTATCCAAATACGACACATCTGTTGACTCTTGTATCTGGTACCATCTGGTCCCTACTGTTAGAAGTAGCGCTTCTTCTCCAACATGTAGGTAGAAAGTGAGAATCTTTCATACTGACATCATGTTCATTAGATTCATTTTCCTAGCAATATTAAATAGATCTTGATCTGTATCCAGATCCTTGGCTGAGGCCCTACAGCAGATATCTAACTCTACCTGGTTTGGCCTCCTTTATCCTTCTTTATCTGATTTTTACTCCTGCTGTTTCTTCTCATTCCTATTTAAGTTCATTACATGTGGTTGATCACAACACCATGATGTCTCTTTGCCTCAACAGTGCATGACTCGGAATCTCTTTAATATCCAGTTTCATGGTTTGCCCAGTTTCATATTCCTCAAGCTTCTCCACTTTGTTGCTAGTTGTGCAATGAGCAGTGGTATAAAAGCACGTCATTTTTCATGGCCATTAATTTCTTAGATTACGTACCTTTCTACATTGCCTTCTGATCATTACTCTCTCTGGTATTTTGGTAGGCAAGTGAACATCACTTTTAAAGTAATTGTATAGGTATTTCTAACGATAATATGGCAAGTAATATGAATTAAACCTTGTTTGGTTTTTCTTCGTCAATGGGCATTCTGTGGAGATGCCTGGCATTGTCAAGAGTATTTGCCTGAAGAATATTATAATGGGTTTTCCTTTATCCTCTGGCATTTAGCGATCTCACTGACTCATCTATTTCTTGTCAACCTTAGCATCATTTAGCTTACCAATTCTTCTTTTTAACTTCAGTGAAGAAATGAAATTCACAGCATTCTCCTTGTGCTGTGTGATCTCGCTAGAGAGAAATTAATTTATTCTGAAGCGCAGGCTTAACTGCTTCATAGAAAGCTGCCAAAGAGCAGTAATCATAGCAAGGCGAAATAGATATTCTGATGGAGTTTTTATTTGTAAACTCAAATCTAGGAACAAAACTGTGGAGGAGGGATGCTATCATAGCAAAGTCTGTGCCACTGGGAGAGCATACAAAATCCCTGGGGTTTTATGTGGATTCTGTGGAACGATTATTAGTTTCTGTTGTGCTATCCTGTCAGCGTTGGACCTCTCTTGAGCCTCTCCTCATAGAAGCATGCACTGCCTGAATGTGTCCCTTTGAAAAGGGAAACCTTGGCAACACTAGCATTTATCGCATTTTCAAGAAGAGTTAAAACTGTTCTGTGAGTGATTCTGCAGGATTGCCTCATTGCATTCAGCCAGACACATCAGCAGGGCTTTTCTAAAATGTTTTATACAACACCGTAAAAGACAGGAGACTCCTTTTCTCAAGCCTATTAAGATGAGCTTATTGAAAAGCAAGATGAGTGTTTGAATATGGATAGACAAGTAATTTGTAAAAGGGGGAGGTTAAAAAGACAAGTAAATGTTGTACTACTCAAAGTAATGTACTAAATTGAAAAGAATTTAGCTTCAGCAACTGTGGATCTTCTGTGGAACCAGACTGAGGAGTTTAAAGGCAGCAGTAAGATGGTGCTCAAGAACTGATGCAGGAGTCAGCGGTAGAACTCAGTGTTTCCTCACTCACCAGAATGAATGCCCACTGTAAAAGCAATATAGGTTTTTCAAAGGTTTTTCAACCTTGTAAAAATGATCATTATCATCATTGTTGGTACTGCTGAAAAATGTCATGTAGAATAACAAAATAATTTCACATCAATTTCAAATGTAATTTCTAATTACACATGTTTTTAATTGTGGGGGTTTTATAGTAATTGATTATTTCTCTTTTCAGGTTTGGTGATGTCTGCCATCACTGTTATAATCCTGGTACTGTATTTTGCCATTGACACGTTTGTGGTCAACAAGAAGCAGTGGTTGCCTGAGTGCACTCCTGTCTATGTTCAGTATTTTGTTAAATTCTTCATTATTGGTGTCACTGTACTTGTGGTTGCTGTTCCTGAGGGACTCCCACTTGCTGTCACTATCTCTCTGGCATATTCTGTAAAGGTAAGAAACATGGAAAAGAATTCTAGGAGAAAAATGCTGTTCACTTGAGCTCACTAGTGGGTTAGACTTCAGGTTTTATCAGTTGTGATGAAACTTGGCCTGTAAATCAATGTGCTCAAAATGTTAAGGAGAGTGAAATTTCTTTGAAGTGAAACTTTCTTTTATATTGAAAGTATTTCTGACAAAAAGACAAATACATATGTGTTCTAATACAGCTCCTTAGGACTATGCATTCCAGAAAAATCAAGCCGTAGAAATACCAAGTTAGTTTGCAAGGTTACCAGGAATGTATTGAGCAGAATTCACTGTGAGAATAGTCCAGTCTTCTGATACAGAATAACTTTGTCCTCACATTTTCTTGTGTGATAGTACAATGTTTTGACAAGGATTTGCAGCCTTCAGGAACACTTTTAAAAGCAATTAAGGGTTTAACTGGAGCTTTCATGTACTTTTCTTCAATGCGGTTCTTTGTAGCCAATGTAAATGACTCAATTAGGAAATTAGAGATACTTAAAATCCTCCACTTGTGGATTGCTCCCTTAAGTGCCTAAGAGCTTTCTGAGATGGTTTTAGCAACTTAGTCAGGTGGGCTTTCTTTAAACATTCTGGGAGTCCTAGATGAAGATTTTGAAAAGTTTCTTTTCGTGTAGTATGCAAACAAATGAACACATGAACATTAGGAAGGAAGGAATAGCTTGAATTACATGTTGCCAAACATCATCATTACCAGGAAAAAAAAAAAGTGCATCTCAGGCATGGGATTTTGCTAATAAAGACTGCTTTTAAAATATGTTCCCATTCTCCTGCTGTCCTTCATCTGACCCTTGCAGCACACACGGGTGTGTCTGTATTTGCAGCTTCAAACTGCACTACAACTCTGTGCACAGCTGGCGATGTTGTGCCCTGTGAGTATAAGGTACTGGCTGATAGTCAGGGTCAGGATTTTTTGAATATTGAAAACACAAACAAGAATAACGTGTGATGCCAGGATGGCTGCGCATCTTGTGAATGGCTGCGCATCTGTGAAAAGTATGGCCAGTGGAATAGAGACCTCTACAATGTCAGAAATGCTAAACTCCTGTTATCTTCAGTTTTGTTAGTGAATCTTTGATGTTACAGCAGTTCCTTAAAATTTATACATACCATGAAAAATGATGGGACTGTGTTGGTTTATCAGAGGTGAAATTATTTCAGGGATCCTGACAGCCTGGGTGTCTGCGACTAGGGCTGGGGTTGCTGCCCTGGTCAGAGTTGAAGTTGAGTGAGCATTGTGTTCTCACGAGCGAGGGCTTAATACTTGCTTTCTTCCTTTTTGTAACTGATGTTAAAAATCTATCAAAGCAAACCTTGAAGGTTTTTTTAATTTTGCTTTTTCTCAGAAAATGATGAAGGATAACAATCTGGTCCGCCACTTAGATGCTTGTGAAACTATGGGTAATGCTACAGCCATCTGCTCTGACAAAACAGGGACGTTAACAACCAACCGGATGACGGTTGTTCAAGCCTACGTTGGTGATGTCCACTACAAAGAGATCCCTGACCCAGATTCTGTACCTGCCAAAACCCTTGATTTGCTGGTTAATGCAATTGCTATCAACAGTGCTTATACTACAAAAATCCTGGTAAGTAGGCTTTCCTGTCAATAAAATTAAACATAGCAGGAGGAGTTGTAATTTCTTTAAGAATTCTTAAAGAAATTGTTGATTACGAAGCGCTAAATACTGTTGAGGTCCTCAAAATGAGAAGAGATGCTGTTAAACCGGTGTATTTTAGGTGTTTCTTCCAAGGATAGTGATGTCCTTGTAGGTACAAGACCTGGCTGCATTTTAAACTCTCCTGCTGGTGTTGGATTGGGATGGCCCAGTTTCGGTGCACACAAATTTGCTGACACAGCTGGTTTCCACTAAGAATTCATATCTGTAAAATTATCTTTGTCTAAGAACTTTCAAATAATTCTCAGATAGGACAAATTGAATTGGTTAATGCAGTGAAGTTAATGATCTTCATTCATTCGGGTTTGAAGTGAATTCCATCCAGAAGTATTTTTTTAGCCTGTAAAGGAGATGACACCTGAAGTCGAGGCACTGCCCAGGCGCCTTTAGAGTCACCTCAGCTGGAATGCACTCGCTGTTCTGTTTGCACCAAAGGCTCTTGGGGAAGTGAAATGTGTGGAGAAGCAGCGGTATTGTTACAGCCTAGATAAGGTTAGGGACTTCTGTAGAAAGAGAAATAGAGTCAAAGTAGTCCTTAACAGATGGGCTGGGATTAAGACAAGGAAATCGGGCAGACTGAGCTGAAGGATAACAGGTTGCTGTATAAATGTATGTTTGCATACCTGCTACAGGGTTAATGCTGGTCATCAGCACCAGTCCTCACTGTCCCAGTGGAGTTTGATGCTGGGAGGGCTTTGGGAAAACATTACCAGCACTGGCAGAATTATCCTCATTCCTAGGAAACACCGAGGCAGAGCTCAGGCAGACAGGTTGGTGGTGAACTTGGGTGTGACAGGCAGAGCAAGATTTAGTGCCCGCCGTACTTCCTTTGCTTTACATTTGTTGTTTGCTTTGAGTGCAGGGGATCAGACACAGTTACAGAGTGTTTCTGGTCAGCTTCCACACCATTTCATCCTCTCCAAAACTCAAGACAGATTCTCAGGTATCTAAGGCAAGAGAAGGCATCAGACTTTCCAGAGCAATGCATCTGCAATATTAAGTGTAATGTTCTGTCTCTTGTAACAATTTATTTGACTGCAAAATTTCTGCTGAACAACTTCACTTCAATCTTAATATAAATTTGATTTTGTTTTCCTTTGGCTTGACTTCATTGCTTCTTGTTGAGATGAGTTAAGTTTTCCTATTAAAGAGAGTCACCATTTTAGTTCTGGTTTTAGCTCTGCAGAGAGACTGATTCTCTGTGAAACTGACAAATAGGTGAAATCCGCTGGAAGTCACCTTTGTGCTAGATGCATATGGGGTACCACTTATCTGTGTAAAATTAATAGTGATTTTTTAGCTATTGTAACAGCATCATAAGATGAAGCCTCGTGATATGGACCCCATGAGAATAACAACTCCAGCGTCAGAGCAGTTCATTTTGTTTGTTCTTTATAACAAGCTTAAGCTGAAGTTTAAAATACAAGGTATCGTTCCATAGCCCTCATTCTTTTTAAATCATAAATAAAACCAGTAAAAAATGCTTAAGGGAGTTGTTTCCTGGATGAAGTATACAGGATTATTTTACTAGCTGTTAATACCACATGCATACTTGTGCACTCATTCGTAGAGCATATTTAATCAAATTGTGAATATCAGTTCAAACCCAAAGGGCATCTAAGTGTTATGTCGCCAAGATTGAATTTCACATATTCTATTTTTGGTTATCTAGTTATGCGTATGCTGCAAATTGCGCTTTGTATGAACTTCAGTTCAGTGTGATCACATATGGGACCATAAAATTAGTCAAGATGCTCTGCTGAATGAGAACTATTCCCTCTTGCATTGTCTTTTGATTAAAGGGCAATTGAACCATTGATAAAAATATAAAAAGAAAATAATATCACTGCTTGAGATAAAAGATTTGAATTTCCCTGAGAAATTAAACACAAATTATTCTGACCAAACAATAGCATCATTAAATATAGTTCTTTTTAATGCTTTCCAAGTTACTGGGTGAGCTGATTTTGTATTCCATTAGCTTCAGAGCAACTTTAATGCTGCTTTTATGCTGTTTATGTGAAGCTGTTCTCCAGAAAACCTTTCTTTTCCAGTGTTTATCTCTTAGATAGCTTTCCCACACAGAAATAAAAATTAGACTTCATACATTTTTGCATGGGTGCTGTAATGAGGACTGTAAAGCTTCTCTTACTACAACAACCCTATGCAGCACTACAGACTGGGGGAAGAGTGGCTGGAGAGCTGCACGGAAGAGAAGGACCTGGGGGTGCTGGTTGACAGCCGACTGAATATGAGCCAGCAGTGTGCCCAGGGGGCCAAGAAGGCCAACGGCATCTTGGCTTGTATCAGAAATGGGGTCACCAGCAGGGCCAGGGAGGTGATTCTCCCTCTGTACTCAGCACTGGTGAGACCGCACCTTGAATACTGTGTTCAGTTCTGGACCCCTCACCACAAGAAGGATGTTGAGGCTCTGGAGCGTGTCCAGAGAAGAGCAACAAAGCTGGTGAGGGGGCTGGAGAACAAGTCTTATGAGGAGCGGCTGAGAGAGCTGGGGTTGTTTAGCCTGGAGAAGAGGAGGCTGAGGGGAGACCTTATTACTCTCTACAACTACCTGAAAGGAGGTTGTGGAGAGGAGGGAGCTGGCCTCTTCTCCCAAGTGACAGGGGACAGGACTAGAGGGAATGGCCTGAAGCTCCGTCAGGGGAGGTTCAGGTTGGATATCAGGAAAAAATTCTTCACAGTAAGAGTCATTGGCTACTGGAACAGCTGCCCAGGGAGGTGGTTGAGTCACCTTCCCTGGAGGTGTTTAAGGAACAGGTGGATGAAGTGCTTAGGGACATGGTTTAGGGAGTGTTAGGAATGGTTGGACTCGATGATCCAATGGGTCCTTTCCAACCTTGTGATTCTGTGATTCTGTGTGATTCTGTGAAGTGTCCAGCTTGTTTGTCATTCATGGATATACAGCAAGCTTTTGCCAGATGTATGGAACAAATTATCCAAAAGTTATAAAATCTGTTAATCTGTTCTTATTTTAATCAGTGTGGTTTAGAAATGGCACGTTAGTCCTTGGTCTGTGTTCTTCCAGTATTGGTCATAGGGGAGAAACGTGCTCTTGCTTCTCTCTTTAGAGACAGCTTTAACTGAAACCCTGTACTTAGACTACTTTTAAAGTAAATTGGTTGTTAATTAAAGTAAGTTAATAACAATTGCTGTGTCTAATTATTTTGATTACATAGATTACTTGTCAACTGTTCTTGTTGCACTTAAACAAAGCTGGAATGGCACTGGTATAAATCTAACAATTGCCGGCTTCCTGCGAATGGGACAGTACAAAAGGATGAGTGGAGATCTTTAGTGTCCACATTTCGAAATGGAATACTTTACTCTCAAAATTTGAGAGCCAAATTGTCATTAAGTGATATCTTATGGTGGGTTATATGAATGGTTTTGATTAGTAACAAAAGGAAAGTTCCTTGATCCAGACAAACAAGATCTTCTCGTACAATAAATGCACCAAGACTCTCATAGGGAAAACATGGAGCAAATCTGAGTCTTTAAAACTCAGTTTAATCGGCTCTGGAAACACTAAGGCTGGAGTATCCTAATCATAACTATGATTAATCAGTAGTGTCATAATGAAGCAGAGCTCATTCTTTGCATGGTAATGTGGTGCATTAATGTACCTCTGTTGAAATCCAGCTGTGAATCGTTGTCATTTCGAATTGAGAGGGGTTTAAAAATTATTTTAATTTTTTTAATTAAAAGACATCCAGTGTTCTGTTTTAATTATTTTAATCTTGACATGTAGACTATTTCTTATAAAAGAAAAAAATTCAAATTAGAGAAACAGAGTTGATCAGGATATGTAAAGGGATAACTCATGTGGTGTATCTTTGTACAGATTCACTAGTGAACTGTAATGTATAAATCTGACACGCATGTCAGTGTTTGGTTCCTTAGAATCAGAAATGTTCAGTGACATGTGCAGGGCTTTATGTAAAGGTATTATTAATTTTAAAAAGTCATTAGTTAATATTTTCATAATTTGAAATAGTAAATTCTTACTCTGGCCCCAATTACATTAATTACATAGATGAATGTATTTAAATTTAGCTTTTTTAACTATGTCAAATATTGCTTCTACTATAGCTATCACGCTTTTTACCTGTTTGTGAAACTGAAGGAAATAGCAGGTTTTGTTCTAATGAGTTCTAACAAGTTCCTTATAACCAGGAGTGATCTCCAATGACCAGTGCAGACTGCTCGTTTGTGTCAACATTTTGCATGGTAGAAAATCTGTGCATAGCTAATAGAAATGTTTTGTGTGTACTTGTAACTGGCACCCTCTGTTCGCGAGAGGAAGCTGAAGCCTGTTGAAGTGTGGACTAGAACAGTGGCCAGTGAGGCAGGCTGAAACCCGACTGAACTACTGTCTCAGGGCGGTGATAACAATGCCCAGCTGGAAGCCGATCGCTCACAGTGGATCCTTATGATCCATAAGGGGGTCCAATGCTGTTGTACATAATTAATCATCTGGATGAGGAGGCTGAGTGCCTGACGTGCAAAGTGGGGGTTGTAAACACTGGGACTGTTCAGCCTGGAGCAGAGGAGGCTCGGGAGGACTGTTATCAGCGGGTGCAGTTTCCTGGTGAGAACTTGCAGACGGAGCAAATAAAAACAGTGAAGCAGATGGAGCCTGACTCTTCTCAGTGGTGCTCAGTGAAAGGGAAAAAGGCAAAGAGAGCAAACAAACATAGAAAATTCCATTTAAACATAGGAATCCACGTTTTACTGTGAGAGTGGTCAAAGGTCTGCACAGGTTGCCTAGAAAGTTTTGGAGTCTCGTGCCCAGGAGGTATTGAAAACCCAGCTGGAGCTGCTCCACTTCAGTCTGCTTCCGCAGAGGCACTGGGCTTGGGTGCTGTCCCGAAAAAGGGAGGCCGGTGCCCGTAATTCTGTGCAAAATGTGTGCAGGGCTGACGTACCTGTTTTTTACAGATAAATTGTGAGAAGAAGAAACAATTTTCATGTTTGTGGTAGTATTTTTTAGCCTTATCCTTTAATTTCTCAAATTAACCAAACTTAAAATTGTCCTTCAACTAGAAGGGAAATTAATTATTTGCCTATAAAATTAAGGGCAAAGTTATTAGCTCTCTGAATATAAAGATAGGTAACTGTCCATGAGACATGGAGTAGACTGCCACACCAGTGTTTCAGTCTGTTCTTCATGCATGATTTCATCTTCATGCATAATCACTCTTGGGGGAATTTATGGATAGTTTCCTTTTCCCCATGTTCTGTTACGTGAGCTGCAACAAGTGTGAGTCGGTATTCACTGAGGCACATCACTGCCTGCCCTCTTAGCTCTGCTGCATTGATAGGAAATGTCAACCTGATACATTGCATAATTATAGCTGGCCTCTCTCTGCATGATTATTGCCTTGCTGTTATTTGAGGCAACAAGAGACAGTGAAATACACTGAGTTTATATAATGTTACATCTGAATGAACCTGCGTCCATCTCAAGTGCTAGCAATGAGAATTATGTGGTACCACAGCACTGCATTAATTAATTAGATTGTTGCATCATTTTCAGGTCTATCTTCAGATAAGAGAAAAAAACATTAAATCATTATCCTAAAAATAAAATAATCATCCTAATCTGACACAGGAAACCTGGATTTGAATATCCTTCAACTGTTGTGGTAGATCTGATTATGCCAATTGTGCCTAAATCATTTTGTTGTTCTGGCTACTGTTATAAATGTATTGTTTTGTATCCTTGTATGGTGATAAGTCACAATTCCCATTGCTGATTTCCTAGGAAGTTTGACCAGGTCTGATAGTTAAACAGTTGCTGAATAACAAGGCAGGGTGTCGGGAGCAGTGCCAGCTGTCACTGCTGTCCCTCGTCGGAGGAGCCTGTGTCGTGTCAGCACAGGGTGCAGCGTGTGGCCAATTGGGACAGGAGGATTCTGTCAAACTGCTGCTCGCTCCTTGCTGAGCCAATGCCCCTAGCCCTGACAGGAAAGAGGTTGTCTTATGGCTTTAATGATTGGAAAGGCCTGTGAGCAGGGTCTTGGCTTAGGCTTGACACGCAACATAGATTTACTTTGAGACTACAACTTTGCTGCATGGGAGATACATCGATATAGGACAGCGATTGTGAAATTTCAGATATTTAATTATGTGATCATGGCTCAAACAGCATTTGTCCTTCTTATTTATTTTAAATTTTGGATATATAATGTTCAAATATGCAGAGAAAATTCCTGCACATCCTGGTCCTTATTCTCTTTTTGAGCAAAATAAAATATAGAATGGAAATTTAGTTAAAATATATTTTCCTTTGTCTGCCTGTTGGAAGTGGTGTTAAGATGGAACATTCAATATGGATATAATATTCTAGCAAAGTTAGTTTTTTGTCTTAATCAAATTGAGATATTTACAATCATCATTACTCTAAAAGAGTAGTTTGATCTGTAGAACAAAGAATAAAATATAACAAATGAAGACTTCAGATAATATATGAAGTCCTTACGCTTTCATTTGGAAAAATTACTTTAATCTTCTTGCCAGCTCTTTTCTTTTCACCTCAAAAGTGGCAATGAGAAAAATGAGATTTAGTGTGCATTACAGTCAAAAATAGAAGAATCACCATTTCCTAGTCCAATTCTAAGAGTTGAAGTACTTCTTTAAGTTATGCCCAAAGTTTTATCTTTCCTCTTTCTTAACCCATCTATCAGTTAATTCTGAAAATTCCTTTTGTAATCTAAATTTAGTATTAGGCCAACATTAGTGTTTGGGTTGGTATTTTTAAGCCTTAATAATACAGCGGTGCTTTCACCTAGGAGCCTGTTTTGATTTGATAGTTGTAACAATGATTTTTTCAACATCTGTCGGCATTTTGGTTTGCATGTGAAGATTTACTTAGAGTTGAAATGTTATTATTATCCATAAACAATATAAAGACTTGGAAGAAACATTTGAAACTACTGTACAAGGATTGGTGGAAAGTTGTAGGAAGTCCTTGGGCAGGTCTCTTCCCAGTACGGAACCTGCAGTATAGAGTTGGCTTGTGGCGCTCATCGAGCTCTTGAGAAATGATGCGTTTGGAAGGACCTACTTCCTGTTTGCAAATGACAGTTTGTTGGCAAAAGGGTTTCATCCTCTGAGGAGTCAATAGGGATGTTCCTAGTTAATTATTCAAAAGTAACTCCTTTGGGCTGACCTTTTGTTTTCCAGGTGCTATAAACTGCAGATTTCAGGAAGAAATAAATATAGATACAGCACAGTAGGGGGTTTTAAAAGGCAGCAGCTTCTGCAAATGATTGTCAAGAGCAATCTGCAAGGAGACTGGTTTTGGCATATAGATTCTGATCTGAAACAGCACAGGAAAGGAAGTGCTGCTTGCCAGCTCTCACCACCATATGCTCTGTTGTGGTGTAACGTACAGAGAACAAGGAGGCAGCAGCTGCACTGGAGGGAGGTGGCCACTTGTCAGATTGTGGAACCTTGCTGAAATGTCTGTTCATTTTCTTTTCATTGGGATTTTTCCCCCTCACTTACATATTTGCATTCGAAAGATGTTCACCAAAAGTAATCTATTTTTAGGCCACAGTAATAAGAGGAGAGAATGATCTACTTTCTGTTGAAATAAAAATAATCCTTGAAGGACTCTTTAATATTTAGTTTTATATACTGTGAAATGTGGGTAGTTTTTATTTTCTCAATATCCATTCACATCAGGAGATGATGAAATCACCTGTGTAAATTAACTAGGATTGTACATCTTCGATGGAAAGAAATCTATGTTTTTCATTGGTTTCCCATGTGTGTTTGCTGGAGGCTTGAACACATTTGCATTTAAGTCAGTGTTGAGATTCACTGACGTCAGTGACAGAGAGAACCAAAGCATAAAGGAGGATCATTTTTATATCCAAAACGGAAAGAGTTTGATATGACGTGCACAGAGAATTCAGTCATTCCTAGCATCACTACCCAGGCAGTACACTTGATTACTCTGTTTCTTTGAGAAACCTGAAGTCCTTAGCGTGTTTCAGGAACTGTGTGCCTCAATGTCATGAAAATGAATCTAATTTCTTTAAACAAAACTGTACTTTAAAGAGTATTTTTTGACTCCTGACTGAGCTTTACATATCCGCTGAGTGTAACAATCCTTCCAGACACATATAACTACAAGCTCTTAGGTTTTAAATTAGGGATTCTTAAGTGAATTTGAGAATCCAGAGGGAAGTTACATCACAGCATAATGGAATTAGAGCAGGGCAAGTTGTTATAACATATAATAGAATAAATATATCATATTAGCATTTTTGCTGAGTGTCAGTGTTTTACATTGACCCTGGGGTAAAGCTAAAATGTCACAGCAGCATAAATGTGGCCTGTGTAACTCAGTATAAATGATGGTTATATAGAAGAAATTACATTTCTTTTTGGAAGGATAAACCTCTTTGAGGCAGAGATTTTTAGATTATTATGTATTGCTTACTATAGATGCATCTCTGTGAAACAGAAATGACATGAATTGTCTGCCACCAGGTATATATTTTCCTGGTGATAAAAAGATTGTTCTTATGGAAAAATCATATTGATTTACTTGCTTTAGTTCTAGACCAGACTATTACTATCTATCTGACCTTCATTTTTCAAACCGGCTGCAGCAGGTGGTTACATGGAATATTAATTTCCTATTGCTTACTTAAAGGTCTCCTTTACTCTTTTTGTGTTTGTACTTGTTGCAAGAACTCAAATCTAAGCAAGATGAATGATCTGCAACTTTAACTGTTCCCTGCACTACCCTTCATCCTCCTGAGGGGTAATGTAGGGAATTCCATCTACTTAGGAATCCCGCTTCAAAAATAACTGGATTTTAAAGTCTATAGTGCAATTAAATATGGATTCTGAATATAGGCCTGGAGTCTTCCTTATGCAAAATATAAGGCAAAAGTTTGTCACATTGATAATGATGAATTACAGCCTTATCTGGAGTCGAATCAAAACCTGTTTTCAAAACAAATTAAGGCTGTGAAAGGACTTTTCCTTCTTTTGGTTCCCATCATCTAGCTTAGCCCTAGCTTAAGCAACACTTTGTTCTAATTCTACTGAGTACCAGAAAATTGAATTTATCAGCAGTCAGTAGTTTGCATATGGGTCACTTCAGGTGAATCTGGAGTCTTGATGACACCAGAACTTTTTGTTTGGGGTGTATTACACCTAAAAAGGTTTGTAAATTAAATGTTTGTATGTTTGTTTCCACTTTGAATGGGAAGGTAAGGCCTTCCTAGTCCCTAGAAGGACTGAGAATTGTCAGGAGTTGGAAAATGTTTAGCCTACTCTACGCTTTCTAACAAATACAGCATTTATTGCCTGAAGCAGCAGACTGATGTGTGGTAATTCTAGAAACAGGTGCTTTCAGATGTAGAACTATTCTTCGGTCTATTGCTGGAAATACTTTTTCACTGAGATTCGCTGTTGATGATTAGATGCAGATTTATTTTTACATAAAGAATGCCTAGTAGAAGAAAAAGGACAGATCTTTCTTTAACTCACCATTATAACTATGAAAGTCAACAAACCAATAATTCTGAACAAGTGAGAAAAGGAAATACTCTGTCAAATGAGACCTAGTTGGTTTTGAGCCTAAAGAAAGCCCCTCCATTTTTAATGATGCACTGCCTACGCATCCCAAGCCATTCGACTGCCAATGGTAATTTCAAAGGAAGGGAATATAGGCAACCCAAAGCAGCAGTTTGTTTGGAGGGATTTCCTTAGGGTGGGAATTGCTTTTTCCAGATTTTTTGCTAGCTTTTAAAATTAAGCAGACACATGACTGCAGGGTTAAGAGTTTCAGATCTTAAACTGTAGACTGCAGCTTTATTTTGGATTGTTCAGAAGGTGCTGCACACTGCTTATCATTAGAGAAATTTATACCTAATTTTGTCTTCCCTTCAGCCACCAGAAAAAGAGGGTGGCCTGCCTCGCCAGGTTGGCAATAAGACGGAGTGTGGCCTCTTGGGGTTTGTCCTGGACTTGAAGCAGGATTATGAGCCTGTTCGGAACCTCATCCCTGAGGAAAAACTCTACAAAGTTTACACATTCAACTCTGTGAGAAAGTCAATGAGTACAGTAATCAAAATGCCGGATGGGAGCTTCCGAATGTACAGCAAAGGAGCTTCTGAAATTGTCCTGAAGAAGTAAGTTCAGTGGGTTTGTTGCTGCGTTTCTCCAAAATGCAAACTTTCTGACCCTAATAAGACAGAGGTGGGAATTTTGGTATTTGGAATTTACTACTTACAGTAGAAGTAGGACCCACTTGATTAGTACAAATTGATGTTGTTCTTTGCTAAATCTCTTTTTTAAGTGCTCGCTCTTGCAGAACTGTTTGGGTTACTTTCCTTGTAACTGGCTAGCCAAAGAATTGAGTCAGCATCAGTAATGTACAAATGGATTCCAGATGTTCAACCCACTGGGAAAATAAGGATTTTTCAATTTCATTGTAAGTTGTCAGCTCATTAGTTACATGGGTATTTGAGGAAATAATGGATGAAGGGCTCTTGGCATCTCTGTAATACGTTACAAACAAGTTCTCTCTAATAATTTAGTAGTGAATCTTCTTATTTTAAAATTTAAAACTTGACATAAAAAATGAAAGTGCTGAATGAAAGAAGTTGATACAAGAAAATACTTTTCAGCAGTTGTATAAATACACAATCTTTTTTTTTTTCCTGTAAATAAAAAAGATGTTCCAGGATCCTTAATGCAGCTGGTGAACCTCGTATCTTCAGACCACGTGACCGAGATGAAATGGTGAAGAAAGTGATTGAACCCATGGCCTGTGATGGACTGAGAACGATCTGTGTTGCGTTCCGAGACTTTAACAGCAGCCCAGAGCCTGACTGGGACAATGAAAATGACATATTATCTGACCTGACTTGCATTTGTGTTGTTGGCATTGAAGACCCAGTACGACCAGAGGTATATCAAAATCTTACGTTATAAAGTATTTCTCAGAGAACCAAACACAAATTGAGCTACAGATTTCTCACAGCTTTTGTCTTTTATTTTTTTTATTGGCTCTCTCAAAGATGGAAGTAAGCTTTAGAAATAGACTATACTTGTAAAAGGTTAATTAATTAGCTCAATAAAAATCAAGTGATATTTAAATAAAGCAAAATAGGATTTTTTGAGCTACAGGATTGAGATGGTGTAAGCTTCTGTTGAGGAGCAGTATACAGGAAGACTGATCATAGAATTTATTATGGGCCCAGATATTAAAGAATTTTTCTTTAAGTAATGCAGTGAGGTACAAGTCAGAAAGTAGAGAAACAACTTGCAGTGATTAGACTTGCCATGATTATAATTGCACTGTGCTCATTTCCCACAGAAATCACACACGGGCTTGGAGTTTTGTGTTTTACTGTAACAGCTGCCACTTTACTGATTGTCCTAAGATCATACCTGGTGGCTACTCCAGAAACCTGCTTCTGATGTTCTGTTTTGACAGGGAAAGCTTTGCCATGGAAAGGCTGCAGATTTCATGGATACTATACTTAAATGCCTTGTAAAAAAATGACTAAAATTTGAACTCAGCTAGAAGGAGAAAACCAGTATCAGATGTGCACAGTTGTACATTATATTACTGCAGGAACGCAAAATGGCCAGTGCTGCTGTGTTGGCACAGCTGCAGCCGCAAGGGATGTGAGATTTCCTGTCCCAGCATGACTTTTGGATTTGATCCACTGAGAACTGGTGGCAGTGCTAGACATGTTAGGAAATTATTTTCTTTACTAATATATCAAAAGTATAATTTAATCTGCTTTATTTCTCTGAGTCCTTTATAACATGGGCTTTTACATGCTTCTGAATGCTGTGACTTCGGAAGCTACCATGATATAATTACAAATACAGGTACCAACCGCATAATTATGTTTGCACGATAATGGGCTTTCTTTGGGTTTTGTCAGTATTAAGTACGTTATAATAAAAAGTAAATCTTGGTTAGGTAAAACTGTAGGATAAACTCCATATCTCTGCAGTAATAAGATGAACAGGATTCAGTCTATCAGTCATCAGATGGTCCTGTGCTGCTAATCCATCTGTTACCATACCTGACATTGTGTCTTCAAAAACATTTAAAACACTCTTACAATGTCCTGCCCACAACAACCCTGCAGTGCTGAAGCTCACATATATAAAAACTCATATAAAGTTTTTAACTGTCCATGGCTGCTTGAACTGTGAATCCATCCTCCTTCCTCCCTCAAGAAGTTGATTCATGATAGGCATTGGTAGGAAGTAGCTGTAAGCCAGGTTGTGTGTGGTACGACAGATCAGGAGAATGGGCAGCAGAAGGATTTGCAGGAATTATTGAAAACAGGTGCAAACTGTCCTTCCATGTGATTATTATTGAGTGTTCTTTATAAGAGAACTGCTCTCATCTCATAGGGAATAATATCTTAGGAGCTTGAGGAAAAAATGTATGGAGTTGCTAGGTATGAAGAGATCAAGTCTGGCTTCTGTTTAAAGGATCAAAGAAGATGAAGGCAGGAAAACATTTTCTTTCTAGTTAATTATTTGAATGTACTGAATTTTTATAATTTAATACCAGAATATGCATTAACACTTCTTATTGTGAGGCGCACAATAAAGTGTTTATCATTTCAGAATTGTACCAAATGTTGGACACATCTACAGTTGGTAGGGGGGGACTTAGGGTATTGGCATTTTTTGCTCCTTGTCCCTTTTGACTATTTTAAGGTGGTAATTTAAAATGATTTTTATACTATTACTACTCTACATGTTGGTGAAAAGCAGTAGCAATACCTTAGGAAAAAGAAATGAACCAAAATCCCCAAACTGGAACAAAGCCATACATTTTAGAAAATCTTTCTAGGTATGAAATACTTGACTGAGTGGGAATATCATCATGGACAGGTATTACTGTGGTGAAATCACCATTGTAGATGGAAAAAGCGAGATGTTGGGCTGTTACAAGGGAGCTTACTGTTTTGCCAGAATTAAGCCCACTTATTAAATAGAATGACCACTGGGGTTTATGAGTTGCTTTCTGTAGGGGAAAAAAAGAACATAGAAAATTAGAAATATTGCTGCAACTGCTGTTTTATTGATGTTCTTGGTATCCATGGGTATCAGAATGCATTCTGACGGAAATGGTAATGAGGCAATTCCAGTGAAATTCCAGTGTCACCATCCCAGCAGCCTGTAGTTCCCTTGGAATTACATGCCCATTTTTCCTGGGGACGGCTCAGTTTTTTTCCTTTCCTGATTTTTGGCATTAACAAATGCAAAATGGCAGCCTCCTCATTTCTCCAGTGCACCTGTGGCATGTTGCTCATACACATCCTTGGAGTGTTTGAAGTGGGAATTCTGGTTGTGCCTGTGTGTCACGCCAGCCTGGGTTCAGAGAGAAGGGTGCCGCACCCGTTCTGACGGCATTGCTGGGTGCTTTCTTGCACTGAATTTCCTCCCGTATATTGAAGAGAATGATCTGGATGAATTATTCAACAACCGCTGACCAGCTGTGTCTGGAGAGCAACCACCGACACCAGGACTTCTGCACAATTCTGGGTGAATGCAGACACCAGCTTATCGGAGCTGGTCCTATCAAGCACTGAACTACCTGCTTGATAGTTATCTTTTTTTTGTTTGGGTGTGGGTTACTTTTTTTCTCTCATAAATCTACAAGAAGAGAACAAATAGAACGATGTCTTATTCCTGTAGATTCCTCTGTTGATTTTGACAGTCTTTCTGGATTGATTTTAATGACTGTACTGGCTTATACTGATTTGCCAGTGTGTGCCTACATCTGTTATTTCTGGGAGATGAACATAGATCACTTCCAAATGTCACCTATTTATTTGTCACCTGATTCTGATAGATATTCCTGCATTGGGTATTTTATGCAAGCATGCTTTAAAAGGTTTTCTTTGCAGAGAGAAGATAAACCAGAACATTTTAAAATGCTTACTTAAGCTCTGCAAACCTGATGGAAAATATCTGCTTCCACTGCCTACTCAGTCTGCCAACACACTTTCTTCCTTACAGCAATAAAAAAATATGAACAATATTTTAACTGTAATTATTGTACACAGTAATAAATCAGATACCACCCACCAGCTGTCCAAAAAATTAAAGGCGAGGAAAATAGAATTATTTATCTAGTTATGTCTTAAGTTTGAGATGTATTTGAAACTAGGTTGTCCTCCTGTGACCTTGTTTAATAGGCCTGGCACTTTATGTGAATTGACCATTTTTTCTGTTTGCACTGTAATTTATTTTCCTCCTTCATGGCTCACACGCTGTGCTGGTTTTACAGAATCTCATCGAAATCTGTCATGTCCTGTGCATGAGATTCACCACAGTTGAAGTGGATACTAAGGGCATTCCAAACCGGCAAATTAGATGTAGTTGGTGTTATTAATGTGGAAACTGAGTAAATCAGGAGTCATTTGCTTAAGTAATAGATTTAATCTGATTGTATGTCCCCCACAGAACTGTATTTCATAATGTTTAAAGGCATCAGGGCCAAATGGTGTTTCCAGGATACCGCTTGTGGGAAGAGTATTGTCGGTTAGCAGAAATGGAGGAGTGGGAAGGTAAACCTCTGTCCCTTAGATTTTCTCCTGGCTCTATAAGCTGTACTGACAGAGTTGTTCTGCAAACAGCACTTGGTGTGGCTGCAGTCTGAGGGCAGAGTGAGCGTTCTTCGCAGTTACAGGAGAGGTGATGGGCTCTTCCTCACCTGGGTGTTAGCTTAGTCAGGCATTTAGGTAAACAGAAGTTTCATGACTGCCTTTAATAAAGACACAGAAACATGGTGCGAAATTGTACTCACTGATTAGAGTAATCATTATCTGCAATATGGTTTCAGGGTGGATAATTTCAGTCCAATGTGCAGTTGGAGGCAGATCACCTTTCTGGCTCCATGGGATCGTGAGGCACCCAGCATTTGCCACACGGGATCAGAGCAGGGGCTGCCAAGTGAGAGGCAGTGCCTTGCCCTCAGCAGTGCCACATGCTTGCAGCTATAGAAAAATTAAAATATCTAGAAATGTAGAAAACTAACAGTGTGTTATTGTAGGTGGTGACTCATTTGCTTAATATTTTCTGTACTAATGGATGAGATGAATCCACTCCTCTTGACACTGAGTTCTACCATACTTACCTGTGATAGAGGTCATGATCTGCAAGGTGCACTGAATTTGCAGTCGGATGCAGCAAGGCTTTGCTATTGTAGCCAGTAATATCCATTTTGGTTTGAAAAAATTCTATTATTATCTTAATTTTTTTTCATAATCGTGTCATTTACTTCTGGTTTCCATTGGAAATCAACACGTCTACATACACACTTGCTGACACAACTCACCACAGACAGTCCCATTGCTTTATTTGTGTCATCTGAGGAAGCTCAGCTGATAACACAGCAGCAATTTGCAACCAGCAGGCAAGTGTATGTATTTGAGGAATTTATTCAAATATGGCACTGACTTCATGTATCCAAGTAACTGTATAAAAAGAGCTTTAATTATGAGGAATCAGTTTCCTAGCATTTCCATATTTTAATTACATATGACCTTTTTCTTTTCAAATGGGCTGTATGTGGTGCCAGGTCAGTACATAGCTTCTGCCTTCACTGTGTGGGCCCTGTTACACACTGTGTTCTGTCTCACTGGTGTGTGTACTGTGCAGGAAAAGTCAGTCTCATGCAGAAAGGACCAAAACTAAAATAATTATTTTATATTATTTTATATATTATAGTTTTATAGTTTCAAAATCTATAAATTATTAATTAAATTTTAGGCTAGCATACGTAGGAATCCTACCTGTTAATGTGCAAGAATTACTGCAACAGCGCTAGTGCTAAATTAGAATTACTTTTTAAATAATCCTATTGAAAGGGGAGTTTGAATCAGAAGTGAGATAGTCTATGTGTATGAGTTACATCTATTCTCAGTTTGTATGTTAGGTATGTTAGGTGCAGCACGCTGTAACTTGATACTTAAGGTCAAAAAAGCTGCAGAGCACTCCTTTTTATTAAAGTTAGGAGAAGCTTTAGACAACTGATCTAAAAAACAGTTTGTGTGCCTCTTGCTACGAGATTTGTCGTGCCTGTGGCGTAACCTCAATTCTGTGAAAGCCAAGTAGCTGTAGTCCATGTCATAACCTGTATGATTTCTCTTTTTACTGCCTGAATTTCTTAGCATCAAAATATCCTGATTGGATGCACCTGACTTAAGTTTTATCTCTTAACTAGGAAGTTTCTTTTCTGTTGTGTTGTTGTCACAGGTCCCAGAAGCCATAAGAAAGTGCCAGCGAGCTGGAATTACAGTCCGCATGGTCACTGGAGACAACATCAATACAGCACGTGCCATTGCTATAAAATGTGGAATCATTCATCCAGGAGAAGACTTTCTCTGCCTGGAAGGGAAAGAGTTTAACAGGAGGATCCGAAATGAGAAGGGAGAGGTAATTCATATGCTAAATCCTATATATAACAAATACTTTATTAAAGAAAATTGCAGTCTGTAATTTACGTGATGCAAAGCCACTGTCAGTTCAGTGCTAGCCTGCTCCAGCAGTTTGTTCAACCATGACACTAGTATACGGGAAATCAAAACTAAGCACATTAACAGCAGGTTTGTTAGCAAAGAGGTGAATGAACTCAACAGCAGTCTGCGGGTCTGAGTCTCATAAAAATGCAGTCTGTACTGAGAATCAGCTCCCCTCGTTTATTTGTTTCAGACCACTTTATCTCAGACACTGCTATACCCACTCACTCTAATGACATGTTTAACTTAACCTATTCTTTGGGAAATTTTTAATCTCCTCATGTAAAAGATGGAGCTAACACACAGGCTATAGAAGCCAGCTTTTAAAAAGAAAGCTCTATGCTATGTCTTTGAGTCCATCATTAATGAACGGACACAGTCTTACTCCTTGCACTGATTGATGGGATCCTGGAAACGTTAGTATATGCATCAGATTTGTCCGTCTTGCTGTTGGTACACAGAGAAAATTCTGCCCTTGTTGGAACAAAGTGAAATGAAGAATTTCAATTAAAACATAAAATAGAACAACCCCACGCTTTTGCTTCTAAACATGTTTGATCAGCTTTGGGAATCTCCACCATCCTGTATCTAGAGCTGTGATTCTTAGTGGCATTATCTGTAGAAATGCTAAGAAAGGCTGACTGGGGCGAAATACAGCTGTTTCGCCAACAGCCAGGCTTTGGCAGCAGCAAACTGGCCTTTTTGACCTTGCTTTCCTTTGCAGCATTGGTGGCTACAATAATTTTTCTGTACTTTGGGTGAAAAGTGGCACTTCTGAGTAGTGAAGTGAATTGTCTGACACGCAGGCACAAATGCATTTTGCACTTTGTTGAACACAGGCTAGTGGTTTTACTGTTTGAGGTTTTCTTGTGTTTCCTGCCTCCAGATTGAGCAAGAGCGGATTGACAAAATCTGGCCAAAGCTTCGCGTGCTTGCTCGCTCATCTCCCACAGACAAGCATACTTTGGTAAAAGGTGCGTACAGACTGCATACCTCTGCATGTGAATTAATGCCCCAGCTACTGAAGTGCTTGGCATGTTATCTGTGCTGTAAAACGTTTACCATTACAAGTATATCAGAGTTGGTACCTTTAATTGCACATCTATACATAATGCAAGGAAGTGTTCTTGTTAACCAAGTCTCCTATGTTTGTGTTGTACCTGAGCCTTCAAATGGAAGGAAGCTGGTTGGAAGGAGTAACAGAAATACAAGTAAGCTGTCTGGCAAGTAGGCAATCTTGTATTTCCCTTGTGACTTCTAACAAGACTAGAACAACGCTTCAGCTGGGAACAGAAAATGTGTGTTTGCAGGTCAGAAAGAAAATATTGTTGAGAAATAGCTTGTTCTTCATACAAACAAGAGTGGGTATAGATTTTGTAGTATTTGTCCATACCGCTTTATGAAGAAAACAAGAAAAAGGTCATTTAGAATAAATCAGGCCACTCAAGTGCATCTGCTCTCCCAGAATCATATTTAAAAAGCATTCCAAGATAAAAAAAACTTTCTGTGTTACAACAGCAGTTGCTGGAGATCATATAGCCAGGAGCCGCCCTCTTTAGCACCACATACAGGGAGAGAGGTATTTTAAGCCAATTCCATTTTCCTGTAGATACACTAATTGTATGACTTGCATTGGCTTCCTTTATATTTCTGGCTGTATTTTTAGATTTTGTCCCATAAAACCTGCACTCACAGCCCACAAGGCCTACCCTGTCTTGGGCTGCATCCAAAGCAGCGTGGCCAACAGGGTAAGAGAGAGGATTCTGTCCCTCTACTCTGTTGTGATGAGACCTCACCTCGAGCCCTGCATCCAGTTCTGGAGTCAGGAGCACAGGAAGGACATTGATCTGTTGGAGCGAGTCCAGAAGAGGCCATGGAGATGACCTTGAGAGCTGGAGCACCTCCTGCATGAGGACAGGATGGGAGAATTGGGGTTGTCCAGGCTTGAGAAGAGAAGGCTGCAGGGAGACCTTAGAGTAGCTTCCAGTACAGAAAGGGGCTTGTAAGATAGAGATAAACTTATTATCAGGGCCTGTAACCCCAGGATAAGGGGTGATGTTTTTAAACTAAAAGAGGGGAGATTTAGTTTAGATTGAATGAAGAAATATTTTCCTGTGAGGGTGGTGGGGCACTGGCACAGGTTGTCCAAAGAAGTGGAAGAGGTCCCCTTGCTGGAAACATTCCAGTTCAGGTTGGTCGAGGATCTGAGCAACCCGATTGAGTTGAAGATGTCCCTGGTCATTGATGACCTTTAAGGGTCCTCTCCAACCTGAACTATTCTATTTTGTTTCTACATTCTCTTACCACAGAATGGTTTATCATCACAAACTCTTTCAGCGAAACAAAAATGTTAAGATATCTCAATCCAACAGAAATACCATTTCTTCTGGGTTTTATGACATCCATTGGTGTTATTTCATATTTTTGCCCTATTTCAAATGCATGTGATTTTTACTGATGTGTCCTTATAAAACTATTGCTGAAATCCTTCAGTGTTGTCATATTGTATTTTAAAATGCGATGGGAAGCAACTGTTCATTAATGATGAGAAATACCAGTTTATCTGCTTTCCAATATGTTTAAATTAGGCTGGAATTATTTATCTGTGATATTAAAAATAGCCATTCTGTTCTCATGTAAGGATGATTTATTAACAAGCAGAAAGGGAACATAAAAGAAGAAAACATAATATTCAGGAAATTGACCTGATCCACTCTGTAAAAGGTCAGCTTTAATCAACTCTTCCCCAAAAAGAACATAAAAACAGTTTAAAGGAAGCAGGAGGGATGCTGCATTTGAATCCAGAGTTTTTTTCTCTATAAATAGCATTTTGGTCTCTGGTCTGTGTGTCCCTTTGTGGGAGGCACCGGCACCTTCAAGGTTCCCCTTTAGTGTTTCAGTCTGAGAATATGAAGAAGCATGGTGATGGTGCATACCTAGCACAGGGTGGTGCATGCCTAGCACAGACACCTGTGTGTTTTGGCCGTGTTCACCTCTGCCGTTCTAAAGTCATGCACTTTGTGGAGCCCCCTTCACTTACTGGTGTTGCCTGTATTGTTACAGAGAATGCTTTGACATTAACCATTGAAACTGTATTTCTGCACAGATTTAAGGGTGTAACTGGAGTGAATTTAAATTTTCTCTTTCAGACAGACTTTTTAAATTCTTGTTAAATTAACAGGGATCTTCAGAAAGTTTGGAAGTATTAAAAACTAATCTGAACAGAATTCGCCTAGGAAAATATATCACTGCATCTGTCTGTGTTTAGCTTGTCAGAGAAATATAACTGTGTCAGCTTCACTGCATCAGTGACACCTGAGGTGGCGCACATCTTTGAAATGCTCTGCTGTAGCTGAGTTTTTACTGTCCACCTCGTTTGAGTTCATCAGTGGAGACAGAAAGAAATATCTAAAGCCAGATGTTTTTTTTCTCACAGAAAGAGCAGTTTCTTACTGGTGCGACTCTAGGGGTGATAATGCAAGTAAGAATTGTTTAAATAAAGCAGTATTTGTTTAAGGGGAGAACCGGAGGCTCTACATGATGTTTTTCATCTGAGCGACGGGTAGAGATAGCTCCTTGTAAAAGAAATGGAAGGCACATTGTTGGTTAATATTCTTTGTTATTATCCTGAGTGGATTTGATTTAATGCTTGCTTAATGTTACAGGGAGGAGAGTGGAAAATATAGATGTATTTCACTTCCAGCTGTATCAGCAGTGCTGGTATCTTTCATAGCAAGCTTGTGCAGAGCGCCCCTCAACACCCATACGCAGTCATTGTACATACGATCTTTTCCCCCATCAGAAACGAGCTGCCTGCTCTGACAGACTCGTGCCTTACACAGGCTGCATGGCTCCTCCCTGGATTCCAGCGGAGGCTGCCGGCGGAACACATGGGGCTGTTATGCTCTGGGTGTATTCC
Source organism: Cuculus canorus (assembly GCF_017976375.1). NCBI lineage: Eukaryota > Metazoa > Chordata > Aves > Cuculiformes > Cuculidae > Cuculus > Cuculus canorus. The sequence continues at coordinate 312,964 of NC_071411.1, read as the reverse complement.
TGTGGCTGTTGAGTAACATTCTGTTTAACAGAGGGCAGTTGTGGCCAAACAGCTTCAGATGAGGGAAGAGACCAATGACAGAGCAGAGGCTGTCCTGGGCGGAAGCTTGGCTGAGGTTTGGGAATTCTCGTGCTATATCTTGCAGACCTGCTTTTATTAAAATAGCGTTTGTAAGCATTCAACTGGAGCAAAGTTTATTTTGAAGAAATCTCCTGGCTATTAGAGATGACTAATTAATACCCAAGCTGCTGCTTAGCTGTCGTGAATGAAAGGCCAGTGAAGTTAAGGAAACAGGCATTCTCTTTGTTGGCAGGCTGTCAGGTTGTGTCCTCATTCCCATTTTCCCTCTTACTGAAGCAGTTGTTCTCCGCAGCTCAGGCCTGCAGAGGGAGAGCCCTTCCCAGGCATTCCTCCTCTGTGTGGTCTCCTTACACTGCTTGAAAAGTCCAAAGAAATTACTCTATACTGGAGAATATACTTGAGGTGAAGACTTACTACAACTATTAATGGAATGATATCAAAGTGAAAGTAACTGCAGTTAGGAAGGAGGCAAGCACTGGGAAGAAGTCAGGCATTCTGAGATGTGAGCAAGCGGGCAGAAGGAACCAATCTGCAGAAGTCAGGGAGAATAAGTGCAGCTAAGATAATGCCTGTGAATCCCAAATAATCACTAGTGCTCCATTTCAGAAATATCTGATGCGCAAATGGAAGTTCTGCAAAGATCTTCTCTCTCCTCTAAAGAGCACTGAAGTCCCCTTGACATACCTTTGTGCCATGCACTGCCACAGTTCTGATGACAATAGCAGTGGCCACGGTGATGAAGGCGTGAGGCTGAGGTGCTCCTGAGAACTGAGACGAGCTTCTCTCTCTTCCACTTCTGCTGCTGATGCTATTCTGTGCTCTGGAGGGTGCTGGGCTTAGCCTGGCTGCAGAGTTTGCTTTTAAGAGTACAAACATCCTCTAAACCTTGTGAATGACTACTAAGCCTTGTTAATCACTTGACTGTGTCCTGTGCCTATTTATTTAGTAATACCAAAAGCCAATTATCCCCAAAAATGGAAAGCTTTAATTATAAGATGTTATCAGAATAACGTGCTGTTCGTCTGAGTTTGTCCTGGCAATGGAAAGTGAATAGGTTTCTTTCTGATTTTCATAAGACTGAAAAAGGCAGGGTACTAACTACTTCCACACTGCATTGCAATCTTCTGGGGGCTTGATAAGCCTGCATCTTGCCAAGAGGCAGCTGTTGCTCTGTAATCTGCAATTTCCTATTTCTGGTTAGTTATCTGATACTGGAGTTAGTTTTTTCCAGAGTAAAATGAAAGCTTTGCACACTGGGTAGGTTTTGATAATTGTTTTTAGAGCTTATGACTTTGTGCAGAACGGGTTAACAAAAAGGAATTTTGTCTTTTTTTTTTATGAGTTATTAATACGGAGAAGTGTTCTTGTGTTCTACACAACAATTTCAGTTTTCCAGACTCAAACTCAAATGGACTTGGACACGGAAATAAAAACATGAGTGGTGGGTGAATGATCCCCGTCCTGTTAAAAAGCACGGCTACTTCTGTAACCTGAGAAAAAAACCTTTACTTTTTTCCTTACTCTCCCCATCTGCATAAGTGAAAAATTCTCCTGTGCAGGCTAGTTGTGTGAAGCTTTCTTTTCTCAAATGATATAAAAAATGAAAGTAGAAATTATTTTGTCTATTTATTAAAATGCTTGGCTCCCAAATGTAAAGGAATCTTTTTTATGTTTTTAATCATTGTCTGGCAAAATTGAATGTCTGTTAATGCTAAACTGGCTCCAGCTAAATAAAATTCATCAATGGCATTTGTTATCTTTAGGTTAAACTGATTGCCAGAAGGCATCTCAGTAAAGCAGATAGTTCAGTCCCAGTTTAGGAGAGCTTTAAGCATGAACTTAAGTCTTTGGCAAATCCTTTCCAGTGATGTTTACCCAGAGAGCTATGCTGCGTGGGTTGACTGTGACAGATAGTTTAAGTAGTAGAAGTCCTCCAGAAAAACATACTGAGCTGATCCCATTCCCTTTGACATCTGTGCAAGTTTGGTTGGTGTTTTAGTGATTCAGGATCAGAACCTTCCATGTAAACTGTCATAATGATGTACAGTAGCGATGCAGTAGTGATGACACTGTTTTCATCATTATTTTCCTTAAAAATCAGTTTGGTGCTATGTAGTCTATATTACACAGACCCTACTAAGTTGTAGAGGGCAGTTTTATGTTGCTGATCATTTTCTGTGTACACATGCATGCGTGCACAGACATATCCATGTTTTGTAGGTATCATCGACAGCACACAGGTGGAGCAGAGGCAGGTCGTGGCTGTGACCGGAGATGGAACCAACGACGGGCCGGCACTTAAAAAAGCTGATGTTGGCTTTGCAATGGTATCATCTTGAGCATGTTTATGGATGCTTGTGTCATAATGTGAAGTAAGAGGTTTTTCATTCGTTAAGTGCTGAGTGAGTTGCTTAGGTCTTACTTGTCAGTGAAGCAACATGTTGGAGGGGGTGAGTTATATTGCTTCAGAGTGCTTTATTTTACAATGTTAGATTCACTGGTGCTGGCTGCTTTGATACTTTTTCAGAGTTTTGTCTAAGGTAATTATTAGCTACTGCAGAATCCTGTGCCAGTACAGAAGAATGAACTCTGTGTTCTTCACAGCAGTGGAGTAATATTTTGCTTTGGTAAAATCTATCACTAAATGTAAAGGGGTCTTCCCAGTGTACTCTGACTCTGAAAACATTAACGTGCTAGACTTTATATAAAGATGCACAGTTCTAATTTTTGTGCATTAATAAAGTGTAATCAATGATAAAATTAACTGAGAAATTCAGTAGACAACAAGCACATAATTTAAAACACTCAAAACTATCTTTCACATGAACTCCGCGGCTCTATAACAATTTGCTTTTCTGCATCCTTATTCACTTTCAAAACCAGGCCAAATTAGCTAGCCTCCTAGCCCATCTAAAATGCAGAATATACTCATCAGTCACCATTGCTATGCTGTGGAGTCTCCATCTAACTGCGCACTTCGAATGAGTATGCAGAGATTTGTATCCTAACTGTCTCTGTACTTTCCAGTAGGTAATTTCATCCACAATTAATTTTTCCAGGGTATTGCTGGAACAGATGTTGCAAAGGAAGCCTCCGATATCATCCTAACGGATGACAATTTCAGTAGCATTGTGAAGGCTGTGATGTGGGGACGGAATGTCTATGACAGCATTTCTAAGTTCCTGCAGTTCCAGCTTACCGTTAACATTGTGGCTGTGATTGTGGCATTCACTGGAGCATGCATTACCCAGGTAAGGTTAACTTCAGGGGTTGCCTGAACTATGGGGCCAAACCCTACCAAAGTACCTTTTGTTTTTAGTGGTAATGGCTTACATCTAATTCTTCCTCTGTACAACAGAAATTATGCTTCCTGAAATTCTTCTGAACAATAAGAGTGTATTTAGGATCAAGCTGCTAAATATTGAATGACTGTTGACATAAGGAAATGCACTAAGATGTCTTCTCCTGGAGTAAATTGCTTTCAGGAGCTGCTGGTTTTTGTGCTGCCCATATGCAGCAGGTTTTGACTACAGATTATTGTCATGGCTGAGCTGAGCTTGTGATTTCAGGACAGAAAATGTCAGGGCTTGCAAGAAGAAAGAGGTTATGTGACTTTGCCTTTTGCTCCCTGAATATTTACTATTAAATTGATATTTGTTGATGGATTATGGAATGGGACTATTGTTTTCAAGAGAGCAGTACTGAACACACAGAAGTAATCGCAGCAGGGCAGCTTTTTGACGGATAGAATTATTTTGTTGCTTTCAGGCAGTTCCTTTTAATTTTGGATGCAAATGAGAAGCCCATGAAATTACACATACAGTTGGATCTCATTTGTCTCTCTCTACATTAAAACCTCACTGCAATCCTGGTGTACGTGCAACAAGTGTAGATCTTTTACAAAATCGCAAACCACATTTTTTCCCCTTCAAATTACTGCTTTTTGACAAATAACATTAAGCTTTCTTTTTCTTAGAAAGAAAACAAGGGTGTTGGAACTGGATGATCTTTAAGGTCCCTTCCAACTCAAACCATTCTATGATTCTATGAAAATGGAATGCATTTAGTACAGAATGAGAGGTTTGTCCTTCATTAGCAGCAAAACATTCAGTTTTTAGTGTTGTCACTCTCTAAAATAATATAGATTTCAGATGCTGCAGAGAGGTGCAATTACAGAATGCTTCCTTTGATTGAGATGCGCTATAGGAAAGCTGATGCTTCCCTGCCATGTGTATCATACAGATGCACATACCCATTTCAGGAGCTAATTTTCACCTCATGCACACCTGAGCAAAGCAATGAATAAGTCATTACCTCTGCTTCAGGGTAAACTTACAATGTAATCATGGAATTGATCTTTGAAACCAGAAACCTAGGTACCTTTACAAAACTGTGAGGTCAAGCTTCTCCTAGGCCTCAGCTGACATTTAGAGGCCATTTTCGTGCTGCAGAGGAGCAGTCTGCCTCTTCCCAGTTCCTGCTAGCACTGTGCCACCACCAGGTAGATAGAACCATCCTCCTTTCGCTCCTCTGAGCTACATGGGCAGAACTAGTGCTGGGGCTGAGACCCTCTGAGAAATCAGAAATGGCTGGGTTTGAAGCAAGTGCCTGTGATCTTGACAAATGAAATTATTTTATTCTGTACAAAGGAAGCATTGAAACTGCAATTCATGCATTTCCCAAGAAGTAAAAATTCAGAGCTGCTAAGTGCTCGATCCCTGCTGCACTGCTCCTGGGTCCTGACAGTGCCCAGTGCCATGACTGAGCCTGTGCTGTGGGACAGAACTACTGATGTTGGATAACTTTACCCTTGGGAAATATTTTGAAGCATACTGAGAAACTGTTTAGCTGTAAAGTGATCGTCGCTGGTAACAGAACGTATGTGAATAAGGACTGAAACTCCAGAATGTCAATCCTCCTGGATTTCTATCAGTGGTACAAAACCCTATAGAAAAAAAGTGGTAACAGCGACATCGTAAGAGTGCCACCATGGGCATTGAGGGCAGGGCTGCCTTGGAAGACCCAGTTTCGTAGTCATTTGATGGCTGCCTAATAGCATTTATTTAAGATGATTTTTTCTGGCTAATGTCCAGTATTTTTTCAATTGCCCCATGAAAGCATGAAGGGAAATAAATTCTGTTTTTTAACTAAGTAATTGCTGATTTATTCTTGAAGAGGGTAAACATTACTGGATCAGTGCAAAGACTTTTAAATCAAGTCTAAGTGTATGTGTAGTGCATAATCAGTGCAGGCATATTCCCCTTCTTAATTCTGGAGCTTTCTTCATCCTTTGAATCGTTCCAGTGGCTTCCGGAAGAATTTGGATCATTTGTAAATGTAAATTTGGATCAGGCTTAAGGTATTTATATTGTCCCAGTGGTCTGTAAGACGATCACTGTGCCTGCCAAGTCTTTTGTCCCCTCTGTACAGTTTTTAGTGTGTACCTCCTAGAATTCCTGACCAAATAGATTCTGTACTTTAATTTGGCAGTAAAAATGCAAATCCAGAGAACAGGTCTGAAAGGAGCTAAAATTGAAATAGTAGTAAAAAGACATCAGTTATTTCCATTGTAGTTCTGTTTGCACTTGGTAGCCTGGTTGCTGATACTCTCAAGTAGCTCTGGCTTCGGTCTCATTCAAGAAAGATCTTGCCTTACGAATAAACATCATTATGCTATGCTTTGACTCCAAGACTCTAGCCAGTGAAAGGGCATTCTGTTTGTTTAGCTCATGAGCTTTACTGAAAATCACACTTGAGAACATACTGTACCCTCTGGATGCGATGAAAATAGCTCTAGCACAGAATGCATGAATATACCAAAAAACCTCACATACAGCAGGCTGGCGCATACACAGATCCAAGTCTGTAAAACTGTGCACAGGTCTTTTAGACTAGAAACATTTAAGTCCTTAACAAACAAATGAAGCTAAAATCTTTAGCTTCCAAAAGGCAACACAGCCTCCTGTGACCTTCAGAATGGATATAAAGAAGGTCCCCATTAAACTGAATTTTACTTTGCTTTCGGGTCATCAGTTTGGCTTTCTTTGTCAGACAGAATATAATTTTAGTCCACAATCAATATTCTGGTTAATGAATAATTGTGCAGGCTATTCTTTTGGTGACATTTCATCAAATCTAGAGTGACAAAAATTCTATGTAGGTAATAATATTTCTTTCATGCTTCTTAATATCATGTCTGAAAATAACTGTTCTGCTGTTCAGAACTGGGATACTTTCAGGATGAAGCTTCTTTTATGCTTACCTACTCATTTTGGCATTTCTATTGTTTGTGCTTAAAGGAAGTAGAAAGATAAACTCTTTGGTTTGACTGGGTTTTTTTTAACATTTGGCATGTACTTTGCAACTAAAAAGGCTTGGTTTTATCCAGTCTTGGTCCTACAATTGCACTGGTGTACATGTAATACATGAATGTGCTCCTGTCACTGCAGGACTCCTAGTGAAACCACAGCAGCTCTGTATAAATGACAGGGTCCCACTGTGTGAGTACTGTTATGAGCAAAACCCAGACCTCCAAGGAGCACCCCTGGAATGCATTGCCAAGTAGGAGCCAATTTGTTTTGTCCAGAGCACCTTAGGAGTACTATAGGGAGGGTTAAGAAAAAGATTAGGTAGAACATGTGACCATTAATGGTCATTTTAAGAACCTGCTGTTTTTTCCCCCCCAAATACATAAATGAAATCAGCGTCCTTACCGATTCTACCTGCTCTAGTGAGATGCTGCTCTTGGAGAAGTATCTACCACACCTGCTATTTCTCTTTTGTCCTGGTTTGCTGTTTCAATAGGCATTTAACTCATCTACAAAGTGTATGTGATCCCACATGCTACTCCAATGTTATATAAGGATTATAAAGGAGTAGCAGTGGGCTATTAAAGGAGTTACTATGCAGTCTAAACAGGACCAATTCAAATGCTCATTTGCTGTTCTGTCCTGGATCCCACCCAGCACGAAGTCATTTTAGGGTGACAGAAATCAGTTTGCTGTAATTTCACTTTCTGTTTAGCAGCCATTACCTTAGGTTGAACCAATAATTTCATTCCCCAGCGGATTTAGGAGATAGAAACTCTTGAATTCTGACTTCATTCTCTGAATAATATTTTTGCAGAGCCCTAGACTGGCTCAGCGAGGGTTCTTCTTCAGAGCTCTGCCTACAATTACTGTGAATTTAGTACTTCCAACGAGTCATTGCTCCACATCTGTAGGTACCATACAGAATTCTATATGTGCCTCACAAACCCAGGAAGTTCATCCTGTTTCCTGTCCCCAACATATAGCCAGTATCGGAAAATACTAGGTCATTATGCTTGAGACTGTTAAAAATAATCTAGATTAGTACAAAACAAAGATTTTAAAATGCAGTTCAGTTAAATGGAAACAGTTTTTCACTGTGCTGTAAAGCTAGCAGGTTTATCTCCATGCCAGATTTTTGTCTGTCTCCAACTGTTGAGGCAATGTAACTATTCAAAAAGGCTGCATTAAAGAAAGAAGACAAAGACTGTGTTTTAACATTTTTACATTCAGATTATTGTTCTTGTATTTTGAGAAAGACTTAATGTTTTAGCAGACATTACGAACTGAAAACAGTGACTCTATAGAACATCATGTTTGGAAAATGAAATGTTAATTAAAAAGCACTGTAGCAATGAACTACCGCATGAATCACTTATTGTTTTTACAGATCTTGGTCAAAAAAATGAGGATGTTCTATACTTACATGTATAAGGCAGTAATTTACATGGTTAAAGTGTTTTACTGCAGAACTGTGTTTGGCAAATCCTGAAATAATAGCATTGGCAAATTTGAAAAAGGTGTAAGATAAAACATATGGATGTTTAGCTTTGTTTTGGGAAGGCTTAGAAGCATGGCAGTGGAATTCAGGGTGCCACCTCCATACAATTAGCAGACAAGGTGATCTGGCAACAGAAGCAAGGGATGACATTTTTGTAATTTATGTACATAAAATTTCCCTAGCAGAAATGCTGATTTTTATGAATCTATGCATATGTTTTGTGACAAGTGGGACTAAAGAGGTAAGAGTGAAAATACCTTTTTATTCCCTTACAGCTTGTCATCTAAATCAAAAGTAACAAGCTCTAAAATTTGTGAGGATCTGCATGTTGCATAAGATTTGTAGTTTATTTCCAGCCTTTGCTGATTTGTACTTTTAAGTGTTTCCAAGATAAGTGTAATATCACTTGATTTAAGGGACATTTTCCTTTTACCTTTAGGCCAATGCTAACCTGTTCCAGGGTCAAGTGGAAAGGGATTTGACAAATAAGTGGTGATTTTGGGTGGTTTTCAGTTTGAGCAGCTTTCATCCCCACAGTTTCAGAAAGTGAATTTAGAATTATTAGCCAGTCGGTGAGTGACTAAAATGCAGTGAAAAGAAGACTGAATTTGCATCCCACTGGCATAAGTGACTAAAATCTGTAACGGAAGCCTGAGCTTCTTCTCTGATCTGTATTTTTCTCAGTTTCCATCAACTAACCAGAAATCAGATAGACTTGCAGTGGGAATTTCATTCCCCTGCCTGCCTAGACTAATGTGTTTAATGTTTTGGCTTCAGCTTAGATGAGCTTTCGCACTTGACTGAGCAGAGTAGCACTGCCAATAATGGATAATTATTAAGGGCACCACAGCCACCCAAGGTGATTGGCAGTGTGAAATGGTGAGAACATGTTGCTGCCAAAGCTGACGACTGCCAATTACAATTGTGTGATTTAGAGACTGAAAGCATCTCACTTTTTGTTTTGCAAAGAAGATGTCAGACTCTGATAGACACCTAAATATTTGACTCTGTTTATTAAGTGTAACAGGCAAATTCAGTTTTATTGACAGAGAAGTCAGTCCATGAAGTTGAAATTCAGCTACTGTAACATCTCAAAGTAGGGAATGTTTCTTAAGAAGACTTATTAACTTGACAGGTAAAATACTACAAAGAAAATTCTTCAGTAGAAAACAGGTAATCTTTCTCTCTATATACTGTGTCCAGGTTTAGGGTCTCTGAGAAGCAAACTGGTTACAGTGCAAGTACTTTCCCTGCCCAGTTAATGCAACCTACAACCAGGAGGTCAATAATCTGTTAATGTTAATCTTCCTGCCTTCCCCGATGTAGTCACTGTGAAAGAGTAGGTTGCTTTTCTCCATTCCTTGAATAAGGCAAAAATGAAATCTTCTTTATAAATAAAATGTATCAAAATAAGTGTAAATACAGGGGTGCAAAAAGTGTGTTTTCAAGAGGAAATAATATTTTATATCAAGGGAGAGTTGGAGTGTAAATTGGGTACACAAGAGACCAAACCACTTAGCCCTGTTCTCTGTAAGTCCTTGGGACACTGAATGGATATTGGCCCTCATTATTTGATAATATTTCATAAAAACTGAATATTTAACCCTTTGAAGGAAGGCACAGGGCTGCCTAGGTTTTATTCAGTCGACAGGCATAGGAGTTGTTAGATATAAGAAGAGGACCTGCTTCATTTTTTCCCAGTACAGCTCCTTGAAGCAATTGCATCCGTCAGGCATTACAGCTACCCCCATGAATTACAAATCAGAACTTTAGAACAGTCGTTTAGAGCTCTCCTGAGAGCTGTGTTAGTTTGCTGTGTTTATTTACTTTTGGGTTTTTTTAAAACACCGTCTGAAGTCCTCTGTAACGTGACCATAGACGAACTGAGTGAGGGAAGAGCTCCTTCTAGCGGTTGGCGAGCTGCCTCAGAAACCAAGTACTTCATTTTGACAAGTAGTAATGGGGTATTTTTCCTTTCCAGTTCCTTGGTTTCAAATATGGAATCCTGTTAGCCAGTAAAATAGTAAACGTTTTCTTACTTTAG